>NC_136969.1:4047824-4195324 GCF_032717465.1 Coenobita brevimanus
GTCTGGTAACTGTGAATGTGAAGGAGGGGGAGGCGGGGGTTTGAGGGCAAAGGAGGGTTTGGTGATAGATTGGATATCAAGTGTAAGTCTGCCATATATGACTTGGACGGTGTGTTTGAGTTAATTTATTAAGAATAGATGACAATATGATGCTAGAATTTTATTTTTAAAAAATACGAAGATGTCTGTCTAGTTAGTGTTGTCAGGAAAGTTATGGAAGCTTGCTGGGTTCGGACAGTGGTTTGAATGTTTTCATTCCCTCTCGACTTTTACATGAGACGTTGCCCCAGGAGATACATACAGTATATTTATATTTTGTGTTGACTCAAAAACAAAGCCACTGTATATATATATATATATATATATATATATATATATATATATATATATATATATATATATATATATATATATATATATATATATATATATTGTTACATAGCCTATGATTTCATCATCCTTTGTATAATTCTAACGTACAGTATGCTGCATGTTTGATCACGATTCGCCTCGTGGCTTCCATAGTGCGTGCTCTACCTCACTCCCCCCCTCCTCCCTTATAGTAGAGTAAGTCATTCTTTCTGTTGTTCAGAGCAGGAGTGTCAACTCTTTGTCCCCTATGGCTTCATTTGCGCGTCCTTCTTGCAAGTTGTATCAAGCTCTTCCGGCCCCTATATAATGAGCTCAGTCTCTGCATTAATTGCCACTTAGATCTACTCCTCATTTTGTTCACATCTCTGTCCTCCCCTGTACAGTTATTATTGTGAGTGCTCAGGAAGTCTCCAACCATCTAGCAGGTGTGTAATTTGAGTATAAGTGTTATTACATTTTTTTCCTTGTACTGTATAGCATAAGGTGTTAATTCGTAGGCCTAGTGAGGTTTTTGTGATTCATGTGTTTTAGGTGTCAGCCATTATTGATAATATTTTGTATCTGTAATAATATATCTTGCATTAACTGAGCATTATCCGGTTTTCTCATTTTATCAGGGCTGACTTAGATAAATTTACTCTTGCTAATTTCGTGTTAATAGAGGCTATTACAGTTAACCATATATTTAACCTGTTTTTGCCATTACATTATCCTTATGAGTCCTGAATGTTTAGTTGTTAGTTTGAGCATTAAACTTTAACTTGTAATTTTACCTAACTCTTGTTTTGAACCTGGAACTTTGCGGGACAGTTTTCTCTGTTCCGTAACATAAATTTGGCGACCTCTTATCAGGATATTCAGGATATCATCATAAGGATATTGCTTGATATTTTGTGACTGTGATTTATTCATGATGTCTACTATTACTACGCTTGATGAAGCCAAAGATTTTTTGTCAAATGTGCAAACAGTGTGTGATGTAGAAAACAGAACAAAGAATGAACTTAAGCTTGTTGCTCAACAATTGGGAATTGTTGTTCGCTCTCATCATTCTAAAGATCAAATTGTTGACATGATTAATGAAAGCTTGTTTAATGTAACTCCTTCAAATGAGCAAACGCAGATTGAATTAGCTAAGTTACAGGTAGCCCTGCAGGAGGCCCGTGCTAAGGAGGCTGAGGCACAAGTTGAAATTGCTAGGATTCAGGCAGACCATGAGTATCGCATGAAACAAGGTGGAACTGGATCATCTAGCTCTGATGATTTTGATGTGGCTAAAAATGATAAACTTGTCCCGCCTTTTAATGAATCTGATTTAACAAAGAATTTTCAGTTGTTTGAGAGGGTAGCTACAGGTTTTAATTGGCCCAAAAAGTATTGGCCAGTACTCCTTCAAACTGTTCTCACCGGTAAAGCTCAAGTAACTTATGCATCTTTGCCTCAGGATCTGATAATTATGATGTAGTTAAGAGTTTGATTCTTAAGGCCTATGAGCTTGTTCCTGAACCCTATAGAGTAAAATTTATGACAACTTATAAGCAAGATAAGCAATCCCATGTTGAGTATGCAAAAATCAAGGAAGATCTGTTAGAGCAGTGGTTAAATTCTAAGAATGTGGATTCTGATTTTGGTAAATTTAAGCAGATGATTTTGCTGGAGGACTTCAAAAGGTGTATTAATAATGATGTAAGCCTATATCTTGATGAGAAAAGAATAGATGATTTGTCTGATGGTGCAGTTTTAGCTGATGAATATGTTCTCACTCACAAGAGATATTCTAAAGAAAAAAGGAAAGCTGAGAGTAAGTACGTTGCCTCTACTCAGAGTACAGGTAACAGGAAAGAGAATAAAGATGATGTTTCTCAGGAAGTAAATACCAGCTTCACCTCTAGGTTTCAGAAAAGTAAATGTACTTATTGTAGTAAGCTTGGTCATACTACGGAGAAATGTTTCAGGAGACAGCGTGATGTGAACAAAAAGGAGTCTTTTATATTCAGTCAGTTGGTCTAGTGTCCACCCTTGAGAGTTCCCAGAATTCTTTAACCGAGTTAACTGAACCTGCTTTGAGGGGTAAATTAAATTCTCATGATGAAACTCCTCTTTTGAGCAATAACGTGGGTGACACTCTCAAGAGTTCATGTGCTAATTTCCTGTCTGATGGATTTGTCAGTCCTCTGGACAGTAATGACAGGAAATCAGTTAAAATATATCGTGATACAGGTGCTTGCCAATCCCTTATGCTGACCAGTGTTCTAGGCTCTAATGTTAATTCCTCTGATGAAACTGTAATCTTACAAGGTGTAGGGAATAATTACTTCTCTGCCCCTCTGTGCAGAGTCAATTTAGAGTCTGGTTTTGTTAATGGTTCCGTTATGGTTGGGTTGGTTGAGACACTCCCAATGTCAGGTGTAACTTTCTTACTTGGAAATGATATTGGTGGAAGTCAAGTGTGTCCAGCTCCTCAGTTGTCTAGTGAGCCAGTGGCTGCGGCTCAGGATTGTGATGTCCCTGATGTGTTCTCTGCATGTGGTGTCACTAGGGCTAAGTCTAAAGTTACTGGTGACTTAGAGGATAATGATGATAATGATGTTATCCTAGCTGACACTTTTCTTGCCAATTTGGACCACTCACCAGATGAGGCAGTACCCCGTAGTGTTGATAATTTGTCTCGTCAAGAGTTGGTTGAGTTGCAGGTTGCTGACCCTGAGTTGAAAGGTCTAGCTATCTCTGCTTGCAGTGAGGAAGAGTCAGCTGGTGCTTCTACTTGTTATTATATAAAGTCAGGAGTACTTATGAGGAAGTGGAAACCCCCAACAGCATCAGCCGACTGTGAGTGGGAGGTTGTACATCAAGTTGTCATCTCTCGTGTTTGTAGGCAGGATATAAATTAGAGTGGCTCATGATTCCAGTTTGGCAGGACACCTTGGAATGAGGAAGACTGTGGCACGCATTTTGAAACACGTCTACTGGCCAGGTATCTTCAGGGATGTTTCCTGGTATTGTAAGTCTTGTCACACCTGTCAAGTTGTGGGGAAGTGTAATCAGACCGAAAAGGTTGCACCTCTAGTTCCCATTCCTCCTTTTGAGGCGCCATTCACCCGTGTGTTGGTGGATATTGTGGGCCCTCTTCCTAACACTTCTTCAGGATTTTCTTATGTGTTAACCCTGATTGATATGGCTACTCGTTATCCTGAAGCCATTCCACTTAGAAATATCTCAGCAAAGAACGTGGTTAAGGAAATGCTAGGGTTCTTCACCAAGTTTGGTCTGCTCAAGGAGGTACAGTCAGACCGGGGAAGTAATTTCATGTCAAATGTTTTCAAGCAGTCTCTGAAAGAGTTGGGCATCACCCAGATCACGTCTTCAGCTTACCATCCCCAGACCCAAGGAGCGTTGGAGAGATATCATCAAACACTCAAATCGATGCTCAAGAAATACTGTTTGGAACATCAGAAAGACTGGGATAAAGGTCTTCCATTCGTTGTATTTGCCACAAGAGAATCTCCAAATGAATCACTGGGCTTCTCACCTTTTGAACTACTGTTTGGCCATGAAGTAAGAGGACCCCTTAAGTTACTCAAGGAATGCTGGCTGTCGGAGGAAGATGACGTCAACCTGCTGGAGTATGTGATGAAGTTCAAAGAACGGCTGTCCACTGCTTTACAGCTGGCGAGAGAGAATTTAGAAGCTGCTCAGAGAAGATGAAGACTTGGTATGATAAGAAGTCCAGGTTACGCCACTTTCAGCCAGGAGATCAGGTTTTGATTCTGCTACCGGTGCATGGGCAACCTCTTCAAGCCAAGTTTAGTGGTCCTTATTTCGTGGAGAAGAAACTCAATGATGTCAACTATGTCACCGCCACACCAGATCGTAGAAAGAACAAGCAACTTTGTCACATCAACATGCTAAAGTTATATCGCAAGCGGGACGAAAATAACCCAGTCTGCACTGTAGCTGTTCCACCCGGGTCTGCAAGTGAAGTTCTCCCATTCAGCATGAGCCTGAGTGATAGTTTGGGAAGAATCCTGATATCATTAATGATCTCCAGACTAAGCTTTCTCATCTAGCTCCCGAGGAAAGGCAGGAGTTTTCGGCATTACTGCAGGAGTACCTGCAAGTGTTCCGTGCCACTCCAGGAAGAACCACTGTGTTGATGCATGATGTCGATGTTGGAGACGCAAAGCCAATTAAACTGGCTCCTTACCGTGTGAACCAAATGAAAGTTCCTCTCATCCAGAAGGAGCTTGGCTACCTGTTGTACCACAAGATGATTGAGCCCTGTCAGAGCGAGTGGAGTTCTCCTGTCACTCTAGTCCCTACGCCAGGTGGGTCACAGCGGCTTTGCATCGACTACAGACGTGTTAATCAGATAACCAAAACAGACACTTACCCTCTCCCTCGCGTGGAAGATTGCATAGACAAGATCGGAAAGGCTAGGTACATAAGTAACTTTGATTTGTTAAAGGGATACTGGCAAGTACCTATGACTGAACGTGCTAGGGAGATCTCATGTTTTGTAACACTAGGAAAGACTTTTGCATGTTCTGTAATGCCATATGGTATGAAGAATGCACCAGCCACATTTCAGAAGCTCATGAATGTTGTAACAGAGGGTTTGCCATGGTGTGTTGTTATTGATGATGTATTAATCTTCAGCGAAAACTGGAAAGATCATCTATGCCATGTCAGTAAATTTCTTGACCGTTTAGTTCATGCTAATCTTGTAGCTAATTTATCAAAGTGTGAGTTTGGTCAAGCTAAAGTTCAGTACCTTGGGTACGTAATTGGTGATGGACACGTTACACCACCAGGAGCTAAGGTTCAGGTTATAAGTGATCTTTCCAGACCTAAAAGTAGGAAAGAGCTACAAAGATTTTTGGGAATGGTAGGTTATTACAGGAGATTTGTTCTCAACTTTTCAATTTTTGTATCATTACTTACAGACCTACTGAAAAAGGGAGTTAAATTTGTCTGGACCGATGACTGTGAATCCTCTTTCAGCAAACTTAAAGCTATCCTATTAAGTCAACCAGTGCTCACTACTCCAAATTTTGCTAAGCCTTTTAAGATGGCTGTTGATGCAAGTGATACAGGAGCTGGGGCTGTTTTGCTGCAAGAGGATGATCAGGGTATTGAACACCCTGTATCTTATTACAGTAAGAAGTTCACTCCACCTCAAAAAAACTACACTATTGAGAAAGAGCTTTTGGCCTTATTTTGGGTTTACAGCATTTTTCATTTTATTTGTGTTCTGGTTTTGACCCCATAGTCATTTATACCGATCATAACCCACTGAAATTCCTTAGTAAGTTTAAAGATAAAAATCAGAGATTGACAAGATGGAGTCTACTTCTTCAGGAGTATTCATTAGACATACAACATATCAAGGGGAAAGGAAATGTTATTGCAGATTGCTTATCTAGACTTTAGACAGAATGTTTAAGAGTAATAAGAAATTTCCTTTGTAAATTTTTTTTTTTTTTTTGGGGGGGGAGGTGTTACACAGCCTATGATTTCATCATCCTTTGTATAATTCTAACGTAGAGTATGCTGCATGTTTGATCACGATTCGCCTCGTGGCTTCCATAGTTCGTGTTCTACTTCACTCCCCTCCTCCTCCCTTATAGTAGAGTAAGTCATTCTTTCTGTTGTTCAGAGCAGGAGTGTCAACTCTTTGTCCCCTATGGCTTCATTTGCGCGTCCTTCTTACAATTTGTATCAAGCTCTTCTGGCCCCTATATAACGAGCTCAGTCTCTGCATTAATTGCCACTTAGATCTACTCCTCATTTTGTTCGCATCTCTGTCCTCCCCTGTACAGTTATTATTGTGAGTGCTCAGGAAGTCTCCAACCATCTAGCAGGTGTGTAATTTGAGTATAAGTGTTATTACATTTTTTTCCTTGTACTGTATAGCATAAGGTGTAAATTCGTAGGCCTAGTGAGGTTTTTGTGATTCATGTGTTTTAGGTGTCAGCCATTATTAATAATATTTTGTATCTGTAATAATATATCTTGCTTTAACTGAGCATTATCCGGTTTTCTCATTTTATCAGGGCCGACTTAGATAAATTTACTCTTGCTAATTTCGTGTTAATAGAGGCTATTGCAGTTAACCATATATTTAACCTGTTTTTGCCATTACATTATCCTTATGAGTCCTGAATGTTTAGTTGTTAGTTTGAGCATTAAACTTTAACTTGTAATTTTACCTAACTCTTTTGTTTTGAACCTGGAACTTTGCGAGACAGTTTTCTCTGTTCCGTAACAATATATATATATATATATATATATATATATATATATATATATGTGTGTGTGTGTGTTTGTGTGTGTGTGTGTGTGTGTGTGTAAATTCTTATAAACTTGTTTAATTATTTATCCTCTGTCATCCCTGCAAACATTTCTAGTACATTCTGGTAATTATTCATCTCGACCTTAAAGTGTAGGATAGTGTAATAATAATAATAGAAAAAAAACAAACAAACAGTCTATATGAGTGATTAACAGATTTCGTTATCCTATAGACAGAATGACACGGAAAGTCCTATAATGAGTCTCTGTAACTACCATTCCCATGAAACATTACTAAACGAAGGTAACAAAGTATACCTTTGACAGTAAACATGTATTATATATGCAGTAATGTAGACAGACTCAGAGAACACTGTGATACTATACAAACAACATACCGCCTTTGCGCTTTGAGAATACGTCGGACGCATTATCATTGGCTATTGATATGGAGACGTGAGCAACTCGCCAAGCTCTCCCACCCCTGGCCACCCTCCCTCCCACTCACAGTTACCAGACACGTGGGGTCTGGCTGCTGCCTCGTGACAATTCATCGAGCACCAATGCTCCGAACAGTAGGTAATGTGGAACTTTCCCTGACTGTACAGCCCCGGTCAGACTTTGGTGATACAGTCAGCACTGCCTTTGCCAAAGTGTCTGGGTTCAGAGTTCGAGAATTTCGACTCGCGTGTCTGACACACACACACACACACACACACACACACAGTACACACCTAAGGCATGGTAACGGACATTGATGGAGTGTCTCCCTATCTCATTTCAGTCACGACCAATATTTCTATGAAATATGTAATCTACATACATCTATATATGTAAAAGACTAGCGATTTTATTATTACTTTATTCCCATGTCACATGAATTAATGTGGTTAGGCAACACAGCACTACATTTACCCAGAATACATCCTATGACTGTATAGTCATAGCGAGGAAACGCTGACAGGTAACATTTTATAATATGCCTTGCCCATTGCAATTGACGTTTAATTTCAAACACACTTGTGTAGTTAAATAGATGAAAAGTAATCACTCTAATATCCGGACGGCCAATATCCGAACATCCCCACTAACCGGACATAATCGTCCCGGGATCCAATATTCCCAAAATGGTCCAAAAACTGAAAAAAAAAAAAAAACGAATTTTTCCCGCCCGTAATTTGAACTTGCCGCTCGCGGCGCGAGAGAGCATTGTTGTGGCGCGCCATTCCTCCGACGTCCGATAGAGCACCGCTGCATCCTCCCCACTTTCCGCCTGTCTGTCGCCACTAGTGCACGCTCGTCGTTATGGCTGCCCACATGATCGCTTTTGTGGTGGTGCCTTACCTGCTGTAGGCACTCCTGCTGCTCTCGGGCCTCCTCTTAGTGTGTGTGATGATGGCCCCGCCACCTGAGAAAAGGAAGAGTGTGGTGTTGACTCTGGAGAAGAAACAGGAGATATTGGAGAAAGTAGATGTGGGGTGGTCTTCCCGCATCCTCCACGAGTTCAACCTGGCCCGATCTACTTTGTTCGATATTAAGAGATCCCGAGACAAACTCATGCAGTACACGGCTGACTTCTCGTCGAGAAGCAAAAGCAACGTGGAGAGGAAGGTGATGTTTACTCCCAAGTTTGCTGAAATCGACCGCTCCACGTTGATTTGGTATCGACAGCAACGTGCTGCTGGTATGATGGTACATGGAACGGAGCTGAAGGCTGCTGCAGAGAAGTTCGCCAGGCTTCACGACGCCCTAGACTTCAAGGCATACGAGGGTTGGCTCTTTGCGTTCAAGTTACGGCATGGCCTTACCAACCGTAAAGCTCATGGCGAAGCTTTGGACGCTAACGAGGATGGAGTTGACGAGTTTCGGCACAAGGTGAAGGGCTTGATCGACAGGGAGGGCCTCACTCTCGGTCAAGTCCACAACGCAGACGAAACTAGTCTGTTCTATCTCTCGCTGCCAACGAACACTCTAGCCGAGGAGACGGAGAAGCGTGTACCTGGCCGCAAGCTCTCCAAGGAACGGGTATCTGCTTTGTGTTGTGCCAATGCTAACGGCATGCACCGGCTTAAGCCCATTGTTGTTGGCCGTGCAAAGCACCCTCAGTGTCTTTGTGGGGTGATGGATGTCCTTCCTGTCGTCTGGTACCATTCTTTGAAGGCATGGTTTACAGCCGTGATCTTCAAAGACTGGTTCCACTGCCACTTCGTCAAGGAGGTCATCAATTACCAGACGAAGACACTGGGAATCCCGCGCGACCAGGTAAAGGCCCTCCTTCTCCTCGACAGTGCACCTGCTCACCCATGCGACAAGGATTTGGTGGCTGAGAATGGCCGGATTAGGTGCATGTTTCTGCCACCTAATACGACTGCTCTCATCCAACCAATGGACCAAGGAGTGATCATGGCAACAAAGCGCCTATACCGAAGGAAGTTCCTGGATGAGGTGATGGTTGTTCTCGAGGACGAGGATGAGCGCAGGGAGGGACGGGACATACGAGGCCAGTAGACTTTGGAAAACCTTCGCCGCTACAACATCAAGTCTGCGCTGTACAACTGGGCTAGTGCATGGAAGGAAGTCCCTGTGAAGACCCTGGAAAATGGTTGGTCTCGTCTGCTTCTCAGAACGGATGTGGAGTACGATTTTCTAGGGTTTGACGTGGATGACTTCCATGCACGGCTACGTATGCACGGCGACGATGTTGATGTGGACGATGTTCGTGAGTGGTTGGATAACGAAGAGGGCGATCCTGGGTATCAGACATTGTCTGATATCGAGATCGCGTCTTCAGTTGCAGGTGTCAGTATCGAGCTTGAAGATTCTGACGAGGAAGGCGACGATGATGCGGACTCCTCTCAGCAGGACACTACTCCAGCCATCCCCAAGCTGAGTGCACTCCAGGAACATCTAGAGTTCGTCCTAGACTACCTGGAACACCTGGACTGTGACAGGGAGATGGGGCCCTTGGGCCTTGTGGAGGAAGTGCGTGCTTTCAGGCAGCGCATCAACAGTCGTCAGAATCGTCGGTCATTGCGTCAAGCAACCATTGACAGTTTTTTCAGGCCCGTGACCCCCGCTGTGCCCAGCCCTGGCTCCACTCTATTGCCTCCCCAAGACAGGCCCTCATGCTCCGAGCCACAGCCCAGCACATCAGCCACGGTGGAGTCACCACTCGACGTGAGTTTTCGGCTGTCTTCAGAGTCGTCTGCAGTGGGTACACCTGCCAGTGATACTCTCTGACTCTGACAGTGAATAAACAGCAAGAACTTCTCCACTAGACCACACGGGAATTTACAGTGTTGTGCAGTGAAAAAAACTGTGTTGTGTTAAGGATTTACAGTTGTGAGAGAAAAGACTAATTTGGAACAAAATTTAACGTAAATAGACTTGTTTGTTTTTGCTTTAGAAAATTATTAGAAGAATGGGAAAAGTTAAAGTGCAGAGCGCAACACTTAGTAAGTTACAATGGAGCATTAGTTAGACAAGAATGCGCACTGTGAAGAGAACGGACTTCTGTGTGCGACTGACTAAGTTCAGTGCAAGACTTCATGAACAGCGTACTGGAAGTGCTTCAGGAAATCCTTCTTACTGTCACAGTCCGAGAGGAGGCGGTTATTCATCGAGGTGGCCATGGACTTGCTGTAAGTAGGCAGAATGTTTCATACTGTACTTTTTTCCATACTATACTTACCTCATTTCACTCTTTAATGTCCTTTATTGGTGTGAATAGGGTGTTAGGAGCTATGCATGTGCAGTAGGAAGGTGTTTTTCTGAGTTAGGCTAGGTTAGGGTCCATAAGTACCAGTCCAGGAGCCAGTCACCAGAATGTTTAATATTGTATGAACCTACTTCTAAACCCTCATTTTATGCTTCTTTTGCAATTATTTCAGTCAATTATGTGCCTTATTGGTGTGATTTGGGTCTTAAATAGGTGCTATGCATGTCCAGAGGGAGTTGTATAGGTGTTTCTCTGAGTTAGAGTCCATAAGTACAAGTCCATAAGCTGGGGCCCAATATCCGGACAGGACCACTATCCGGACCTGCCTATGGCTCTATTATGTCGGATATTGGAGTGATTACTGTATAGCAAACCTGTGTCTCGTGAGTAAGCTATGAAACACACGGATGGTCGAGTCTCCTTACATTTTATCTAAGCTACGGGTTAACCCTTTAAACGCGGCCATGTGCAGCCGATCCCCCACGTGTGGCGGGGTTGTAGCAGGGTCTGAGTACCTGTGGGAAAATATTTGCCAAAAATCAGAGATTAACCCTAGAACGTTAAAATTTTTATGGCTTATAGTACTTACATTCAGCTTTCTCCTGAGACAGGTGTTGGGCCTTCATGGATTACCAAAGGACTTGTGGAGACTTGCAAATTTGGGTAACAAAGTCTTCACTTTCACACCTCCAGCAACCCGGTTTCCCCTCTACCACAGCCTCAATCTGTCACAGTACACTTTATACAACAACGTACAGGTAGTTTGGAATCCGTATTTGTACAATAAGCGCTGAAAATAAGGCTACAATCAATGAAGCGTACAGCCGACATGCAGCGCGGCGGCGGTCATCCCGTCACTGAACACACATTTCCCTTTTCACAGCTAAAAACACGTATACTACATTATTTTCCTTCATAGTACTTCCCAAAGGCTCGCTTGGCACTATTACGGCCATAAAAATCACTGTCTCTGCCAGTACTGTGAAGCGGGAATGAGAAAGACCACCGCGGCGCGATTTTATTCTGCCTTATGGCAGGCACTTTATTCTCGCTCCTGTCAGCCACTTGCACTTCATTTCTATCACTCACTTTCACTCTCGCTGTCAGTTTAGTGCCTTATTCATCAGTGCCACTGTCATTAGTTATAAAAATAATATTTTCTACACACCAAACCGTCACTGTCAGAACATAGAATAGAAAAATATGCTTTCAACTTCTTACACTGGAGTGACTGTCACTCTCAATACTTATATTATTACTACGTACAATTATTTACACTGAAATCACTGTCACTGTCAGTGCTTTTACAACTACATACACTAATTTACACTCAACAGACTGTCACTGTCAGTACGTACAAGAAAACTAAACACTAGTATCACTGTCACTCTCAATATTATTTACAAGATTCTTACCCTTATTTTCAATATCTAGTCAGGCTGTGGTAGTCAAAGAAACACGGGTAAGCGCATAGGGGAATTTTGCACTCTTTGCACTGCAAGGAGGTGCGCCTAAATGTTCTGTCTTGCCTGGTAGTGTGGCTGCACACATGACACCTCCTCAGTGTTTTTCCCCTCTTGGCAGTGCTAGGCAGTGGCTCCAGGTGGTGTCGCTGAAGGTAGTCCTGGCACTGTAGGCGGTCTGGAGGTGTGTGTGAGTGGTGCCTGGGACCTGATGGCAGTACCTGCCCAAAACGGTGAAGCAGCTGGTACACACAAGTCTTAGAAAAACGCTGGAGAGAGTAGTTTGCTGGCTTCCTGTTCTTGATCTTATACAGGATGAAGGCGTTCAGCATGCACATATTAAGCAAGTGCAAGAACACCTTCCTGTACCAGCGACGGTTCCTCCTCAGGCAGTCTATCTCTCCGATCATCATATCTGACTTGTCCACCAGCCGCATATTGACGTTGTAGTCAATTACAGCATCAGGCTTCATCACAGGATCGCCAGTCCTTCTGTCGACCTTCCCTGTGGCTTCCATTTCCCCCTTGTGAACTGTGGTGAGCACATTGATGATCCTCTTGTCGTGCCACCTGATCGCCAGCATCTTGTCCGATTTTTTCAGGTGCACGTCTCCCCGCTTTGATCCTTCAGTCTCGGGGAAGGCAGGGTAGTGTGCCCTATTGCTCATGACAGTGCCACAGGATCCGATGCTGTGCTCTGAAAGGTACTTGGCGAGTTTGGGAGCTGTATAATAATTGTCCGTATACAGGACATGATTCCCGCCAAAGTACTTTTCCAGAAGCATTTTCACCACAGAACCAGAGAATCCAAGGGGGTCAGTCTTGTCCAAGTCCACATTGCTGACGGTGTAGATAACGAAGTCTAGGATGAATCCCGTCTTGCAGTCGCACAGCACAAAAACTTTATTCCAAAGCGGTGGCGTTTCCTAGGAATATACTGCACGAACTGAAGATGGCCCCTGAACAAAACCAAGGACTAGTCAATCACAACTTTCTTGAAGGGCCGAAGGAACGTCATAAACTTGTCCTTGATCAGGTTCAGGATTCCCCTCACTTTCCATAGGGGGTCAGTTTGGGAAGGCTCATCGTTGTTGGCAAAGTGAAGGTACGTCATGAGTTGCCTGAAACGATCACGACTCATGTACTTGTTGAAGATGGGTGTGGGGCAAAGATCGTCAGCACTCCAGTACTCCTCGAGCTTGTGCTTCCAGTTATGTGGCATGAGAAGCATCAAGCCAATGAATACAAATAGTTCCCGGATCGTCACAGGAACCCATGCTGCCATCCGCGACGTGGATGGCGTTGCAGCTTCACCTTCACCTTCATGAACTGCAGCAGATTGGCCTTCGTACCTGTTCGTCTCGGTACAAATCTGCTCCATGACTTCGTTATCCAGGAAGGCCAACAGGTAGTCCAGATATTCACCATCCTCGGGGACAGGGAAGTCAGCCTGTATCCCACACCAAGTGGCATCAAAGGGCAGATCCTCTGGCACAAAATCTGAGTCCTCAGACCACACGAAGGCATCCAGAGTGCCCTGCCTAGGCTAGGAGGGGGTGGGGGCGGCGGGGGGTGAGGCAGGTCGTGTGGCAGAGGGTGAGCTAGGTCGTGTCTGTGTGGTGGTGGTGGTGGTGGGGAGATAAGGAGAAGGTTCAAGGTCACTCGCAGTAGCCTGAGTGGTGAGTTGCCTAGTGCGAGAAACCTTACCACTAATTCTAACACTAGGAGACACTTTCCTACTCATGCCAGCATGAACACTGGGCCTACGAAAACCTCTACGCAAACCAGACTGCCTACTTCCCTTCCGAGGTGGTGAAGGAGACTCCAAAGACTCAGGAGAAAGCACAGCAGACGAAGTTGACGAGAGAATGGGGCTGGGAGTGCGAGGCGGTATGGCGGCGACGTGACCTGGTGTAGGGGACAATGGCCGGTCTGAGGAAGACAATGGCTGGGAACCGGGGGCCACAACTTTGCTACCTCTTGGCCCCCTTACCATACACTATTCCCCTTTTCACTGGAGCCTTGCCTGTTGAGGTGCTAGGCACAGGAATTGTCACTTCATGCACCTCAGACTCAGCACTCGATGGAGTGTCTGATCCGGCAAGGCTTGATAACACTCCAACATCACTACCGTAATCCACAGAAGCTTTCAATAATTCTATGCCTATAGCCGAGTCACTAAGGCCTTTAGCACTTCCTAATAAGGGTTTGGACGGGGTAGAGGTCACAAAGCCCTTTTTCGGAGGGCTGGAAGGCACAGACTCGGAAGAGCTTGAATGAGACATGGTGTCACCTTCAAAGATTGCGGTAAACTGACGCTAAACAGGGGCAAACCGCGGGAAAAAACGCTAGTGTGACAACTGGGGAAACATGCATTTCCAATTAGCATAAAGTGCTTGCGAGAGGAAGGCGCAGATTGACACGTCTGAGCTGTCCGCGCGCTGCCGTATCGCACGACGAGGGGGGGCCGGGCAGCAGTGCGTGGGTGGGTAAAAAAAATGATACTTGGCAACAACGGAGGTCAGTGGTACAAAGGTCAAGTGTGCTAAAAGTAGCTAAAGGTGGCGGTATTGATAGACAACACCAGCTGGAGCCTGCTTGCCCGCAGTTATTCAAAATTTACTAGAATCGTAAACACGACGATCCGCCGTTATGTCCTTTTCGCCGAGCATCACAAACGCGACGATCTGCGTTTAAGGGGTTAATCACATATGTGACGGATGCGACCAGAACGTCGATAAGCGTCTTATTTTAAATTATGATTAGTAAAGTGAAATCAATATATTGATTTCTCTCTTAATATTATAATCGTAATAATAAACACTGAAGGAGACGAAAGACTCAATTGCACTGATATTTTCTATTACCATACTTAATACCTAGTCCACTCACCATTTTTCTCAGTTTTTTGTAGCCTCCGCGTCACTGATGCCACTTGCGTTTGCATCAAGTCTGGCCTGTGTCTGTGATACTTCCACTGCCATTGAACATGAGCCATCAGTGTGTTGGTATTTTTCTAAATTTCCATTTCCCTTAATCAGGGCCCACACGTGCTCAATGACATTCATGTCAGCTCTTTTGCTGGGCCAATCAAGGAGCTGAAGGTTGTCCTGCCTCTGAAACGACCCCTGTACAGCGTGAGTAGTGTGAATTGGGCATTTATCTTGAATGAAGAGAACGGGCCCAGGAGGAAAAAGGTAATCTCTTTCCCAGAGGAGAGGCAGGAAACGCTCCTCTAGAATTTCTGTGTATTTGTCAGCTGTGAATCGACCTTCTACTTGAAACACGTCACACATGCCGTGTTGACACACTCAGTCCCAGACATTGCACGTGACGTAACCAGAGCGGGCCTCCTCCAGAATGTTGGGTCGGTCATAGCTGCAGGAGAAAATAAGCGTGATATTATTGTCCCCTCGTACCAGTCATTAGTAATATACAGTACTGTACTTTCTAAGTGGCATTAGGGGTGTGCATTTAAATAAATATACAGTATTAATATTTTACCTTTATATGGATTGGTGCAAGAGAGTCAACTAAATTCTTGCCAAAGAGCCATGATGCACATAGTTTTCATTACTGGGATAACACAACATGCATATAGCGAAAGCAACTAAAGGTTTCTGTTGTGGTCAAATGCCACACTATTCTACTCTGAAAGAATATATATCATCATCATCATCATCAGCCGTTTGTGTATCCACTGCAGGACCGGCCTATCCCGACCGAAGTAGGGAGGATACAGCCTATGTATCTCTACCAAGTGGCTTAGGCTGTCTGGTAGAGATTGTATGTAGGGTGAGAAGTACTTGTAAGTGTGATTGTAGTGTTGTAGTGGGTTTGGATGTGTGTATAGTCTGTGAAACAAGTGCAGTCGGCTCGCGCAAGCCGACTGGGTGCAAACATACTTTTTTTAGGGGAGGCGGTGGCTCAATCGGTAGAGAGTTGGCCTGTAGTCCTAACGGACCAGGGTTCAAATCCCGCTTGGGGCAAGGAACAGTTTAAGGATTTGAATTTCATAAAAATCAGACTTTATCGATCTACCAGAAGACCCGCCGACATGTCGTAAAAATACCCCCGCTAATACCAATACACCAGTCCTGTATGAGACAGCCCTAGCATGTATTCAATATGGACGATGGGTGTTAGCGCCGAAGTGGTGACATGTAGAGGTGTATAGTATGAAGGAGAACTACTTGAAAGCAGGCTGTGAAGCCTATGCCCAGAGTCGGACAAATAAAAAAAAAAAAAACACCCCTGGTGTCCGCCAGTGCAGTACACGGCCGGGAGAAGGCTTCCAAAAGTTTATTACCCTGGCGGGGCGCGAACTCTCGCTCTCCAGTGTACGAAAATGCACACTTTAACACTGAACCACAGAGGCTCTCTCTCTCTCTCTTTCTCTCTCTCTATCCATCCATCATCCAATCCTATGTTGCCCCATAAGGAGCGTAGGAGCCCGGGGCTAGGCAAGTTGGTCCTGACATTTAAGATGAGAGTGACTAGCCTCACTTATCCCTGAGTGGTATTACGTGAGCAGTAAACCCCAACCACCCCTTGGATATATGCCTTCACCAGCTCAATCCGATTGGAGTGCCATAATTACCCACTAAACCACCAGGCCCCAAAATCTGGTTACATGGTTACCATCCAGCGTAGTAAATGGTTTCCTGGTGTACAGTAAACCATTTGGCTTGTCACTCAGCGTAGAGTCATCCACAGGCAGAAGGAAGAGGCAACAATGAAGGAAAGAAAGACAGAAAAGGGAGTGTACAGTCACTCGTAGGCAGAAGGAGGAGGAAAGAACGAAGGAAAGAAAGACAGAAGAGGATGGAAGGAAAGAATGATGGAGGAGAGGAAAGGGCAGACACCCGAGAGCAGCGTACAGTATATAATTAAAGTCGTGGAAGGGAGAGAAAAAGACGGCGCAATGTGGTAATGGGGGTGTCACGACGCTGGTGACCCAGACCCTGTGCGTATGAAACGGCCATATTTGTTTTATTTTTTCATGTGCTTTGGAACGGACACAAAATTGGGTCACAGTAAAAGGTGTTTGGAGTGTAAATGTGATGTGCATGTGATCCCTTAATCGCCTCATCCCGCCAAGGCGGGGTCACAATAAACCCTAAAACTAAAACAACCATGCAAACTCTGGTCACATTTGCATCACATCCACACTCTCAACACCGAAGTAAGTTTTACGGTAATTAAGTCTGTGATTATTTATTTACAATAAAGCCGTATATATTGCAAGACTGTCTACAGTTCATATCTTAACATGTATTATCCCTCCTCCAACAATAGACTCTGCCATGGGAACTAGAGGAATGCTTCTCATCTGTAAATATGGCTCTGCTCCATAAGTCATCATCCTGCTCAACATGGAGCTGTGCAAAATCCAGTCTTCCTGCACAGTGATGGTCCATCAGCTGTTCCTTCTGAGCTGGGGTGGGATGCTGTATTCCAGCGCGATGTAACCTTCTCCTTACAGTTCTGACTGATATTTTTAACTGCAAGTCATGCCTTATTGCCGCTGCGTTGGTAAGGGGCTTAGCTTGCGCTGCCACAATAATGTTCCCATCCTCTATTGGTGTCGTCCTCCTTAGGGCTCCTGTTCTCTCTAAGAAGAGGAGTTTACTGTAAACCCAACGAGGTTGTGAGGCATTTACTGAGGTGTTCTCAAACGTTACTATTATACCTTGCGTGGGTCTTTCCTAATGACTATGTAAGGTTTTAGTGCATCCGTCCGATTCCGTGATACCTGAGCGATCTGCATATGCAGTATCGTTTCACGGGGCGAACGTCACTCTCTCACCTTGTCATAGCCACTCAGCGGGGAGATGTTGCCATATGCAGGTCGCTTGGTCGTATCAGTCTCGACTAATGGACTACGTTACTACTTCACGTGCTAACACTGTCACCTCCATAGAATCCACGAAAGTTTGACAACACATTGTTAACCAGTTGGGACAATATTTCCTTAGTGATATTTCCGACGGAGGAAGGTGTGAACAGGACTGTTTTTATTACTCTATACACCCATATATTTTCTCCTCATCCCTTATCTGTTTTATCAATGCTCACCCCTATTTCGCAAACACTGGTGGAAAAGGAATCACGTAACATAGATATGTCGCATAATACGAATCATTTTGTAATGTTAAAGGATTCTAAATGTAATCGATAGTTTAATCACCAGCTATGCTTACTGCGTAAAACAATGATATGGATTTGTAGTCAAAGGGTATGTGGAAAAACTAATTATCTCCTTTGCATTTCCTATAACATGATCATTTGAGAACGGGAGGGTAGGAGAGATGATAAGGTTATCAGAAGACTAATGTGGAAGCCAGAGCTACAATGCGTTTTGCTCACGTCTTTGCTACAGCCAGATTCGGATGCATTAAATATACATAGATAACATGTAAATATGAACTACTACTGTACTATAATGTTACTGTAAGTCATACGTTACCGTGAAAAACGGTTAACCATCATAGCACGATTAACAGCTTAACACAGATCCTTCTTTACTCCAACCCCATTACTGACAGGACTAAACCTCTGATACCCTACACTACCCCACCACCAACCAGTAATGCAGGTCACAAGACAGTTATTGATGATTGTAGACGTAATCGCAGATAAGTATTTTCGCAGAATATGATTATCTATATATATTGAAAATTTCAGTATAATAACTGTAACCTCATAGGTAAAATATTTATAACTGTTCACATACACTATATCTTATGTATACTGGCATGGGCGTCCGGAGGGGGAGGGGGCAAGGGGGGGCAGTTGCCCCCCTTGGAATTCGACGGCTTCAGTTCTTATTCAAGGATGATTGAATGATCTGAGTCGATTCATGCATTCTGTCACTGTGCATTTGATGTAATTCATGTAACTCATGTAAGTATATGCCTTTGCCTATTTGGAGTGTGTGTATTTTGATAAAACTGCACATATAAGTATAATTTCTCTTATTCCCCCCCCTTACGAATAATCATGCGGACTCCCCTGTGTACTCGTACTATAACAAATCCAAGTATGCACTTAGAACTTAAAGACCTTACGCAGGTCGTTTATATTTCTGTTGGTGTTCCACCTCGTAATCCACTTGGCGACGGTCCTTGGTGCCAGGCCAAGTCGCTGAGCGATAGCACGTATAGACAGCCCACTATTGCGCAGAGCGATGTTGCTGCCTCTCAACTCCAGGCTTTGCTCCTTCCTGTTCATACCGTATTTTTCCGGGGACTGGTAACCCCCAGATCCATATGATACAAAGAAATCTCGGATGATTTTCTCCCTCCTTCCCTCTTTATCAGTGTCAGACACGCGAGTCGAAATTCTTGATCCGATGCAAACGTTTCTGGCATCATTAACGCGGAGGCAACAGAAAGTGATTGTGAAAAATGGTGGGTGGACTGGATATTACGTATGGTAATAGTAAATATCAGAGCAACTGAGTCTTTCATCCCCTTCAGTGTTTATTATTACGATTATAATACTATTAGGAGAGAAAACAATATATTGATTTTACTTTACTAATCATTATTTAAAATAAGACGCTCATCCACGTTCTGGTCGCATACGTCATTTATGTGATTAACCCGTAGCTTAGATAAAATGTAAGTAGACCCGACCATCCGTGTGTTTCATAGCTTACTTAGCTTACTCACGAGACACAGGTGCGCTATACTTTCATCTATTTAACTACACAAGTGTAGTTTGAAATTAAAACGTCAATTGCAATGGGCAAGGCATGTTATAAAATGTTACCTGTCAGCGTTTCTTCGCTATGACTATACAATCATAGGATGTATTCTGAGTAAATGTAATGCTGTGTTGCCTAACCATATTAATTCATGTGACATGGGAATAAAGTAATAATAAAATCGCTAGTCTTTTACATATATAGATGTATGTAGGTTAATTATTTCATAGAAATATTGACTGTATCACCAAAATCTGACCCGAGCTGTACATTGAATTAGCCTATGTTGAAGTCTTAGGGCAGTTGTCGGTGGGTGCTGGAAAGATACACGAGTTTAGGACAAAGCTTATGAATCCCAACATCGTCATCCGAGAACTAGTCTATACTGACATTATCTGAGTCTAAGGCTAGATTAAACGTCAAGGCTATACAAGAGTATGGGATAGGAAATAATTCAATCCCTACCGTGGCCTCAAGATCCGTTAGTAATAAATAATTGTTTTAATAGTCTTTCATAGACATATGTGTGACGTCGTAAGAACTAACTGCGCATGTAAAAGAGGTACTATTAGTTTAGTGCATTAGTGAAAGCATTACTGCTCAACATCCCGCGTTATCCATATTTAGGGCATGTTTGCGGTGCTTGGGTATGGGTTCACAGTGGCTGTGGTGGTGCTGGTGTTGGAGCTGGATTGTGGTGGAGCCAGGTGGGACCAAAAGGGTCAGGTGGCCACTTAAGACACACACCCCCTATCACCATTACTGACCACACACACATCACCGTTGCTGACAACGCTCTTCACATGAATTACTTACTACATTTTAAGTTTGATAAGGAAAGCAGTGCATACTAATCAATTAAATGAATACATAAATGATTTAGAATTATAAAATTATACAAATGGCAAAATATACGAATTGCTTCCAGTATCACTCACGGCAGTGTTTTCTCATGGGTATCACTTTTACCGTTTGTGTAAGAATATATATTAAGAGATTTTAGAAGTCCTTTTTATTTTCTTCATAATCCACTGCCTATGGAGTAAAGTTTGTGACCCAAGTATAAACGTGCAGCTACATTATATTCTGCGCTACATTATCTTCTACCATCGAGGGTAGGGCTACGCAGTCACACTTGGCTGTCTGTGTTTGTCTCTGCAGGAACTTATATAATACTAAAGGGAGGACCATGAATATATGTGGACATGTCCATAGTAACTCAGTTGATCTATTTGTTTTAGTTGCTCTGTTAAGCTAATCTCTAGTAGAAGGTAAATTGTCATGAGATAGTGAGAAGGAAGGGGGATGTGTTCACTGACTGATGAGGTGTGAGGGGAGGGGTGGTGTTTAAATGGAGATGCAGTGACAGGGGAGGGGAAGGTAATCACTGGCTGGTGTAGTGAGAGGAGTGAGGGTGTGCTTTCTGGGTGGTTCAGTGAGAGGGGAGGGGAAGGTAATCACTGGCTGGTGTAGTGATAGGGGTGGGGAGGTGTTTTCTGGGTGGTTCAGTGAGAGGGAAGGGGAAGGTAGTCACTGGCTGGTGTAGTGAGAGGGGAGGGGAAAGTGTTCACTGTTTATATAAGGGCCCGACGAGGCCGGTCAGCACTCAGAGCTCAGCTGTTGCTCCAGGCTGTTAGAGATCACATTCCAGCCTCACCTTCCCCTTCATTTTGATCGTGAGTCATGCGGCACTGTGTTCCTGTTAGTCATATGGTACCGCGTTAGTCATATGGTGCAGTGCTGTTGTTAGTGATACCGTACTGTGTTAATGTTAGTGAAATAGCACCGTGTTGCTGTCGGTGATATAATACTGTACCGTGTTGCTGTAAGTGACATTGTACCGTGTTGCTGTTAGTGACATAGTACCGTGCTGTTATTAGTCATATGGTACAGTGTTATTATTAGTCATGATGTAACGCGTTCCTGTTAGTCATGTTGTACGCCCATTGACCGAGCAGTGTATCATTTTCGGGGAGATGTGTATTAATCCTTTACCACCTTATACTGACAGCTATAAATCAAGATAGTTTCCACCTTTTTAATATTCTCTGATGCATAAGTTTCAGACACCGAACATGAAAGCGCAGCGAGTCTCACAACCAGTATCTCCGACTAAACTAGACATGTTTGCGGGAAGGTAATTAGTATTTTTTAGTAACATATTAAAACAGTTATACATAAAGACACTTTGGACGTTTTGGGTGTTTACAGATCACTAAATTTCAGACAGCATGAAAACACACCGAATATCTCTCTTTCAACAGGAAATTTGCCAAAAAACTTCCCAACTGGCAACGGTATCTTTTGTTTTATGACTAGTTTTGGGCATTTTTCTGTTGCTTTCAGACTTGTGCTAATTGTTTTAAGACCAATTTCTGTTTTCACACTCTTCATTGTAGGGGAAGACTATCTTTTTTGGCTTTACACTTACTTCTCTTGTTTAACATGTGTTTCTTGTTGAATAACCTGTTTGTTTTATAAGGATTTGTTTGTTTTTTATTAGTTTTTATTGTGTAGGCATAATATAACACAATACTATATGAAACTACTGTATATAGCTATAGGTGACATTATCTAGTTATGTCTGAGTCTTCCAGGAAAAGCTAAAGAACACATCCCCTTGCCTAGACGAACCAGGAATGTCAATTCACACAATGTATATCCACATCCCTTGTCTCAGACCATCCAGAATTCTTAAGTCATATGATGTATCTCAAACTTCCTCGTAGGCCAGACGAACAAGAATTTCATGACGTATCCAAAACATGTGATGTAACCAGCCCTAGCCAGTGATAGGAAATTTACCATACACATCCTTCCCACGCTCTATATAATGTCGGAGAGATTCCCTTCAAATCAGAAGGCGGTTAGAGAGAGAAAGGGGAGAAAAGGCTGGTGAGAAGGTCCAACGTTAATATCACGTTCTACTAAACTGTAGCTCACCTTTTTTTTATAACTTTATGCAAGAAACTTCGTAACCCAAGAGTTCAGTAACTCACCTCGTTGTCACTACGTCTCACAACTTAATCCTGGCTAAGTTTAACGATCCATAATCAAGTCCCGTATCTCACTACAAGTACCTAAAACTACGCTATCGAGATTGAGGGCCAGATAATCGTCTCTGTATGATTACACCCCTCGGCTACGTGTACTTACATTGGTGGCAGCGGTACAAACGAACCTACTACCCTCACTTATATTGGTAACAGCGGTTCACTTACGCCTTACAAGTTTATACAACGATGTTTACCTCACTACGTTCACTGAGAGTGGTGGCGAGCTGTAAATGAAGCCGATTAACGTCTCAATCACAGCAATCTACGACTACGTACAAATTGGCGACTTCATGCAGACAAACAAAAAACAAACAAGGAAAGCGCAGAGTGAGAGCAGGCGTCGCATCAGCGCAGCTTAACTTCGTCCCTAATCGCTCCTAAATCACAACTCCACGATTACAAGAAACAATATCAAAGATAAACTACGTCCATCAACAACTCTACAAGCGTGCAAGTTAATCTCAACAAGTAAGGAAAATCAAACACTACAAGACGAAGAAGTAAACAAGGAAAGAAGAAAGTGCATCTGTGTGTTGACCCAACTTTAGAACATTTTCTCCCTCCTTGAACCAACACCACCCTCCACCGCGACCTCCACCTTCTCCATCTCCAACAACCCCCACCATATTCTTCCCCACCACCACTACCACAGTGAGGCAAGAAGTTCAGCATCGTCATCATTTGCTTAAGTCGTCATAACCCGTCAATCAGTCAAAGTGCCTGACAACACGAGCCTGCCATCCTATGCCTACCTGCCAGCCTGTCTACCTACTCTAGCAACGACACCGAGTGCTAACGCTGTTAACCAGGACCTGACCTATCTCAACCAAACGTGTGTGACATCTGACCTCCACCACCAGGAAAAGAAGAGTGAGTGTCTTGACCCCAGATGTAATCAACAATCATCAAACACCACGACTGTATCTCCACTGCTATTCTAGTGAGTTGATTTATTCTAACCAAGGTTCTATTAGTTAACACTTCATCACTTACATAACTATCCATAAAATACTATCACTTAGTTAACGAACCAAGCAATTTTATATATATATATATATATATATATATATATATATATATATATATATATATATATATATATATATATATATATATATATATATATGTATCTATATATTGTTACGGAACAGAGAAAGATAATGTACACTTTAAGTGAGAATACTAAAAATCACTACTGTCCCGTAAAGTTCCAGGTTCAAAACAAAAGAGTTAGGTAAAATTACAAGTTAAAGTTTAATGCTCAAACTAACAACAAAACATTCAGGACTCATAAGGATAATGTAATGGCAAAAACAGGTTAAATATATGGTTAACTGCAATGGCCTCTATTAACACGAAATTAGCATGAGTAAATTTATCTAAGTCAGCCCTGATAAAATGAAAATACCAGATAATACTCAGTGAATGCAAGATATATTATTACAGATACGAAATATTATGAACAATGGCTGACATGAAACTTTACATTAATCACAAAAACCTTACTAGGCCTAAGAATTAACATCTTATACTACACAGTACAAGAAAAAATGCAATAATACTTATACTCAAATTACACAGCTGCTAGATGGTTGGAGACTTCCTGAGGACTCACAATAATAACAACTGTACAGGGGAGGACAGAGATGTGAACAAAATGAGGAGCAGATCTAAGTGCCAATTAATGTAGAGACTGAGCTCATTATATAGGGGCCGGCAGAGCTTGATACAACTTGAAAGAAGGACGCGCAAATGAAGCCATGGGGACAAAGAGTTGACAATCCTGCTCTGAACAACAGAAAGAACGACTTACTTTACTATAAGGGTAGAAGGGGGGAGTGAGGTAGAACATGCTCGTGATCAAACATGCAGCATACTGTACGTTAGAATTACACAAAGGATGATGAAATCATAGGCTATGTAACACCTCCCCACAAAGAAAAAGAAATTTACAAAGGAAATTTCTTATTACTCTAAAACAATCTCTCTAAAGTCTAGATAAGCAATCTGCAATAACATTTTCTTTCCCCTTGACATGTTGTATGTCTAATGAATACTCCTGAAGAAGTAGACTCCATCTTGTCAATCTCTGATTTTTATCTTTAAACTTACTAAGGAATTTCAGTGGGTTATGATCGGTATAAATGACTATGGGGTCAAAACCAGAACACAAATAAAATGAAAACTGCTGTAAACCCAAAATCAAGGCCAAAAGCTCTTTCTCAATAGTTGAGTAGTTCTTTTGAGGTGGAGTGAACTTCTTACTGTAATAAGATACAGGGTGTTCAATACCCTGATCATCCTATTGCAGCAAAACAGCCCCAGCTCCTGTATCACTTGCATCAACAGCCATCTTAAAAGGCTTAGCAAAATTTGGAGTAGCGAGCACTGGCTGACTTAATAGGATAGCTTTAAGTTTGCTGAAAGAGGATTCACAGTCATCGGTCCAGACAAATTTAACTCCCTTTTTTAGCAGGTCTGTAAGTGGTGATACAAGAATTGAAAAGTTAAGAACAAATCTCCTGTAACAACCTACCAATCCCAAAAATCTTTGTAGCTCTTTCCTACTTTTAGGTCTGGGAAGATCACTTATAACCTGAACCTTAGCTCCTGGTGGTGCAACATCTCCATCATCAATTACGTACCCAAGGTACTGAACTTTAGCTTGACCAAACTCACACTTTGAGAAATTAGCTACAAGATTAGCCTGAACCAAACGCTCAAGAAATTTACTGACATGGCATAGGTCATCTTTCCAGTTGTCACTGAAGATTAATACATCATCAATATAAACAACACACCCTGCCAAACCCTCTGTTACAACATTCATGAGCTTCTGAAATGTGGCTGGTGCATTCTTCATACCATATGGCACCACAGAAGATGCAAAAGTCTTTCTTAGTGTTACAAAACATGAGATCTCCCTAGCACGTTCAGTCATAGGTACTTGCCAGTATCCCTTTAACAAATCAAACTTACTTATGTACCTAGCCTTTCCGATCTTGTCTATGCAATCTTCCACGCGAGGGACAGGGTAAGTGTCTGTTTTGGTTATCTGATTAACACGTCTGTAGTCGATGCAAAGCCGCTGTGACCCCCCTGGCTTGGGGACCAGAGTGACAGGAGAACTCCACTCACTCTGACAGGGCTCAATCATCTTGTGGTCCAACAGGTAGCCAAGCTCCTTCTGGATGAGAGGAACTTTCACTGGGTTCACACAGTAAGGAGGCAATTTAATTGGCTTTGCGTCTCCAACATCGACATCATGCATCAACACAGTGGTTCTTCCTGGAGTGGCACGGAACACTTGCGGGTAGTCCTGCAGTAATGCCGAAAACTCCTGCCTTTCCTCGGGAGCTAGATGAGAAAGCTTAGTCTGGAGATCATTCATGATATCAGGATTCTTCCCAAACTATCACTCAGGCTCATGCTGCATGGGAGAACTTCACTTGCAGACTCGGGTGGAACAGCTACAGTGCAGACTGGGTTATTTTCGTCCCTCCTGTGATATAACTTTACCATGTTGATGTGACAAAGTTGCTTGTTCTTTCTACGATCTGGTGTGGCGATGACATAGTTGACATCACTGAGTTTCTTCTCCACGAAATAAGGACCACTAAACTTGGCTTGAAGAGGTTGCCCATGCACTGGTAGCAGAATCAAAACCTGATCTCCTGGCTGAAAGTGGCGTAATCTGGATTTCTTATCATACCAAGTCTTCATCTTCTCCTGAGCAACTCCTAAATTCTCTCTCGCCAGCTGTAAAGCAGTGGACGGTCGTTCTTTAAACTTCATAACATACTCCAGCAGGTTGACGTCATCTTCCTCCGACAGCCAGCATTCCTTGAGTAGCTTAAGGGGTCCTCTTACTTCATGGCCAAACAGTAGTTCAAAAGGTGAGAAGCCCAGTGATTCATTTGGAGATTCTCTTGCGGCAAATACAACAAATGGAAGACCTTTATCCCAGTCTTTCTGATGTTCCAAATAGTATTTCTTGAGCATCGATTTGAGTGTTTGATGATATCTCTCCAACGCTCCTTGAGTCTGGGGATGGTAAGCTGAAGACGTTATCTGGGTGATGCCCAACTCTTTGAGAGACTGCTTGAAAACATTTGACATGAAATTACTTCCCCGGTCTGAGTGTACCTCCTTGGGCAGACCAAACTTGGTGAAGAACCCAAGCATTTCCTTAACCACGTTCTTTGTTGAGATATTTCTAAGTGGAATGGCTTCAGGATAACGAGTAGCCATATCAATCAGGGTCAACACATAAGAAAATCCTAAAGAACTCTTAGGAAGAGGGCCCACAATATCCACCAACACACGGGTGAATGGCGCCTCAAAAGGAGGAATGGGAACTAGAGGTGCAACCTTTTCGGTCTGATTACACTTCCCCACAACTTGACAGGTGTGACAAGACTTACAATACCAGGAAACATCCCTGAAGATACCTGGCCAGTAGAAGTGTTTGAAAATGCGTGCCACAGTCTTCCTCACTCCAAGGTGTCCTGCCAAACTGGAATCATGAGCCACTCTAATTTATATCCTGCCTACAAACACGAGAGATGACAACTTGATGTACAACCTCCCACTCACAGTCGGCTGATGCTGTTGGGGGTTTCCACTTCCTCATAAGTACTCCTGACTTTATATAATAACAAGTAGAAGCACCAGCTGACTCTTCCTCACTGCAAGCAGAGATAGCTAGACCTTTCAACTCAGGGTCAGCAACCTGCAACTCAACCAACTCTTGACGAGACAAATTATCAACACTACGGGGTACTGCCTCATCTGATGAGTGGTCCAAATTAGCAAGAAAAGTGTCAGCTACGATAACATCATCATCATCATTATCCTCTAAGTCACCAGTAACTTTAGACTTAGCCCTAGTGACAGCACATGCAGGGAACACATCAGGGACATCACAATCCTGGGCCGCAGCCACTGGCTCACTAGACAACTGAGGAACTGGACACACTTGACTTCCACCAATATCATTTCCAAGTAAGAAAGTTACACCTGACATTGGGAGTGTCTCAACCAACCCAACCATAACGGAACCATTAACAAAACCAGACTCTAAATTCACTCTGCACAGAGGGACAGAGAAGTAATTATTCCCTACGCCTTGTAAGATTACAGTTTCATCAGAGGAATTAACATTAGAGCCTAGAACACTGGTCAGCATAAGGGATTGGTAAGCACCTGTATCACGATATATTTTAACTGATTTCCTGTCATTACTGTCCAGAGGACTGACAAAATCATCAGACAGGAAATTAGCACATGAACTCTTGAGAGTGTCACCCACGTTACTGCTCAAAAGAGGAGCTCCATCATGAGAATTTAATTTACCCCTCAAAGCAGGTTCAGTTAACTCAGTTAAGGTATTCTGGGAACTCTCAAGGGTGGACACTAGACCAATTGGCTGAATATTTAGAGACTCCTTTTTGTTCACATCACTCTGTCTCCTGAAACATTTCTCCGTAGTATGACCAAGCTTACTACGATAAGTACATTTACTTTTCTTAAATCTAGGTTGAAGCTGGTATTTACTTCCTGAGAAACATTATCTTTATTCTCTTTCCTGTTACCTGTACTCTGAGTAGAGGCAACGTACTTACTCTCAGCTTTCCCTTTTTCTTTAGAATATCTCTTGTGAGTGAGAACATATTCATCAGCTAAAACTGCAGCATCAGACAAATTATCTATTCTTCTCTCATCAAGATATAGGCTTACATCTTTGCTAATACACCTTTTGAAGTCCTCCAGCAAAATCATCTGCTTAAATTTACCAAAATCAGAATCCACATTCTTAGAATTTAACCACTGCTCTAACAGATCTTCTTTGATTTTTGCATACTCAACATGGGATTGCTTATCTTGCTTATAAGTTGTCCTAAATTTTACTCTATAGGCTCCAGGAACAAGCTCATAGGCCGTAAGAATCAAGCTCTTAACTACATCATAATTATCAGATTGATCCTGAGGCAAAGATGCATAAGTTACTTGAGCTTTACCGGTGAGAACAGTTTGAAGGAGTACTGGCCAATACTTTTTGGGCCAATTAAAACCTGTAGCTACCCTCTCAAACAACTGAAAATACTTTGTTAAATCAGATTCATTAAAAGGAGGGACAAGTTTAACATTTTTAGCCACATCAAAATCATCAGAGCTAGATGATCCAGTTCCACCTTGTTTCATGCGATACTCATGGTCTGCCTGAATCCTATGAATTTCAACTTGTGCCTCAACCTCCTTAGCTTTTGCCTGAAATTCAGCCTCCTTAGCACGAGCCTCCTGCAGGGCTAGCTGTAACTTAGCTAATTCAATCTGCGTTTGCTCATTTGGAGGAATTATATTAAACAAGCTTTCATTAATCATGTCAACAATTTGATCTTTAGAATGATGAGAGCGAACAGCAATACCCAATTGTTGAGCAACAAGCTTAAGTTCATTCTTTGTTCTGTTTTCTACATCACACACTGTTTGCACATTTGACAGAAAATCTTTGGCTTCATCAAGCGTAGTAATAGTAGACATCATGAATAAATCACAGTCACAAAATATCAAGCAATATCCTTATGATGATATCCTGAATATCCTGATAAGAGGTCGCCAAATTTATGTTACGGAACAGAAAAAGATAATGTACACTTTAAGTGAGAATACTAAAAATCACTACTGTCCCGTAAAGTTCCAGGTTCAAAACAAAAGTGTTAGGTAAAATTACAAGTTAAAGTTTAATGCTCAAACTAAGAACGAAACATTCAGGACTCATAAGGATAATGTAATGGCAAAAAACAGGTTAAATATATGGTTAACTGCAATAACCTCTATTAACACGAAATTAGCATGAGTAAATTTATCTAAGTCAGCCCTGATAAAATGAAAATACCAGATAATTCTTAGTGAATGCAAGATATATTATTACAGATACGAAATATTATGAACAATGGCTGACATGAAACTTTACATTAATCACAATAACCTTACTAGGCCTAAGAATTAACACCTTATGCTACACAGTACAAGAAAAAATGCAATAACACTTATACTCAAATTACACAGCTGCTAGATGGTTGGAGACTTCCTGAGCACTCACAATAATAACAACTGTACAGGGGAGGACAGAGATGTAAACAAAATGAGGAGCAGATCTAAGTGGCAATTAATGTAGAGACTGAACTCATTATATAGGGGCCGGCAGAGCTTGATACAACTTGTAAGAAGGACGCGCAAATGAAGCCATGGGGACAAAGAGTTGACAATCCTGCTCTGAACAACAGAAAGAACGACATACTTTACTATAATGGGGGGGAGTGAGGTAGAACACGCTCGTGATCAAAAACGCAGCATACTGTATGTTAGAATTACACAAAGGATGATGAAATCATAGGCTATGTAACAATATATATATCTGAATGCTAGAGTGGGAAATGTAGCAGTTGAAGGCGTAGTTGGTATGCATGGTGTGCCTGGAAGAAATGAAAATGGGGAACGAATGATAGCAATGTGTGTTGAGCGAGAGATAGTGATTGGGAATACGCTGTTTGAGAAGAAAGATATTTATAAGTATACATTGGTGAGACAGGAGGGTGGAAGGGTTGTTGATAGAGCTTTGATGGACTATATGGTTGAGTCTAGGAAAGTAATAGGAAGATTGTTGGATGTGAGAGTTCTGAGAGGGGAGGGTGGAGGTATGTCTGACCACTATCTGGTGGAGGGAAAGTTAAGAGTAGGTAAGAGATGGGGGAGAGCTAGGAGGGTTAGGTGTGGCAGGGAGGTTTTGAAAGTGAGTTGGATAAAAGAGAGAAAAAGGTAGAGCATCAGGAGAAATTGAAAGATGATTGGAACGCAGTGAAAGATCGGGAAAATGGCAGCGTGGAGGAGGAATGATAGTTGTTTAAGAGTGCTGTGGTGGGGCATGCAGAAGAGATGTGTGGTGTGAGATGTGTGGGTGATGGTGTAAGAAGAGGAAGTGAATGGTGGTGCGAGGTAGTAAGTATGGCTGTGGCTGAGAAGAAACGTGCATATGAAGTGTGGCTGCAGAGGAAGGATGAGATGTCATATGAAAAGTATAAGGAAAAGAGGAATAGAGCGAGAAGGGTTGTGTGTGATGCTAAATTGGCAGCAGATGAGAAGTGGGGAAGGTGGTTGACAGAGAATTTTCAACAGAATAAGAAAATGTTTTGGAAGGAGGTGAAAAGGGTACGAAAAGGGAGAGTCTGGGAAGGAAGAACGAGTAAAAGCAGAGGATGGAAGGATGTTAATTGAGATGGATGCAGTAAGGAAGAGATGGGCAGAGTATTTTGAAAGACTGTTAAATGTAGAGGAGGAAAGGGTGGCTGAGATTGTGGCGGATGGAAGGGTGCAAGGAATAAATGTGTTGGGAGAGTTGAATGATTCTTTGATCACGAAGGAGGAAATGGAGAAGGCAGTAAAGGAGATGAAAACAGGGAAAGTTGCAGGTATGGATGGGTGTGCTGTGGAATGCCTGAAGGGTGGTGGAGTGACTATTGTTGACTGGTTAGTAAGATTGTTGAATGTGTGCTTTGAGAAAGGTATGGTGCCAGTTGACTGGGCAAGTGCTTGTGTGGTCCCGTTGTATAAAGGCAAGGGTGATAAGTATGAATGTACTAGCTTTAGGGGTATAAGTCTGTTGAGTGTTGTAGGTAAGGTGTATGGTAGAGTGTTAATTATGAGAGTTAGAGAGGGTACAGAGGGAGTGATTGGTGATGAGCAGAGTGGCTTTAGGAGAGGGAGGGGATGCGTTGATCAGGTGTTTGCTGTGAGACAAGTGTGTGAAAAGTATTTAGCGAAAGGCAAGGATGTGTTATGGGCATTTATGGATTTAGAGAAAGCCTATGATAGAATTGATAGGGAGGCTTTGTGGACTGTTTTAAGATTGTATAGACTTGATGCTAGGTTACTAAAATGGGTGAAAAGTTTTTATGTAAATAGTAGAGCGTGTGTAAGAGTGGGAAATGGTGTGAGTGATTGGTTTCCTGTGAGAGTGGGGCTGCGACAGGGATGTGTGATGTCGCCTTGGTTGTTTAATATTTACATGGATGGTGTTGTAAGGGAGGTGAATGCAAGAGTTTTAGGTGGAGATCTGAGTCTGGTGAATGTTGATGGTGGAGAGTGGAATCTGAAGCAGCTGCTGTTTGCAGATGATACTGCACTGGTGACTGATTCAGAGGAGAGATTGAGACAGTTGGTAGAGGAGTTTGGAAGGGTGTGTGAAAGGAGGAAATTGAAAGTAAATGAGAATAAGAGTAAAGTGATGAAGTGTACGAGGTTGATAGATGGTAGGGGGATGAATATAGTTTTGAATGGTGAGTTGCTTGGGGAGGTAGATTGTTTTAAATATCTAGGGTCACATGTTGCTGTGGATGGAAGAATAGATGCAGAAGTGCAGTTTAGAATAAATGAAGTAGGAAAGGTGCTGGGAGGAATAAAAAGTGTTTAGATGTCGTTCGCTTAGAATGGATGTAAAGAGAAGGCTGTATGAGGGTGTTGTGGTACCGACTGCATTATATGGGGCTGAAACATGGAATATGGGTGTAGCAGAGAGGAAAAGTTTGAATGCAATGGAGATGAGGTGTCTGAGGAGTATGTGTGGAGTGACGCGTATGGATCGGGTGCGAAATGATGAAGTGCGAAGGAGAACTGGAGTTGTTCGGGAGATGGCTGGTAGAGTTGAGCAGAGGGTGTTGCGATGGTTTGGGTATATGGAGAGAATGGATAATGAGCGATTGGTGAAAAAGATAACTAGATCTGATGTGAGAGGTGTAAGGCTGAGAGGAAGACCACGAATAGGATGGATGGACAGTGTGAAGAGAGCGCTGGATGCGAGAGGGATGTCTGTTGAGCAAGGAAGAGTGGCTGTGCGTGATAGAAATAAATGGAGAGAAATTGTGAATGAATAAGTGATGACGCAGTCCTGAGGGGATATTTTCCCGCATTTGATCTGATCAGCTAGTCAGGTCAGGTGCGGGTAAGGGGATGGGTCTGTTATGATGTGGCAGGGGTAAACCAGTTCTGCTGTCGGGCCCTGCTGCGGATGTCACTGATTGCATTGCACAGTTGACCCTTGTGCGGTGTGGCGCGGTGAGGATCTGTCCGTTCTCTCCTTTGGGGCTAAAATGCGAATGAATGTGTTTGAATGAATGAGGAAATGGGGAGTGTTTCGTCCTGCCTCGGCTACCTCCCTTTCCTTGAGGGAAGCAGCCTAGGTATATATATATATATATATATATATATATATATATATATATATATATATATATATATATATATATATATATATATATATATATATATCATAAATTTGACAGTATGGATCAGTTGAGTCAAGGATTGTGTGGGTAAAGTTGAAAGTTGGAATATAAATGTGGGCGATTGTGTGTGTGTATGCACCAACGCAAGATCGTTCTAGAAGAGTGAGGAAGAGTTCTGGACAAATGTGGAAGCGTGCATGGAAAAGTTTGGAAGGAATGAGAGAGTGTTTTTGATTGGTGATATGAATGGTAAAGTTGGGAATGTGAAGGTGGATGTAATAGTTGGTGAGTGGGGTGTGCCTGCTGAGATAGATGAGAATGGGAGTGCGTTTGTGGACTTTTGTGCTGGGAGGGGGTTGGTGATAGCCAATACCCTCTTCAGGCATAAAATGATCCACAGGTATACATGGCGAGTGATGAGAAGGGTGGGTGGTGAACTGAATGAAACGAAGGCAATGATTGATTATGTGTGTGTGGATGAAAGGATGCGAAGATGTGCAAAGGATGCAAGAGTGTATAGAGGTTGGGGGAGTGGACTTTCTGACCACTACTTGGTGGTGGCCAGAATTAGAATGCAAGTAAGATGGAGGAATAGAAGAAGGGAAAAACGAGAGGAAGGAGTATTTGCAAGGAGAGTGGAAAGGTTACAAGAGGATGAGAAAAAGGCAGAGTATAAGAAAGAAGTGGAGGAACGATTGGGCAAATATGAATTGGAGCAGATGGGAGACGTGGAAGGTGTGTGTAAGATATTTACAGAAGAAATATGTGCAGCTTGTGATTTGGTGTGTGGAAGGAAGAGACGACGGAGGGGGGGTGCAAGGAACAGCGTGGTGGACTGAAGAGGTGAAACAGGCTGTGGCACAAAAGAAGAAAGCATACAATGAATGGATGAGAAATAGGGGCGTGGAAGAAGTTGAGAGGCGGAAGAGAGAGTTATATGTGGAAAGAAAGAGAGAGGTGAAAAGATTAGTAAGAGAGAGTAAGAAGAGAGTGGATGAGGAATTTGGAAGGAATTTGAGTGTAAAGTGGAGGGACTGTAAGAAAATGTTCTGGAGAGAAGTGAAAAGAGTAAGACAGGGTGGAAGTGAAGTTAGCAGGGGAGTGAAAGATTAAAATGGTAGATTACTAGTGGAGAAGGGAGAAAAAGTGAACAGATGGAGAGAACACTTTAAGGAACTGTTGAACGTAAAGGATGGAAGTAATGCGAGTATAAGTGGCTGGGGAATGGCTGGGAGAAGGAGGGAGGTGAGAAGACAGGAAGAAATCAGTAGGATAGAAGTTGTGGAAGTAATGAAGAAAGTTAAATCGGGGAAAGCCCCAGGAATTGATGGAGTGTGTGGTGAAATGCTGAAGCATGGGGGAGAGATAGTAGTAGAATGGATGTGGAAGATGTGCAGATTGGCTTGGGAGGAAGGTAGAGTCCCGGAGGATTGGAAGTCAGGTATAATTATTCCCTTGTACAAAGGAAAAGGGGAAAAAGAAGTGTGTGGTAATCATAGGGGCATTTGTCTTCTTAGTATAATAGGAAAAGTGTATGGTAGGATACTTATAGACAGAGTTAGAGAAAGAACAGAGAAATTAGTTGGAGAAGAACAGGGAGGCTTTAGGAAGGGAAGAGGTTGTGTAGATCAGATATTCATTCTTAGATCTTTAGTGGAAAAGTTTCTAGAGAAGGGAAAGAAGTTGTATGCGGCTTTCATGGATCTGGAGAAAGCATATGACAGGGTGGATAGACAAGGATTGTGGAAAGTGTTAAGAATATATGGAGTAGATGGGAAGTTGTTGAATGCTGTGAAGAGTATGTACGATGGTGCGAAGGCTGCAGTGCGTGTGGATGGTGAACTAAGTGAATTTTTCTCTTTGAAAGTTGGTTTGAAACAGGGATGTGTCATGTCTCCATGGTTGTTCAATCTGTACATGGATAGGGTAATAAAAGAGGTACAAGATAGGGTAGTGGATGTTGGAGTGGCCCTGGTGAGAGAGGATAGTGTTTGGAAACTCCCTGTACTGTTGTTTGCAGATGATAGAAGGAGAGCTGCAAGGCTTGGTGGATGAGTTTGAGAGAGTGTGTAAGAAACGGAATCTAAAGGTGAATGTAGGGAAGAGTAAAGTGATGGTGTTTGAGAGAGGTGAAGTTAGTGAATGTACAGCGAGGTTGGATGGTGAGGAATTGGAAAATGTGAGTACGTTTAAGTACTTGGGTAGTGTGATGAGTAAGGATGGAGGTTTGGAGGGTGAAGTGCTTGAAAGGGTACAGCAGGGAAGAAAGGTTGCTGGTTCTTTGAAAGCAGTGATAAGAAACAGGGAAGTAAGCATGTAAGTGAAAAAGTTACTACATGTCAGTATTGTGATACCAACTCTAACGTACGGAAGTGAAGCTTGGACATTGTTGGAAGGAGAGCAGTGGAAATGAGTTATTTAAGAGGAGCCTGTGGAGTCACGTGGAGAGAGAGGCTGACGAATGAGGATATAAAGGAGCGTTGTGGTGTGGATGTGCATGTGATAGGAAGCGTTATGAGGAACACACTGAGGTGGTTTGGCCATGTGGAGAGGATGGAGGGTGAAAGACTGACGACGAGAGTGTATGTGAGTGAGGTGGAGGGGGGAAGAGGGAGGGGGAAGCCGAGGATGAGATGGAAGGATGGGGTGGAGAGGTATATGAGAGAAGGGGGTGTGAGTTGGGAGCAGGGGAGTGAAATGGCGGGGGACAGGGCGACTTGAAGGCGATTTGTCTGTGGCCACCCCAAACGGGATTGAGGCATCTGGCAATAGATAGATAAATATGACTAAATACACAGTGAAAGACAATTACACAATTTACACTTACATATGCGTTTTATAATTTTGATTTTATAAGCCATCAAGAGAAAAGTAAAATATGATTCTTTGTGTAATCCCCTTATGCTAAGTAAAGTTCCACAATTAGTGCCCAGAGGATGAACATTAACAGTGACAAATACCCTGACACAAACACCAGAAGACGATCAACAAAATATAAATTCCGAAACACCACCAGAAACACAAAAACAAGCGGAAAACCAGACTCAGGAAACAAAACACACATTAGATAAAGAACAGCAAACAGATGCAATTTACGCTGAAGTAAATGATGATGACAGAAATTTCAAATGTAGATAGTGAGTTTATAAAAATTTACTCCCATTTTACTATAATTTAGACCATAGAGTATTAAGATCAGGAAAAAAATATATCCATCCATCCATCATCCAATCCTACATTGACCCATGAGGAGCGTAGAAGCCCGGGGCTAGGCAGTTGGTCCCGCCATTTAAGATGAGAGTGACCAGCCTCACTCAAGCCTGAGTGGCATTACATGAGCAATCAACCCCAACCATCCCTTGGATATAAACCTTCACCGGCTCAATCCGATTGGAGTGGAATAATTACCCACTAAACCACCAGGCGCCAAAATTTGATTTATATGGTTACCACCCAGCGTAGTAAATGGTTTCCTGGTGTTCAGGAAACCATTTGGCTTGTCACTCAGTGTAGAGTCACCCACAGGCACAAGGAAGAGGAAAGAATGAAGGAAAGAAAGACAGAAGAGGGAGTGTAAAGTCACCCGTTGGCAGCAGGACAAGGAAAGAATGAAGGAAAGAAAGACAGAAGAGAATGGAAGGAAGGAAGGATGAAGGAGGGGAAAGGGCAGACACCCAACAGCAGCATTACATCGAGTGAGTGGATGGTGAGCGCCCCCACCCACCACACAAATTGCCTGTAAATGACGATTGCAAGCAAGACACGGTAAAGATGGCTAATGTAGGTGAAGCAAGTACTAGTGCAGTATCTTCTCCACAAAATTCCAGTAATACTCCATTTCCAGTGTATATTTGTCATGAAGACACTGAACTACTAACATTCTCTGGTACGGAAAAAAGACAAGATTGACATAAACACACTTTTTGAACAATGTCAGCAGTATTTCATTAGGAGACACATTACAGATGAGAAAAGAAAAATAGCTGTTTTTTTCAGCTAGAATAAAATAGGTGTGATACCCAGCAGGAAATTTGTTACGGTCAGACAAGCTGTTGAGAGCTTCAACATTTGAGCAGTTTAAGACAGAATTCCTTAGGAAATTCTCTGGAGGCAAGAATTTTCTTGGTGGTATAATACCAGAATTACACAAAACTGTAGACCTACTTACTGTAGGCAAACACACTCAGGCTCAGATCTAGGGTAGATTACAGCAGATATTTCCACCATTAAGAAGACCTTTTTATCTACCCTAGAAAACTCAGACTGAGTCACAGAGGATGGTAATATATCACCAGTGCATGTCGTTGACATCATTGGCTACATAGCAGCTCTATGCCAATTTCCTGGCAGGATATTCAAAATCTCAAAAAACATCCCATATAATCCAGGGATGAGTTTACTTGATGTCATTTATGGGGTGGAATTAAACTGCAGTAAAGCTGGTGTGACTGACACATCACAGGCAAACAGGAGAGGGATCAAAGTGCCAGAAATCGTAGCAGGGATAAATAAGTCAAGTCCTGGCAAGGACCAGAGACAATCTCGACCACTTCAGAAACAAGCACACAGTCAGGTTAGCTCAAGGGCTCGTTCCCGCACACCTGGTAACAGGGTGGTACAAATGTCTGGCCGAAGTCCCAGTAGACATCGATCGGCACAAAGACAAGCAAATGGAAGATCACCTCATAGGTTGAACTTAAGTAACACTCTCTGTTATTACTGTGCAAAGCCTGGTCACACACAATCGGTATGTTACATTAAAACGAAAGTTGATAGGCAAAAGGCAAGAGGTTTCGAGGCATTTTGTAGATATACTAGGTCCACTGGACATTGGACCTCAGATTGAAGAACGTTAGAAAAAAATGTTATTCATCTACAGGTCGGGGAAAGATCGTACCAGCAAAAAACACGACGACACATAAAACACCCCTCCCCCCCCAAAAAAAAAAAAAGTCAGCATAGGAAGTCTCTCTGGAAATGAATGCATTATGGTCTCTGCTTTATGAGAGGAGGAAGATTCTATCTCTATTCTATGCTGCTTCCCCCAAGGAAAGGAAGGTAGCCGAGACAGGACGACACACTCCCCATTTACTCATCCATTCAAACACATTCATTCGCATTTTAGCCCCAAAGGAGAGAACGGCCAGATCCTCACCGCACCACACCGCACCACACCGCACAAGGGTCAACTGCGCAATGCAGTTGACATTCGCAGCAGGGCCCGACAGCAGAACTGGTTTACCCCTGCCACATCATAACAGACCCATCACCTTACCCGCACCTGACCTGACTTGCTGATCAGACCAAATGCGGGAGAATATCCCCTCAGGGCTGCGTCATAACTTATTCATTCACAATTTCTCTCCATTTATTTCTGTCACGCACAGCCACTCTTCCTTGCTCAACAAACATCCCTGTCGCATCCAGCGCTCTCTTCACACTGTCCATCCATCCTATTCGTGGTCTTCCTCTCAGCCTTACATCTCTCACATCAGATCTAGTTATGTTTTTCACCAATCGCTCATTATCCATTCTCTCCATATGCCCAAACCATCGCAACACCCTCTGCTCAACTCTACCAACCATCTCCTGAACAACTCCAGTTCTCCTTCGCACTTCATCATTTCTCACTCGATCCATACGTGTCACTCCACACATACTCCTCAGACCCCTCATCATTGCATTCAAACTTTTCCTCTCTGCTACACCCATATTCCATTTTTCAGCCCCATATAACGCAGTGGGTACCACAACACCCTCATACAGCCTTCTCTTTACATCCATTCTAAGCGAACGACATCTAAACACTTTTTTTCATTCCTACCAGCACCTTTCCTACTTCATTTATTCTAAACTTCACTTCTGCATCTATTCTTCCATCCACAGCAACATGTGACTCTAGATATTTAAAACAATCTACCTCCTCAAGCAACTCGCCATTCAAAAATATATTCATCCTCTTACCATCTACCAACCTCGTACACTTCATCACTTTACTCTTATTCTCATTTACTTTCAATTTCCTCCTTTCACACACCCTTCCAAACTCCTCTACCAACCGTTTCAATCTCTCCTCTGAATCAGTCACCAGTGCAGTATCATCTGCAAACAGCAGCTGCTTCAGATTCCACTCTTCACGATCAACATTCACCAGACTCAGACCTCCACCTAAAACTCTTGCATTCACTTCCCTTACAACACCATCCATGTAAATATTAAACAACCAAGGCGACATCACACATTCATGTCGCAGCCCCTCTCTCACGGGAAACCAATCACTCACAGCATTTCCCACTCTTACACATGCTCTACTATTTACAAATAAACTTTTCACCCCTTTTAGTAACCTACCATCAAGTCCATACAATCTTAAAACAGTCCACAAAGCCTCCCTGTCAATTCTATCATACGCTTTCTCTACATCCATAAATCCCCAAAACACATCCTTGCCTTCCGCTAAATACTTTTCACACACTTGTCTCACAGCAAACACCTGATCCATGCATCCCTTCCCTCTCCTAAAGCCACATTGCTCCTCACCAATCACTCCCTCTGTACCCTCTCTAACTCTCATAATTAACACTCTACCATACACCTTACCTACAACACTCAACAGACTTATACCCCTAAAGCTAGTACATTCATACTTATCACCCTTGCCTTTATACATCGGGCCCACACAAGCACTTGCCCAGCCAATTGGCACCATACCTTTCACAAAGCACACATTCAACAGTCTTACCAACCAGTCAACAATAGTCACTCCACCACCTTTCAGACATTCCACAGCACACCCATCCATACCTGCAGCTTTCCCTGTTTTCATCTCCTTTACTGCCTTCTCCACTTCCTCCTTCGTGATCAAAGAATCATTCAACTCTCCCAACACATTTATTCCTTGCACCCTTCCATCCGCAGCAATCTCAGCCAGCCTTTCCTCCTCTACATTTAACAATCTTTCAAAATACTCTGCCCATCTCTTCCTTACTGCATCCATCTCAGTTAACATCCTTCCATCCTCTGGTTTTACTCGTTCTTCCTTCCCAGACTCTCCCTTTTGCACCCTTTTCACCTCCTTCTAAAACATTTTCTTATTCTATTGAAAATTCTCTGTCAGCTGCCTACCCCACCTCTCATCTGCTGCCACTTTAGCATCACGCACAGTGTCACGAGTTGGCGAAATTAAGTATTTGAAAAAACTCGTGACATTAACTTTGGTGGGAAACCGCGAATTCTAGTGGAATCTCAGTTTTTATCCCTCAGTTTAACCACCATGTATTCACCCGATAGGGAGTGTTTTTCAGGGCTTTTTTCACTATTTCATAAGTGATTGTCTTTGTGCGCGACATTAACCTCCGCCTGAGTGATATTGTGGGTGTGCATCGCTCACACTCGTTGGCCATTAGCAAGTGCAGCCACGACACTTGCCTCTCTCCCACAGTTTGAACCAGTCAGGATTTGGGTGCCGTGAAAGCAGGTTAGGCCCAGTGTGTAGCAGTTCTGCCATCGTCCAGTTCCTGAATTTCCAGCTAGTGTGATTGGCGAGAGGCTTAGCGTGTGCAGCATTCTTCCTCAGCAACAACGCTGACTCATCCGCTTTGTCCACTTTTCTGACCACTATTCCTTTTCGTTTTTCCTAGGTTTAAGAGTTTAGCTTTTGAGTGAGTGAGTGAGTGAGTGCGATCTCCTGATCTGAATTCATCTTAAGACTCATGTAACGTCAGTTTATTTTATTGTAATCAGTAAATTAACAGTTCCTTTTCTTGAGCTTAATGTAATGTAAATTCGTGTTTTATTTCTCCACGAGCTTACACTTGTAGCTCCTAGTTTGCATAAACGTTTTGCTATTTATAACTGGTACTTAGGCCAGTCCTTTTGTATTAAGCTTAAAATCCGTTGTGCAACCAGGAGTTAATGCATCAGCAAGAACTTGTTATCATTAATGGCATTGGTTATTGATTGTCAGGGGTGGAGTTGCTTTCTCCAGAGGCTAACAGTACTAACAAACAGCAGTTGTGAGGAATTAGTCTCTGCTGTGTACTGTTGAGAAAGTTTATAAATTCTCGTCCTTAGAGAATCGGCGAAGTAACCCGGCATAAAGTAATCATTGCTTGATTTTAACAAGACAATTCATTGTCCTGTTCTCAGTATCATTGAATAATTATTCTTTAATATTGCATACACTGTAAAAACCCCGTGACATTTGGGGACCTCATTCCAGGTTATTAACTTTTACCTCTAAAGTTATTCACGAGATAATACTCACTCACTCATACTTAGGTATTTATCATTAAGGTCTATAGGCACTATCTTACTGGTGATTATTGATTCAGTTCTATTAATTTATGTAATAGTTTTCACAGTCAGTTGTTTGTTTAGTTTTCTTTCTTTACCAGTTTAATTAGATAAAACTGGTCACCACTAACCTGTGCCTATATTCTTTATTCTCGATTATTGGCATCTTTCTCTAGAAAAATTGCAATCAGTACTGAGTCGCTAGTTTATTTAGATTGAGTTAGCATCATGTCTACCAGCGTCTATGTACAGGAAGCTAAAGATATGGGGCTTAAGGAACCGGAGAAAATAAAGGACTATGTCCTCTCTCTGTTTAGTTACGAGCAGCAACGCGAGAATGATGCTCGTGAAGAGCGTCAAATTCAGCGTGAGGAACGCGAAAATGAGCGCGAACACGAACGGAAACAACGCGAACTCGAGTTAGAACACGAGCGAAAACAACGCGAACTCGAGTTAGAACATGAACGAGAACAACGAGAACTTGCCGAGCGAGAAGCACGCGAAAATCATTAAATTGAAATGTTGAAGCTCAAGCGAGATTCCTTGGCTTCTGACACATCTGATGCAGCTGGCCCAAGCTCCACGAGCGCTATCCCTGCACATATTATGGTGTCCCCACACATCAAGCTTCCCCCATACAAGGAAGGTGAGCGAATCGAGCCATACATAGCTCGTTTTGAAGACATGGCTCAACTGTACCAGCTGGATGATGCAGCTAAGCGGCTTTAGTTTCTTAGCCTGTTTGAGGGTCGTGCCCTCGATATTCTCCACAGAATCGTGGAGACAATCTCATGTATGAGATGATGCAGGCCGCACTCGTCAAAGCGTACGGTCTCACAGTTGACGACGCCAAGGGTCAGTTCATGAGGGCGCGTTAACAGGAAAAAGAGACTGCCGTTCAGCTTCTTGATCGGCTTACTGCTTACTTAGATGAGTGGATGGAGAAAGATGAAACTCCTTCCACGCATGAGGGGATATTGACCTTATGCTGCGCACACAGCTAGAAAAGTCATGGCCTACTGAAATTATGGCTTAGCTTAAGATCTGCTAGGTAAGAGATGCCAGCCAAATGGTGAAGAAAGCTGATGCATTCTTCACTGCATATGGGTATCAAACTCGTAAGCAGCATACCTGGAACAGGAAAGCTGATAAATCTGGGAAACCGTCTCAGACTGAACCCCAGCAACAAGGCCGTTCTCAGAATAATGGCCAAGGTCCAAAACTGCAGAGGAAGGACCAGGGGCAAAACACTCAGAAACCTGAGGTACAACAGGTACCCTAACCAGCAGCAGTATCAGCCACGCAACCGACTGTCGGGACTGTCCTTTTTAGCACCATTCCCAGTGTATCGGAGGCAGGAGACGAACACAGCCTTTGTTCCTCAGCAGCAGCACGGCGGTGTCGTCCCTACCAGTACAGGTACCCCACAGTTCATTAGTCCCTCAGCGACAGTGAACACTCCTCCAGAGGAGGCCAATGCTCCGTCCTCCCAGACAGTGAGTACAACCCCTCAAGCATTTAATTCTCAGGGCACCATGTTTGCCGCATCATATATTCAGCAGCCTAATCAGTGGCTAGCTGCTTCCTCCATAGGCCCTCCCACAGGTGACAGTGCCTTCCTTGTTCAGTCAGGGTTTGTGGGAGGCATTCCTGTGAAGGTCCTGAGAGACAATGGTTCCTCAGGTTACTCTGTCAGGCAGAGTCTAGTTCGGCCTGAGGAGTACACGGGTCGACAGATCCAAGCTAACCTTATTGATGGATCAGTGAGATTGTTCCCTGAGGCACGTATCCATGTGGCATCTCCATTTTACACTGGTATGACAGTCACAGTTGTCATGCCAGAACCTTTATTTGACCTTACTATAGGCAATATTCCTGGTGCCAAGCATTATTGCACCGAGGATGATGCTACTCAGACTTCGGCAACAGTAACACGAGCCATGGCCGAGGCTCCAAACTGTGTCACCCCTGTGACCATTGAGTCACCGCAAGATCTGATGTGTAGCCAAGTTGTTGTTCAAGAACAACATTCTGACCCGACACTTGCTGCCGTGCGAAAGAAACAAAAGGGTAGAGTGATAAAGTATTCACAGGGAGGTCAAGCCAAGTTCCTTTGCAAACAAGGACGGCTCTACCGTGAGTCACGAACTCCTGAGGGCAAGGTTCGACTGCAGTTTGTCGTTCCCGCCAAGTACCGCCTAGCAGTGTTAGAATGGGGTCATTGTTCAGCCTCAGGTGGTCACATGGGCAAAAGGATAACCCAGGGCCCTTTCTGAGCTGACTTTTTCTGGCCAGGGATGGGACGAGAAATAGATAGTTTTGTGCGTTCCTGCAATGTGTGTCCACGTAACACCAATCAGGGACACGTCCTTCCTGTGCTTTTTGAATCCACACCCATAATCTCTGAAGCAGTTGAGAGACAGGGCAGTGGTAACGTAGGTGCAGACCTGATGTCTCGCCTGCTAACTGCTGACTAACACAGGCAACTGTTGTATGCTGGGTTCCGTAAGATAGCCGTTCTCAGAGATTTAAGTAATCCAAGGACCAGCCTGGTTCCCAGTTAAAAGTGTAGACCTGACGTCTCGCCCGGTGGCCTCACAGGACACAGTATGTCCAGGGCCTGTACATACATGTATACCATGAGTTAAGGGGAAAGTTTGAGAACCCTGCAGAGACAGTCCGAGGCTGTGTATGAATTACCTTGTGGAACGTCTCGAGCTGTGGGCCTCTCTGAGGATTCCCGGAGAATGCACAATATCTACACGAGTGTTCACACCCACGGTGGGTGTTAAAACTTAACCTGCCCGAGATTGCATAGCGATGCTCAGCTTCCTTTCATTAATCGTAAGTGTAGAGTTAGGTTAACCAGTAAACTGCCCGTTCTATGAGATTTGAGCAATTCAAGAACTGACATGTTTCCTGGTTAATAATGTTAGGTTAACCAGTAATCTGCCCGTTCTAAGAGATCTGAGCAATTCAAGAACTGACATGTTTCCTGGTTAATAAATTAGCTTAACAATTAAACTACAAGGGTCCTGAGAGATTTGTGAATCCTAAGACTACGTTTCCTGGTTAATAATGACATAAGTACTGATTGCTAGGCAGAGAGAGAGAAATGACACTTTTGATGCTCCACCTTGATTCCATTCGCAGATGCAGCTGGCGGGTGCAGCATTGCCGTGCAGAATAGCTAATATTCCCTGATGCATGCTGCCGCCTCTTCTCTTCTGCCTCGTCGTCATAATTTATTATTGATTTGCATTATGTAATTTTACACGTATGTACAGTTACTGCACAACTGTCACACCTACACCGTGTATTACATACATCACGCTACATAACAATTAGTTGTTAATGTAAATGTAGCGAACTTTTCGCTCAGTTTGACCTGAGCTAGGATTTATATGTGTGTATATTGAAATTTTTTTCCTGAGAAAAAAATTTTATTTTTGATGGGGCGTAATGTCACGAGTTGGCGAAATTAAGTATTTGAATAAACTCGTGACATTAACTTTGGTGGGAAACCGCGAATTCTAGTGGAATCCCAGTATTTATCCCTCATTTTAACCGCCACGTATTCACCCGATCGGGAGTGTTTTTTCAGGGCATTTTTCACGATTTCATAAGTGATCATCTTTGTGCGCGACATTAACCTCCTCCTGAGTGATATTGAGGGTGTGTATCGCTCACACTCGTTGGCCATTAGCAAGTGCGGCCACAACACTCGCCTCTCTCCCACAATTTGAATTAGTCAGGATTTGAGCGCCGTGAAAGCAGGTTGGGCCCAGTGTGTAGCAGTGCCGCCATTGTCCAGTTCCTGAATTTCCACCTAGTGTGATTGGCGAGAGGCTTAGCGTGTGCAGCGTCCTTCCTTAGCAACGACGCCGACTCATCCGCTTTGTCCACTTTTCTGACCAGTATTCCTTTTCGTTTTTCATAGGTTTAAGAATTTAGCTTTTGAGTGAGTGAGTGAGTGTGATCTCCTTATTTGAATTCCTCTTGAGACTCATGTAACGTTAATTTATTTTATTGTAATCAATAAATTAACAGTTCTTTTTCTTGAGCTTAATGTAATGTAAATTCGTGTTTTATAGCTCCACGAGCTTATTTCACTTATAGCTCTTAGTTTGCATGAACGCTTTGCTATTCATAACTGGTACTTAGGCCAGTCCTTTTGTATTAAGCTTAAAATCTGTTGTGCAACCAGGAGTTAATGCAACAGCAAGAACTTGTTATCATTAATAGCATTCGTTATTGATTGTCAGGGATGGAGTCACTTTCTCCAGAGGCTAATAGTACTAACAAACAGCAATTGTGAGGAATTAGTCTCTGCTGTGTTCTGTTGAGAAAGTTTATAAATTCTTGCCCTTAGAGAATCGGCGAAGTAAGCAGGCATAAAGTAATCATTGCTTGATTTTAACAAGATAATTCATTGTCCTGTTCTCAGTATCATTGAATAATTATTCTTTAATATTGCATACACTATAAAAACCCCGTGACACACAGCCCTTCTCGCCCTATTCCTCTTTTCCTTATACCTTTCATATGATATCTCATCCTTACAGTAGCAGGGGCGTCGAGCAGAGTAAACTCATCAGACAGATTGTGCATAAAGAAGAATTTGATTCACTCAGGTCAATTCAACGAAGAAAAAGATCTCTCAGATCTCTTAGAAGAAACACAGACAAACGGTAGCATTACCTGGAGAACAGTTAGGGTGTACTAATCTGATTACAAACAAGATTAACGTACGTCCGGACACACAACCGGTATATATACCAGCTTATAGGGTCGCGCATTCTCAGCGCACCCTGGCAAATTAGTATGTTGAGGAAATGTTAAAACTAGGTATTATTGAACCATCTGTCTCCCCGTGGAATGCCCCATTATTTTTCGTACCCAAACGTAACGGAGAAATGCTTGCTGTAGTAGATTGTCGTAAATTAAATCAGCACACAGTCCCTGAGCGGTTTCCTATGCCAATGTTAAGGGACGTCTTACAAAATATTGGACCAGAAAATAATGTATTTTCCACAATCGATTTGCTCAATGGCTATTACCAAATTAGCCTCGAGCAAGAATCACTCCAATACACTGCCTTTTCCACGAATACAGGGCACTACCAATACAAACGAATGCCTTTGGGGTTGAAGACAGCACCAGACATTTTCCAGAGACTGATGAGTTACGTATTGTCTGGAATGCTGGGGAAAGGATTATTTGTCTATCTAGATGATATTATTATAGCTACTCCAAGTATAGACGAACATCTGCAGAAACTAGACCAGCTCTTACAAAAGCTTGCTGATGCTGGCTTAATAATTAAGCTGTCTAAATGCAAATTTTGCTTTAAGGAAATAAAATTCTTAGGCCATAGATTAGATGCCCAATGTATTCACACATCTGAGGACAAAATACAGGCTGTAAGCAATTTCCCAGAACCCACAAATACAGGTAAAGTGAGACAGTTTGGGGGGCTAACAGGTTATTACCGCTCCTTTATTAACCAATTCTCTCGTATAGCACAACCGCTATTCATTCTGCTAAAAAAGGATGCTGTATTCCAGTGGGAGGAGGAACAAAAATTAGCATTTCATGAATTAAAAGATTAACTTACATGCTCACCATACCTTGCCTATCCTAATTTCACAAAACCATTCATAATTTGCAAGGATGCTTCCCTCAAAGGTTTAGGTGCTGTACTGATGCAAGAGGATAAACGAGGAAAATACCAGCCCATTGCCTTTGCCAGTAGGCAAATAAAAGGAACAGAGAAAAATTACTGTACAACAGACTTAGAAGCCTTAGCAGTAGTATTTGCTCTACAGAAATTTTGTGACCTCGTGTATGGATACGAAATTCACCTATACAATGACCACAAGCCTCTCGTGGGCATGTTCCAAGAAAAGCTCCTCTCAGGGAGGAGAACACGATGGAAATGTAAAATCCAGAATTACAGTGTAAATATTCACAACATAAAAGGTAAAGTAAATTTAGCTGCCGATGCCATATCACGAAACCCGTTAGTCAATGTTGCTACAATAAGTCCACAGGAATCAATTTCCAACAATGATAAACGATCCCCACAAATCAAGAAATTTCACACGCACAAAGACAGGACCCAGTATGGTCTAAAGTAATATATCATCTCGAATCAGGCGATAATGTACCATTACCCAAGTTACAGGTACCACTTGAACAATTCACAGTGGTAAACAATGCCTTATATAGGGTATATCCAGGACAAATAAATCATAGAAAAAATATTAGGCAGTTAGTTATGCCTAGTACAATGATACCTCACATTTCAAGGGTAATACACGATAGTCCACATGCAGGGCATCCTGGCAAGGAGAGGGCAGTCAGACAGGCCCGGATGTCATATTGCTGGTCAATGTTACGCAAAGACATAATCATATAGACAGATGCGAGTCATGTGCGAAACATAAAGGTTACACGTTATCACCTGCACCTATAGGACAATATCCTGTACCTAGACAATCGTGGGACACTGTAGCGGTTGATTTACTTAAATTACCCTTAACTACCAATCACAATCAATAACTTTTTGTTGCAATTGATCGCTTTTCACGATTTGTGATTTTGGTTCCAGTTAAGGATAAAACAGCAGAAACAGTCGCACGGGTATTCATTGATAGTGTGATCTGCAGGTTCACCACACCACAGGTGCTAATAAGCGACAATGTTGGTGAATTTAACTCTGAAATTTTACAAGAAATATGTAAACAATACAATATAAAGAAAGTTAATATCTTGGTCTACCATCCAGCTTCCAATGAACTGGTGGATAGGCAGAAAAAAATATATATTAGATGTATTACGGCACATTCTCGATGAAAATTACGCAAACTGGGATGACTGGATCCCCAGAGTTGAAGCATCATTTAACTGTGCAATTAACAAATCAATAGGAGATACACCTCATTTCATCATTTACGGGTCAGACAAACGTCTCCCTTATGAGACGTTAGTGGCGAGCAAATTCCCGTATAAAATTATGATGCTTATCCTAAACTTTGCTTACATGAATTTCAGGAAATACACACAAAGGTAAAGAAGCAGTTAGCGATGTCCTGGGAAGAAATGACAGAATCATTTAATAAGAAGGCAAAAGAATCAAATGTCAGCATAGGTGATATTGTCTATAGCCTCATTCATTCACACTAGAAAGAACACCCTGTCATCTAAATTTGAAGACTCATACAGGATAATCAAGTGAAGAGGCAATCAGGTAGTGATTAAGTCACTATCGAGTGATGAAGAAAAAGAAACACATATTGATCGTTTAATAAAGACCACAAGAAATATAGCTAGGATCCATAAAACACCAGAAACGACCGAAAACCCTAGTACACACGGTGAAAATAAGCCTAAAGCAATCAACACATATCGGAGTAAACTGCGGTCGCTTACCAAACAGACAAGCATAGGTGCAACCAATATAGCTCTCACCATAACGCGGCATTTACATGACTTAGGAATTGAGTTAGACTCCCTTTATAGGTAATAGGATTAAACACGCCAAGATATCTGTATTATTCATCATCACTATCATCATCCTTAGCATAACTTGCTAACAACAGTGGATTAGATCTCTAATACAGGTGTTTTTTCGGTAGGTGAAGATGAGGCGAATTATTCCATGGATCATGTTCCTGTTGATATCAAGAGGATCACCTCACTTACATCCTCAACCTGTAGTCCGACAGGGATGCCTGATAGCCCCAACGGCCTCAACAACAATAGTGCAGGACATAATAAGTACCGAAGTTAGTTTGGACATACAGCAAGACATACCAAGAATGTTATAGAAGATATCAAGACCACTTAGAACTCTGGAAGCGGTATTAAAACACCCTTCATCACACGATCACTCTACACAGGAAGTAGCTGAATTAATTAAATTAACTGACTGGAAGCTAGAACAGGCTAAGCACGTAATGATCACCATGATCCAGGATATCCCATCATCTGGGAGTAACACACTGGATACAAGAAACGACATCACACATATATGTAACAGACGCGGTTTGTTCGACCTAGGTGGAGCAATTTTAGGCAGCATTTTTGCACTAGCTACAGAAAATGATCTAGAGGAAATAAATAACAAATTTAACAAAATAGCACAAATTCTCTCATGCCAACATAAGTTAGCTGATACTCAGAACACCTTAATGCTGACGATTGTAAAGAACCTAAGGAAAGCAGAAGCATCAACTCTAGGAATTGTAGAGAAAGTAAATGCACTAGAGCGTAACAATATACTAGCCCAACACTTCTCTGTGATCATAGAACATATTGATGTAATAATACTACAGTAAGACAATACTATAGCTCAGTATCAGGCCTTCATAAAAGGAATTGCTAATGCTGGTAACGGAAGGATCACCATTAATTTACTACCAATTCACAACCACCGGCAAATAATTAGTCAAGGCATACATGAGCTTTGTTTGAAACCTTTGTGTGAGGAATGAAACCTTTGTGTGAGGAATGAAATTGATGTTATATTATCCATCTTTGGATGCAAACACTCACAACAATGTCAATAGTAGTTCATGTACTATTCGTAACGGATGATTTTTTCACAGTCTATCAAATATACCCTTTTCCTTCTAAGAAAGATGACTCATTAGTCATCATCAACATCAAAACAGAAGTTATCATGGTCTCCAAGAAACAGGACGCTGTCACTTTCACTAGTGAAACAACAATTGAACACAAATGTCGCCCATCATCACATGAATTTCACCTTTGTCCTGCGTACATCTTCACGTTTCAGCCAGCTGAGACAGTCCCTTGTGAAATGGACATCCCTCATCATTGCAACTTCACATTTGCTGCAGATAAACTCATCCACCATCAACGCATTGGACATTCACAGTTCTTCTATTTCACTCAAAATACATCAGTTTTTGTGACTTGCCAAGACACCCCTCCAGCCCATACATCATTATCTGGTTTATACATCTCACCAGATTATTGTGCAGTCCTGACACCTACACTATCCACCTTGCCCACTAAAAACCATTATGCCATTCTCAACCACACACACAAATACATACAGCCATTGCCTAGGATGAACTTAAATGTAAGTGCACACATTTAGTTGACTTAACCCAAGTATGAAACCATGCAATTGAAAAATCATACAATACAACCTTGGGAAGAATACACTAGTATTATGTTTAACCCATATTATGTATACAGCCCAGCGCCAGTCATCTTTGTAATTTTCTCCATCATATTTACTGTATTATTATTGGCCATGCACAGAATGCAAGCAAGGATTGCTAACCTGGAATCAGTGCTTAAAAGGGGTTCTGTTCTCTACAAGTGAGACAAAATAAAGTAAATATTGTAAATATTGTATGTATATTTTACATAAAATAATAAAATATGGGTTACACATAATATAGGCCTACTTTAATCATACTATCAAATCTCATTTATCTGTGTGTGTGTGTATATATATATATATATATATATATATATATATATATATATATATATATATATATATATATATATATATATATATATATATATACAGCAACTCCTTCTCATATATATTGTATAATTGACCACAGTAGACTTGCCATTGTACTATTTTAATATTACATGTACAAGTTCATAACTACAACAACTACATTATCCCAATTATGTAACCTTATGTATTTCACTTACAAATTGACTGTAATGTGTATCTATTATCTGTTATTATGTTTTGAATATTTACTGTCGATGGTATGCCAGTTTCGCGTGACCGAGCGATATGTAGGCATAATATAACACAATATTAAATGTAACTGCTGTATATAGCCATACGTAAGAATATGTAGAACAGGTAGTTATGTCTGAGTCCTTCAGGAAGAGTTAAAGAACACATCCCCTTGCCCACACGAACCAGGAATGTCAATTCACACAATGTATATCCACATCCCTAGTTGTCTCAGACCATCAAGAATTTTAAAGCCATATGATGTATCTCAAACTTCCTCATAGGCCAGACGAACAAAAATTTCATGACGTATCCAAAACACGTGGCGTAACCAGCCCTAGCCAGTTAGTCCATGTGATGGGAAATTTACCATACACATCCTTCCCACGCTCTATATAATGTAGGAGAGATTCCCTTCGGATCAGAAGGGGGGTTAGAGAAAGAAAGGGGAGAGAAGGATTGGTGAGAAGGTCCAACCTTAGTATCACGCTCTACTAAACTGTAGCTCCCCTTTTTTTATAACTTTGTGCAAGAAACTTCGTAATCCAAGAGTGCTGTAACTCAACTCTTTGACACTACGTCTCACTACTTAATTCTGGCTGAGGTTAACGATCCATAATCAAGTGCCCTATCTCACTACAAGTACCTAAAACTATGCTATCGAAATTGGTGGTCAGATAACCTTCTCTGTATAATTACATCCCTCGGCTACGTCTACTGACAATTGTTCCTTAGAGACGTTTTCCTTGCTTAGGCAATTGGTGGATACAGTTTATTTCTCCAAAGAGTAAGTGATGTTTGTGGTACCCATGGATCATTGTTCCTTCATAACCCGTAACACAGAGCCAGTGAGCGTTCGATAGAGCAGCTCGGTCGCGCTAGCTAACTAGTCTCCAACTACCAACCTGTCTTTTGCTTAGATTTATGGTTATGTTGCTTAGAGGTTTGTTTCTGTTGCCCCGAGGTTTGTCTCTGGTTCTTAGATTTTTTCTGTTGCTTAGAGGTTTGTGTCTGATACTTAGACATTTATTTCTGTTGCTTAAATATTTGTTGCTGTTGCTGTGAAGTTTGTTTTTTCGCTTGTTTTTTTTTTTTGTCGTTGCTTAGAGAATTGGTTTTTGTTCCTTGAAGACTTGTATAAGGACTTATTACTGCTGTTTTTTTACCAAATTCGCTCCACCATTGTTTTCGATAATCTATTGCTGTTTTATGCTCATTCTTCATTAACTTGTTACAGTTTCTCACATCTTTCATGGGGTGGAGAGATCACTAGGTTCCTTCGTGGATCTTTCTCGGGATATGAAGCAGAGAACCAGTGAAGTTCTAGGCACAGTCCATCCTTGGCGGGCTTCAAGTTACGATCTATTTAATCATTCATTTTTTTTTTAATCAATGGACCTCATTACAGAAAATATATTATGGATAAAAAAAAAAAACTGCCGAACAGTGCCTATGAATGAACGCTATTACTCGCCTCTTGCCGTCCAGTACCCAAAATTTACTACCAGTACACAAAACTTGCCTCCCAATATCCAAAGATAGTTCAGGATTTTTATATATTGTCCCTACATTTTGAAGGTATTTAACTCAGAAGAGGTTTTTCGAACTGTATGAGTTTTATAAATAGCCTTCATCAGACAGTTTACTAATAATCTGGTACTTAATAAAATATCCAGTAGCAACAAGACTGCAGTGAAAGTACTGTCGCAACTATGAAGGACTGAAACAAAAGTAACTACAAATTGTACGTCCAACACTTGATGCAAAGTAACCAGGGGGGACAAAGTTCTACTGTATATTTGATTGTTGAATATTTCTCTTAGACAGAACATGGAAACACAGCGGCCTTCATGCCCAACCTCCCTGACAGAACGCAACAACTTCATCTGGTTGTGGGTGGGGGGCCTGTCAGCTCGTGCCATAGCTAGGGTAACCGGGTCCAGCGTCACCACTGTCTGCAGGTGGCTCAGGCGGTGGAAGCAGGAGGGACACGTTGAGAACAGGCATCGCTATGGCCGATATTGTAAAGGAAAATATTGCAAAACAATTTACAGCCGTATTAAAGCGTTCCATCTCATGGCATTACACCCTGATAATTTCTACTTATCTGAGGTGGATCTCAGAGCAATACAAACAGATTTCAACTATCACTGTTGATATACTAAATACCCTGATCTGTACACGTACTAGTGAGTTTAACGTTAACGTAAGGGTGTAGTATTCACAATAAACTTCATTCGAAGTATCTTTACAAACTCCTCCAGTTTTGAAACATTCTCTGCCAAACCAAACAGATGCTAACCAGACAGGCTCTTTATATATGACAGCCGAGTGAACCGGTTTTATGTATCAAGATAATGAATTGCCAACACATCACATAACTAAGTTTCGTTGTCGTTCGTAGAAAAAAAAAAAACACCAAGAGCCACGGAAAAGATAAAGTTCCCTTTCATGTAAAATGATCTACGTCTCTTTTATAAACGGGCAAAAGCAGAAAAGTGTGATATCTGTGCTAAATGTTGTTTTTGTTACCCAAAGCTGGGCCGAGCAAACAGCAGACTGAAGTGAGGCAATAGATGTGAGATCCCATCTGTGTTCTGAGTTACCTGAGCTCCCAATGAAGTGAGCATTTACATCCCAAAGCCACCATTACGTTGAGAATTTCAAGACAAAACGTATTTAATCAGTCTATTTATATCTATATACGCAGGCTGCTTCCCCCAAAGAACGGGAGGTAACGGACACAGGACGACACACTCCCAATTAACTTATCCACAGAAACATATTCATTTAATAAGTATATGGAATAATCTTTTCAACAGACAATTAAGATTATTTCATACCGAAAAGATATTGTCCATCTCTCTCAGAATGATAAAGTATGTTGTCCTAGGTTAGGAAAGTTATGAACAATCTGTATTTCATGTGTCAGACCAAACGTTCTTCATTTCCTTATCGGAAAATTGGTAATACAGGCTTCGGACTTGCTTGTGCTTTTTCGTAAGGTGAAAATTAAGATTTTTTTGTACCTGGTTAGAATGTTTCAGCAAGCTGTCTCACCTGTATCATATTTAACAAGTTTTCCAGACGAAAATTATTTAATGTAAAGGAAATTAACGAAATAAAAACATATTTCTATGCAGTGTAAGTATTTTTGTTACATATCGGTAAACGAGTCATATGCAGAGGTATATATATATATATATATATATATATATATATATATATATATATATATATATATATATATATATATATATATATATATATATATATATATATATATATATTTGAGGAAAATTATATTAAAAATGCAATATGAAATAAAATCCATTTTCCTACGAGTATCATGTCATGAAGCTTATCAGACACACTGACGTATGTGTTGGTAACAGTGCTTGGAAGATTATGGAAGTCTGAGTTTCGTATGACAATTTTGTGATTTTAATTACATATGAATTTGGAAAAAAAAAAAAAGTAACTTTCCTCATCCAGGAAATGTACATCATCGCGGAATATATAAGGATGAACTTGCATTAACCACAGATTGATTTTACTTTCTGGTTGTTGGTCAGGATTTCACTTCACAAACTTATGTTCAACTCCCTCTCCTAACGGGTTTGCTTTTGCAGCATATATTAAAAATTTTCCCCTCTCTCCTGTTCTTTTTGAAAAAAGTAATCTACGTTATTAAAGAGAAATTATGGTCATCATTTTTAATTTTCAAAGAACGGATAAAGAAAGAAGAGTGCTGTATTATGTCTGTTATTCCTAATGCATAATATATACCTTGAGTTACGAGGAGGAGCAGATTTACAATTTCATAATGTAACTGGCCCAAGGAATGTTATGGTGGAGGTTTGTTTAAGAAATATATGTGGTGGTGGTGGAGGCGTGCAATAGTGATCGTAACATGTTTCGACAAGGGTGGAGGCATTACGTAGTGGTCGTGAAGTGTGGTGGTGACGGAGGTGTGCTGTTGTGGTCGTGACGTGTTGTGGTCGCGGAGGTGTGCGATGGTGGTCGTGACGCGTTTCTGTGGTGGTGGTGGTGTCATAATGTCGGCTTCTGCGTGGGTAATATGGCTCGGCCTGGAGGTCACCTGCCTCCTGGTCCGTGCCCGCCTACATCACATCACAGGTACGTAGATTCTAGTAAAGAGAAAGTGCTAGGGAAAAGAAAAAGGACTTGTTTCGTTTTCTTCTAGGCTATTATATGTGCATCACCAAATATGATCAAGTTATTTTGTTATTTTTAATTATTTCAGTTGCTTGCTTCTTACGATATCAAAAAAAAGATGTACAGAATTCCGAATAATGATAGGTTATCGGATGTTTCAAGCCACTGCAACTCTATGGAGCTATGATCTTTTGAAGGTTTGCTTATCCATAACTACGCAGCTACTCGTAGTTAGAGTTTTCGATTTTACTGAGCTATAATATGAAACGAACATAAACTGTGCAACCTAACCTCGGAAATTAGGATTCACTGATTGACTGATCAGATTCATTCCGTGCTTCTCGGTTTGTTGCTTGTGGTATAATATTTTGGCTACACGGACATTTAAGTAGCAGAGAGAAGACATAGGTAGATGAAGGGTTGATTTTCGTGCATATTGCCAGACAAATATTCCAGCACTTGTTCTAAAAACGGTACTGTACAAGTGTGCTTTTACTCACCCACGCGTTTTTCAGACACGACCAAAGCATCACTGGAGAGCCACCTTGCACTGGATGACATGTTGGCCATAGAGCGGTGTTCTCACTTTTCTATCCTACTGCTGACAGATGGCTGCCAATGGGCGATGTCCATGACGGAAGTAAGTATGTACAACAATAATAGAAAAACTGGTTAGAACTGCAATAGAAGAACCTGAAAAGGTCAACCTAAACATTAGGTCAGTTGTTATCTCACTGTACGATACAAGTACAGTAATTCACATTTTCGGCTTTAATCCTTTGTGCTACTGAATGAACAAGGTAAGCCAAAGTCTGCCCAAATTTAGTAAAAATTGGGATATTTGCACCTAATATGTTAACTTTATTGTTCTATTTATCCTTATCTTTGCTTTAATTGTGAAGAATAGGAAAGATTTACCATTATGTGTTCCCTTTCAGGACCTAGCACACTTAGATGCTCCTTGGGGAGTCGGAGTGTTTGAGGTGAAGACTGGTGAACAAAACATCAGCATGACATACGAACAGCTCTCACAGAGTATAGCCACAGCTCGCCGGGTATGTGTCCACGGCATGTAGACGAATTAGGGTGAAGAACTCGGACTCTGGAGGCAATAATTCAGATTCTTTGGAAATATTCACGAATAAAAACACACGATTGATTAATATTATTCCCGTAGACGCTTTTCTGTTCCGTTTTGCCTGGTGTAGCTGGCATGAAACACAGAAAGACGTCATCAGGCTCAAGGAACCAGACATAAAACAGTTTAGTTCGTTAAGTATTCCTACGAGTTAGCACTGTGTAGTCGGAAGTATACTTGACCCACAACCGAGAGATCCTTGTTTCATTTCCTGGATCACCGACGAGAACTTATGGCGAGGACACACCAGTGACTTAAGCAAAAGTCACGATTGTGTAGAATATTCGATAGGTGTAAATCGCATTCAGTGGGAGTAGTAGGGTCTTTTCTTTGTCAGATGATTATTTATGTTTGCACCATTAGTTTCGTTATAATATTCTTGTTGGCATTAGGTTCCTGATACTTACGTTGGCACGATTAGTTTTGTGATATTATTCTTGTTCGTACGGTTAGATTCGTGATATTTTTTATGATAGCACCATTAGCTTTGTTATATAAATTATATTGGCACAATTCGTTTCGTGATATTATACATACTGTCACCATTAGCTTCGTGATGCGTTGTGGTGCGTGACGGTGGTGGTGGTGAGCGATGACCCAGACTTCCTCGCCGCCTTTGCTGAATCCTCCTTCAAGAGCCACCTCCTGCTGGTCCAAAAAACAAAGCTGCTCGTATTCACTCGCATCCCTCTCCTCCAGCTCCAGAACCTTCCCCACCTTCACAGGACTCTCTCACGAACCACTTCTCTTGTTGCTGTAGTGAACGATACCTTGCCAGTTTTCAGGTAACGAGAATTATCCACATCCAGTTGCGAACATAAATACTGATCCACTGTAAGTATCGAGGCTATAAACAATGAATTTTGAAACCCAGTGAAATGGTCGGAGTCTTTCATTTTTTCGCATTATTATTTAACATCTTCATAAATAACTGACCTTGTGATCCTATTGGTTGCAACCGTACAAGAACGCAAAGTAAACAGTCGATATTTCTGAGTGTTAATTAATGGACAGATTCCTTTTTCATCAACAGGACCAAAGTGTTCTCATGGCTGCCGATCACTGACCCAGAATCTCGGCCATTACAATTGGCTTCATGGGCTGTCGATCAACGTCTAACTTTCACCCATCCACCAGATCTTTTCTCTCAGAAGTTCTTACGGTAAATTTTGTGTGTCGACAATGCTCCTGTAAGATATTGCTAAAAAAAAAGAGAAACTGAGCTGCATACATGAGAGATCTTGCATGGTAACTTATTATTACTACATTCCAGCAAATTACCGACTACTATACTACGTAAGAGATGGTGCAAGATCTGATTCATACAGGGGAAGATACGAGAAAGATATAAAGAAATATTTGGAATGGATGAAAATACCAAAATGGGACGAAGATAACCATAATTCTTGTATCTGGACCTAAATGACACTGAGCCAGCGTGAGCGACCTAAATGATCTGGCTGGACTATAGTGTGTTTGAATATACTGTAAAATAACTTTTTTTTTTTTTTTACCGTAACTATGATCAATTTTTTGTCTTATTGCAGCTTATTTCAGATAAGATAGTGGCAGAAAATGACAATACTACAGATTTACATCCTTCCAATATCACCTTTTTATTACTAGCATCCTATTCGAGTGTTGATACGTTGTTATAACTTAGGATTCACGATGGGCAGATGAGAGTTTTAGGACAAGTTAAAGTAAAAAAGTACAGACAGTAAGTTTTCTACTTGTATCTTAACAGCTTTCTCGAATTATAATTGATTAATCTGAGCCTGAATCTGAACGATCTGAACGGCCTTAGGTTATGCCGACATTACGCAACAACATGGGCGATCACCGCGCTTGTTTTCTTTAACTGAAGAAAGCACAACTGATACTGGAAAACAAAAGCTTATAATGTCCAAGTTCTGTTTTGTGCGTAATACAAGAACATATATTCATACTGTCAGAGTGAAAAATTAATTGCCTGAGAGTATATATTAATCCAAGTGTCATTACTAGTCAACACTATACCGCACACGATTTTGCCGCAGGTTCCCGCACCGGCCACACGTGTTAGTGACATCGGAGGGGTTAGTGGGACAGCTGGCATTTACAGTAGATGATCCTACGGCACCAGAGGGCAAACGACTCACCTTTGGGGGGCCAACGGGGCACATAATGGAAATGCTGTCCACGATCATGAACTTCACGTGAGCTATTAATGCACATTTCCTTTAAAACACTGTATGCTTGACTGGAAATATTTGGGTTTGATAAATAAACGTTGGTTGATTACACAACTTGCCCTGTGTAAAATATGAATGTAAACGTACCCTCTCGACCTATATCTTGCCATGGAAAACGTTTCAATATCATCAAATGTGCTTAGATCACGTCCCTCTGACAGATACACGTACGTGAGATCCCCTGACAGGACTTGGGGCTTACTGCAGAGCGATGGGACTTGGACAGGCATGATGGGACTCATTACACGTGAGGTCAATTCTATAGTTCGTTTTCCTCAACTTGGCTGATATTTTCGTCTTTTTGTAGATTATTCTACGAAGCTTAATGGCAGAAAAAGAAAATTTTACCCCTTCACTCCTTGTCATAAGACTGCTGTATCACGAACTTCCTTTTCTAGTGCTAATCTGTTATGGCAGCAAACTTCTTATTATGGAATGGTAATTTTAGGCGTTAGAACAAGAGTATATATACTGTAGCATCTTTGCACAGAATACTCTTTGTTTTGGGGCACGTAGTAGCATCTCTTTCTCAGCTATATTTATTGTGCGATTTTGTTTTTAACATTTTATTTATTCTGCTACGCCTTTTTATTTAGTTGTTGTCATTAACACCAGTTTCTGTTGGTCTTCTGTATTTGTGATTTCGTTATTATTTTTACAAGCAGCCGTATCTTAGGTAGATTCAATAGTTTAATTATCCTTCTACAGCTTTTAGCATTGTACAGTAGTTGCATTTTCCCTTTCATAAAATTCAATCCTCATGTTTAGCACATTTATCATCTGAACATACATTACTTTATTATTTATCTTTTCAAATATTTAGCTCGGGAACTACTTCTTTTGAAATAGTAAATCTTGATCAATGCAGTAAAAATATTCAGTAAAAAAAAAAAAAAAAAAAAAAACCGACTTGAGAATCTTCTCACGAATTACTCATCATAGTATATTGTTGTAAAGATTTATCTTTTATGAAATATATCCCAACATACATTGTTCTACTGTTCTTCCTTATATTTCACAAAAACATTTCAGGAAGTGGAGTTTAGTCCGACACCATTTTACATGGATATAGCCAGAAGTCAGGGGATAGACTACTCTCAGATTGTGTTTATAGGAAATTATCAAATTCTCGCTGCCCGTGGTCGACCTGAGGTGGACCCCTGGGGCTTCCTGCTGCCTCTTAGACCAAAGGTTTGGGTGGCTGTGCTGACAGCACTATTGGCAGTATGTGCTATGATGATGCTTCTGTCTTTCTGCCTTCCCACTCATATGCAAGAACCACGCATGAAAGATACCAACACCTTCAACTGTGTGCGAGTTCTTTTGCAAGAAGGTAACTAGTGTTTGCCATGTTGTGGTTTACAATGAGTAATTTTAGACTAAATTTGGAGGAACTCTGAGAGATTAAATTATGTGGGAACGGCTGAGTTAATGTAGGCAGCATCCAGGCTTAGTAACTTCCGAACTAGTCAATTTTTCTCTGTGAGAATTCTAAAAGAACCAGTTATTTCGCCCACGTAGTTTCACTATACTCAACCATTGTCTTGTGTCAGATAATGCTTAAATTCATCTCACTAATATCAGGTTACTTTAACCATTACATTTATTTTATCTTAGCTACCAGAAACACACCATCAAATAATCTGGTGATCCATATCTTTTGCTTGACTAAAGTTTGTATTTCAGATATAAAGATAACTAAGAGTCGGTGGTGGTGGGAGCGTGTGATGCTGGGGGTGTGGATGCTGATGATGGTGGTGCTGACACAAAGTTACGTCGGCAACCTCATGTCCCTCCTGGCAGTCAGATACATAGACCAACCCTATCAGAGACTTGAGGACGTCCTTGACAACTCTGATGTGGGGATAATTATTGCTCCAGACACTTTAATTATTAAGTATATTGAAGTGAGTGTTGGTTTCTTCAGCGTAAAAAAGAATTAAGAGTATCTAATTGGTTGTCCATAATGCCATACTTTAACTGATATGCTGTTAGTTAATTGCTGCGTCAAAAAATCATAAGCATACCAGTTTTGCCTGAAATGATGGTTAAACTATTGCTGAAGTTTTCATATCTATGATAAATAACCAAAATTTTCTTCCAGATATTTACACGTCCTTTTTTTTTGGGTGGGGGGGGGGTTCGAATTACTAAAAACTCGTGTCTTCAAATCCCACAAACCTATACCGTAAAGTTGACAATTTTCGATAGCCTTATTCTTTTCAGACTGCCACGTCAGGTCCACTTCATGAACTGGGGAAACTGATGGGTACTAAACGGGTCGTCTACAACATGTACGCCGAATTAGCCAAGAATATGGAGACCGTCGTGCTGGCTGGCACTCACGTCATCTTTGACATGGATTTCAACTATATCAACTTGCTGCCCAAAAGCTTTTCTCTCACAGGTTGTAATATAATTGCTGAAGTTACTGAATTTATGTATGTTTAATATATTTTTAGTTATCTATATATTATAGTGTATCAATGTATCATAGCAGTAACAAGCCAACAACATATTAATTGCTGTCATTCTAAAATTGCATGAACACACACACACACACACACACACACACACACACACACACACACACACACACACACACACACACACACACACACACACACACACACACACACACACACACACACACACACACACACACACACACACACACACACACACACAAGCTGCTGATGAAGTGGTCATGTTTCGTTTGTCATGAAATATTAACCGGCTTTTACTATGACTTTACTAAGTAAATTGGATCATAGAGGAAAATACTCACTATGGATTGAATGTTTCACGAGGGGAAGTTTTGAGAACTCCATCTCCCTTCCCAGTCGTCTGTCATCAGTCAGAATAAATTAAATCTTATCATGGCTACTACGCCTGACAAACTGGTTAATTAATGGACCATGTAGAGGGAGAAAATAAAACAGTTTGCCTCTAATTGGTGTTTTTATTTTAATAAACTATATGAGCGGTGTTGGAGCAATCAGGATGTTACGACTCCTCTTGTTACAATTTCCACTTGTAATTGATAATGTCAGACAGCAGAGAAGGACACTGACACTGACGGATATAAGAGAAATGAGGATTTCAGGGACATAAGATTGTTGACACTAGGCAAGGTTGTAATAAGTTAAACACGATTGTTAGGCTAATGTAAAACACTGCCTGGTATTTCAAAATAAGAAGCAACTTGTAAATCCGAAAGTGGAACACTTCAGTATTTTTCTAATTATATATCTCCGCTTATGTATATATAAATAATATATAGTATTTCTTTTTATAGGTCGTTGTGATTTTTACCTTTCACGGAGCGTCTACGCAACCACCCCTGCGGCCCTGGTGACTCAGAAGAACAGCCTCTTCTTACCGAGGATTAATAAGTTGCAAGTGCCTCAGTTTGGTAAAATATGCAATAATGTACGACACATAACATTTAGTTGCAGTAAAATTCCTCTTAAAAATACAAATAAAAACGTAAGAAATGTTTGTATACTGCTCCCTTTCACAGGAGGGCTTTAGGTATATAATAAATTTACATATATACATACATACATACCCTGAGATTCTTGGAAGAACAGACGAGAGCTCAGTATTTCACCTTACATTTTTCTTTGCGAGTTATTCTTTACATACAGACATTCATCTGTCTCTTCTTGTGGTTAGATCCTACACGTTGGTGGAATCAGGGCTGTACGAAAAATGGGTGAAGTACACAGAAGCCAACTCCACCATGTGCAAGAACCCACCCAGGATTATCACCGTCACCACCATTCTCTCACTCACCAGTCTCTGGGTAAGACATGATAGTAACTTCCTTCATTACTGAAACTAGGATAATTTTACCTCACTGTAACTTCCACCCCCCTTAGTCTGATATTGCATTTTTTCATTACACCCAGGCGATCTTATTCTGTTTTCGATTTTTTTTTTTTAAATCTGGGAGGCTGGTCATAGCTTTCATTAACCTTTTTCCTATGATAGGGAGTAAAGTTATAAAATAAATAAGAATATACTTCATTGGAATAAGATGATGAAAAGCTTGGGTGTATGTAATTGAGTAATGAGGATCTTTTCATATGTCGTAGGTAAATATGTACTGTGTCACATTTAATTATGCAGGCAGGTGTTTCGGAAAAAAATAAAAGACCACAGTAAAACCTGCCTCTTATATTTATGAATCTAGCTACGTAAGAGTGACACTGCCCCCCCCCCCTCTCCATCTTCCCACGGTATATTTTTGGATCATAGTGAACTTGACTTCATATCAGGGTACATTGAATTAGCCTATGTTGAAGTGTTAGGGCAGTGGTCGGTGGGTGCTGGAAAGACACATGAGTTATAGACAAAGCTTATAAATCTTCACATCGTCCTACGGGAACTAGTCTATACTGACATTATCTGAGTGTAAGACCAGATTAAATGTCAAGGCAATACAAAAGTATGGGATGGTAGAAAATGATTCAATCCCTACCGTGGCCTCAAGATGAGTTCATAATAAATGATCATTATAATAGATCTTTCATACACATATATGTGTGACATCGTATGAACTGACTACGCATGTCAAAGGGGTAATTTTATAGTTTAGTCCATTAATGAAGGGATTGCTGCCCATCATCCTGCGATATCCGTTTTCAGGGCATGTTTGCGGTGTTTGGGTATGGGTTCACAGTGGCTGTGGTGGTGCTGGTGATGGAGCTGGTGTGTTGTGGAGCCAGGTGGGGCCAAAAGGATCAGGTGGCCACCTAAGAAACACATCACTATCACCATCACTAACAACACACATCACTGTTGCTGACAACGCTCTTCACATAAATTATTTACTTCCTTTTAAGTTTGATAAGGAAAGCAGTGCATACTAATCAAATAAATTCATGAATGATTTAGAATTATATATAAAAGTATACAAATGGCAAGGTATAAGAGTTGCTTCCGGTATCACTCACGGTAGTGTTTTCTCATGAGTATGACTTTTACTGTTTGTATAAGAATATATATTAATGAATTTTATTTTTTTTCTTTTTAATGACCCACTTCCTATGGAGTAAGTTAGTGACCTAAGAATACACGTGCAACAACATTATATTCTGCGTGACAGTGTCTTCTACCACCGAGGGTAGGGCTATGTAGTCGCACTTGTCTGTCTGTGTTTGTCTCTCCAGGAAACTATATAACACTAAAGGGAGGATCATCATGAAATATATGGATTTCTCCCTAGTAACGCAGATGATCTATTTATTTTAGTTGGTCTGTCTAGTTGATCTCTTGGAGTAGGTAAATTGTCGTGAGTTAGTGAGAGGGGAGAGGGATGTGTTCACTAACCGATGGTTGGTGAGAGGGGATAGGGGGTGTTTAATTGGAGGTGCAGTGAGAGGGGAGGGGAAGGTAATCACTGGCTGGTGTAGTGAGAGGGAAGGGGAAAGTGTTCACTGTTTATATAAGGGCCCCACGAGTGCGATCAGCACTCAGAGCCCAGCTGTTAATCCAGGCTGTTAGAGATCATATTACAGCCTCACCTTCCCAGTCAATTTGATCGTGAGTCATGTGGCACTGTGTTGCTGTTAGTCATATGGAACCGTGTTAATGTTAGTTAAACAGCACCGTGTTGCTGTCGGAGATCTAGTACTGAATCGTGTTCCTATAAGTGATATTGTACCGTGTTGCCGTTAGTGACATTGTACCTTGCTGTTATTAGTCATATGATATAGTGTTGTTATTAGTCATGATGTAACGCGTTCCTGTTAGTCATGTTGTACTCCCATTGACCGAGCAATGTATCTTTATCGAGAAGACGTTTATTAATCCTTTACCATCTCATACTGACAGCTATAATTCAAGATAGTTTCCACCTTCTTAATATTCTCAAGTTTCAGACACCGAACATGAAAATACAGCGATTCTCACAACCAACTTCTCTGACAGATCGAACCATCTTCGCGTGAAGGTAATTAGTAACTTTTATTAACTTAACTTTTGACGTTTTTGGTGCTTACATATCACTAAATTTCAGACAGCACAAAAACATACCGAATGTCTCTCGGTCATCAGGAAATTACCAAAAAAAAAAAAAAAAAAAAAAAAATACCGGCCAGTCTCAATAGTATCTTTTCTTTTAAAACTAGTTTATGGCATTTTTCTGTTGCTTTCAGACTTGTTTTAATTGTTTTAAATCAGATTTTTATCACACGCTTCATTTGGGAGAAGGACAATCTTTTTTTTTTTTTTTTTTTTTTTTTAAGACTTACTTTTCTTGTGTAAAATTTGTTTGTTGTTGAATAACCTGTTTGTTTTGTAAGGACTTTTTTTTTTTTTTTTAAATTAGTTTTTATTGTTCCTTAGATATACTTTCCTTGCTTAGGCAGTTGGTGGGGACTTCATTTCTCAAAGGAGTAAGTGATGTTTGTGGTACCCATGGATCATTCTCCTCCATAACCCGTAACACAGAGCCTGAGAGTGTGATAAATTAGCCTGGTCATGCCAGCTAACCTGTCTCTAAGTACCAACCTGTCTCTTGATTTGATATTTGTTTTTGTTGCTTAGAGGTTTATTTCTGTTGCTCCGAGGTTTGTCTCTATTCCTTTAATTTTTTTCTGTTGCTTCGAAGCTTGTTTCTGTTACTCAGAGATTTGTTTCCGGTGCTTTGAGATGTGTTTCTGTTTCTTTAACTTTTGTATTTGTTACTTAGAACTTTGATTCTGTTGCTCTGAGGTTTGTTTCTGTTGCTTAGTTTTTTTCAGTTGCTTAGAGGATTGTTTGTGTTGCTTAAAGACTTGTATAATGTCTTGTTACTGTTCTTTCTTGACCCTTTTCGCCGAACTCTTGTTGTTTATAACCTATTGCTGCTTTATGCTCATTCTTCATTAACCTGTTACAGTTTCCCACATCTTTAATGGAGTGGAGAGATTACAGGTTGTTTCGTGGGTCTTTTTCGGGATATGATGCAGAGAAGCAGTGAAGTTTAAGGCAGAATCCATCCCTAGGCAGGCTTCAAGTTACGAGATATATGGCACTGCTTTATTTATTTATTTTTATTTTTTAACAGATGGACCTCATAACGGTAGATACACAATGGATTCAAGAGACTACTGAGCAAAGTATATAAGTAAAGGATATTTCTCGCCCCTTGCCGTTCAGTACTCAAAATTTACTACCAGTACCCAATATCCAAAGATAGTTCAGGACTTACATATTTTCCCATACATTCAGAAGGTATTTAACGCAGATGTTTTTCGAAATGAAATTTTTTTTTAATAGCCTTCATGAACTAGTTTATTAATATACTGAATAAAAATAATCCAGTATTAACAGGAGTGCAGTGAAAGTAAGTCCCTACGGCGAAGAGCTTTAACAAAAGTAACTACAAATCGTACGTCCTACACTTGACGCAAAGTAACCAGGAGGACAAAGTTCTATTTTACATTTGATTGTTGAAAATCTCTCTTAGACAGAACATGGAAACACAGCGGCCCTCACGCCCAAGCTCCCTGACAGAACGCAGCAACTTCATCTGCTTGTGGGTGGGGGGCCTGTCAGCTCGTGCCATAGCTTGGGTAACGGGATCCAGCGTCACCACTGTCTGTAGGTGGCTCAGGGGGTGAAAGCAGGAGGGGCACATTGAGGCATAGCACAGGCAGATCTATTAAAGGAAAATATTGCAATGCAATTTGCAGCTGTAGTAATGAGTTCCATCCCAAAGCATTGCTCCATGATAAATCATATTTATTAGACCTGAATCTGAGAGCAATACAAACAGATTTCCATTATCACTGTGGATATACTAAATACCCTGATCTGTACAAATATTACTGAGTTTCACTAAACATAAAGTTGAAGTACTCATAATCAACCACATTCAAAGTAACTTTCCAAACTCCTTCAGTTTTGAAACAATCCCTGCCAAACCAAAGAGATGCTAACCAGACAGACTCTTTATATATGACAGACGAGTGAAATTGTCCTATGTATCAAGATTATGAATTGCCTACACATCACGTGACATAGTTTCGTTGTCGTTCGTAGAGAAAAACTAGCAAGTGCCAAGTAAAAGATAAAGTTGTCTTTCATGTAAATTCTTCTGCGTCTCTCATATAAATGGGCAAAGGCAAAAAAGTGTGATACCTGTGCTAAATATTGTTTTTGTTACCCAAAGCTGGGCAGAGCAAACAGCTGAATGAAGTGGGATCTCATTTGTGTTCTCAGCTGAATGAGCTCTCAGTTAAGTGAGCATTTACATCCAAAAGCCACCATTACATTGAGATTTTCAAGACAACACGTATTCAGTAAGTACGTGGTATAATACTTTCAACAGACATTTAAGTCTGTCTGATATATTACCAATATTCCGGGAATCGAACCAGGGACTCTCAGGTGAAAGCCAGGCAGCAGACCACTACACGACCAGGTAAAAGTTAACTCACGTTATCGGATGATTTTTCCTGTGTACAGTACAGGTTTCTCTCTTCATTCTGACTTGCCGTAAGTGCCTGGGATAGATTAAAAGCATCTACTTGCCCGAGTGCCAGGGGGTTAACTCATCCTCTTCATGCCCACAGTGGGGGACGGAGGGACGTTGATTACAAATTTGTGATAAAGTAAGTTAACTATTATCTGATCGTGGTGTAGTGGTATGCTGCCTGTCTCACCTGAGAGTCCCGGGTTCGATTCCCGGCATATTGGTAATATATCATGATTTTTCCTGAGTACAATACAGGTTTCTCTCTTCAGACATTTAAGTCTTATTTCATACTGAAAAGACATTGTCCATCTGTTTCAGAACGATAATGTGTGTTCTAGGTTAGGAAAGTTATGAACAACATATATTTCATGTATGATACCAAACGTCCTTGTATTAAGGTTTTTCCTTCCCGGAAAATTGGTATTACAGGCTTCAGACATGCTTGTGCTTCTTCGTAAGGTGATAAATTAAAAATTTTTGTACTTGACTAGAGTGTTAAACCAGGCTCTCTCGCCGGCTTCTTATTTAAAAGGTTTCCCAGAGGAATAATATTTGATGGAAACGAAATTAACGGAATAAAAACGTTTTTCTAAACAGTGTAAATATTTTTGCTACATAATGGTACAGGAGTAATATGCAGGAATAAATCTATTAATGTGCAATGAAAATTATATTGAAAATTCAATAGTCAATAAAATCTAGATTTCTTCGAATATCATGTCATGAAGCTTATCAGACACCCTGACGTATGTGGTAGTAACAGTGCTAGGAAGATTAGGGAAGTCTGAGTTTCGTATGATAATTTTGTGGTTTTGGATACACATCTATTTGGAAAAAAAAAAAACACTAAGTAACTTTCCTCACACACTGAGGTGGTTTGGCCATGTGGAGAGGATGGAGGGTGAAAGACTGACGAAGAGAGTGTATGTGAGTGAGGTGGACGGGGGAAGAGGGAGGGGGAGGCCGAGGATGAGATGGAGGGATGGGGTGGAGAGGTATATGAGAGAGGAGGATGTGAGTTGGGAGCAGGGCAGTGAAATGGCGGGGAACAGGGCGACTTGGAGGCGATTTGTTTGTGGCCACCCCAAACGGGATTGAGGCGTCTGGCAATAGATAGATAGATAGAACTTTCCTCATCCAGAAAATGTACATCAACATGGAAAATATAAGTTTGAACTTGCATAATCTACAGATTCATTTTGCTTTGTAGTTTGTTGGTCAGGATTTGACTTCACAAACTTTGGATTTGCTTTCGGAGCATATATTAAAATTTTCCCCCTCTCCCTTGTTCATTCTGAAAAAACAAATCTTTATGTCATAAGAGAAAAATTATGGTCATCTTTTTTTCAAAGAGCGGATAAAGAGCAAAGAGTGCTGGCTTATGTTTGTTATTTCAAATGCAAAATATATACATTGAGTTGCGAGGAGGAGCTGATTTACAGCTTATTAATGAAGCTACCCAAGATGTGTTATGATGGGTGTTTGTTTAAGAAATAGACATGGTGGTGGTGGAGGCATGCCAAAATGATCGTAACATACTTCGACAGTGGTGGAGGTATTACGTACTGCTCGTGAAGCGTGGTGGTGGTGGAGTTGTGCTGTGGTGGTCGTGACTTGCGGGTCGCGGAGGTGTGGGGTGGTGGTCCTGATGTGTTGTAGTATCGGAGGTGTGTGGTTGTGGTCATGACATGTTTCCGTGGTTGTGTTGGTGGTGGTGGTGGTGGCATGATGTCGGCTGGCTCGGTCTGTGGGTCACCTGCCTCCTGGTCCATGCCCGCGTACATCACATTACAGGCACGTACACTCCAGTAAAGGAAATGTCCTAGGGGGCAAGAAAAAAGGCTTGTTTCATTTTGATCTAGGCTATTATATGTGCGTCACCATGTGTCACTAAGTTATTTTGTTGTATTTATTTCACTTGCTTGGTTTTTACGATAACAGAAAAGAGATACACAAAAATTCCGACTAATGATGTTATCGGATGTTTCAAACGATTGCAGCCCTAGGGAGCTATAATCTTTGAAGGTTTGCTTATCCATAACTGCAAAACTACTCGTAGTTAGAGATTTTAACTGAGCTATATTATAAAACAAGCATTAATTGTGCAACCTAACCTCGTCAATTAGCCTACCAATCAGTGATTGACTGAAGATGATTGTCTCCTTGCTTTTCGCTGTGTTACTTTTGGTATAATATTTTGCCTGCAGGTAGTTTTAAGTATGAGAGAGAAGACTTTGTTAGATGAAAGATTGATTTTGGTGCACATTGCCAGAAAATACTCTAGCTCTTGTACTCAGTACAAATATGCTTTTATCCACCCACGTATTTGTCAGACACGACCAATGCATCAATGGGGAGCCACCATGCACTAGATTACATGTTGGCCATAGTGCGGTGTTCTCACTTTTCTCACCTTCTGCTGACAGATGGCTCCCCATGAGCGATATCTATGACGCAAATAAGTATGTACAAAAACTGCCTAGAGCTGCAACAGAAGAGCATGATAGGGTTAAGCTAGACATTAGGTCAGTTCTTAATTTGCTGTATGATGCAAGTTATTCACATTTTCGACTTTAATCCCCTGTGATAGTGAATGGACTAGATAAGCCAAAGTCTGCCTAAAGTTAATCAAAATTGAAATACTTGCAGCTAATAAGTTTAATTTATTGTTCCAGTTATGATTATTGTTGCATCAACAATGAAGAATAGGAAAGATTATCATTATTTGTTCTTTTTCAGGATCTAGGACACTTACATGTTCCTTAGGGAATCGGAATGTTTAAGGTGACGTCTAGTGAACAAAACACGAGCATGACATACGAACAGCTCTCACACAGTATAGCCACTGCTCGACTGGGTTATGTGGTCACTGTATGGAGATAAATTATAATGAAAAAACTGCACTGTGGACGCAATAATTCACAGTTCTTTAAATATATTCACGCATAAAAACACACGACTAATTAATATTATTCCCGTAGACTTCTTTCTGTTCCCTTTTGCCTGCTGTAGCCGGCATGAAACACAGAAAGACGTCCTCAGGCTGAAGGAACCAGACATAAAACAGTTTACTTCATTAAATTTTCCCATGAGTTAGCATTGTGTAATCGGAAGTTTACTTGGCCCACAACCGAGAGATCCTTGTTTCAGTTCCTTCACCACCGACGAGAACTAAGGGCGAGGACACACCTGCAAAAGCCAGGATTGTAGAGACCATTCGATGGGTGTAAATAGTCGTCATGGGTAGTTATAGGGTTCGTTCGATGTGAGACTATCATCCATGTTGGCACCATTAGTTTCGTGATAATACTCCTGATACTTATCTTGACACGATTAGTTTTGTGATATTATTCGTGTTGGCAACGTTTGGTTCGTGATATTTATTATTTCGGCAGCATTAGCTTTGTGATACAATTTATGTTGGTACTAATAGTTTTGTAAAATTATTCATGTTGGCCCATTAGCTTCATGATGCGTTGTGGTGCATGACGATGGTGGTGCATGATGATGGTGGTGGTGAGCGATAACCCAGCCTTCCTCGCCGCTTTCGCTGAGTCCTCCTTCAAGAGCCACCTCCTGCTTGTCAAGAGAACAAAGATGCTCGTATTCACCCGTATGCCTCCCCTTCAACTCCACACCTTTCCCCACATTCACAGGACTCTCTCACGGACCACTTCTCTCGTTGCTTTTGTGGACAATACTTTGCTAGTCTTCAGGTAACGAGTATTATCCGTATACAGTTGCCAACATAAATATTGCTCCATTTTAAGTATCGATACTATAAACATTGTATTTTGAAACACAGTGAAATGGTTGAAGTCGTTGAATCTCTTCCCATAATTTAGCATCTTCATAAATAATGACTTTGTGATCTTACTGGTTGTAACAGTACAAGAAAACACAGTAAATTTGTCGATGAATCTGAGTTTTAATAAATGGACGGATTGCTTTTTCATCAACAGAACCAAAGTGTTCTCATGGGAGACGTTCACCGACCCAGAATCCCGGCCATTACAAGTGGTTTCATGGACTATAGATCAACGTCTAACTTTCACCCATCCACCAGATCTTTTCCCTCAGAATTTCTTACGGTAAACTTTGTGTGTCGGCAACGCTTCTGTAAGATAGTGGTGTAACACAGAGACACTGAGCTGCATACATGAGAGATCTTGCATGATAGTTTGTATAATAATAATAATAATAATAATAATTATTATTATTATTATTATCATTGCATTCCCGTAAATTACCGACTCGCACAGTACATAAGAGATGGTGCAAGATATGATTCCTCTAGGGGAAGAGACAAAAAACGTATAAATATATATTCTGAATGGATGAACTTGCCAGAATTGAACTGATTTAACTTGAATTCGCGTATTTGGACCTAAATGACACTGAACCTACGTGAGCTACTTAAATGATCTGGATGGACTGAAGTGTACTTGAATATACAATATCTACTGTTTTTTTTTTTTTAAGTAACTATGATCAGTTTTTCGTCCTTTTGCAGCTTATTTCACACTGGTCATTGGCAGAAGAAGACAGTACTATAGCCCTACATCCTTCAAAGGACACCTCTTCATGACTAGCATCATTTTCGAGTGTTGATCCATTGTTATTACTCAGGATTCAAGATGGGCAGATGAGAGTTTTAGGGGAATTTAAAGTAAAACATATATAGTCAGTAACTTACCTAATATGTATTTAAACAGCTCTCTCGAATCTAGACTTAACTGAGCCTGAATATTAATCATTCTGAGCGATCTGAATTGCCTTAGGTTATGCCTACATTACGCAACAACATGGTCGATCGCCGCGAAGGTGTTAACAGAACTGATACTTGAAAACAGTAGCTTATCATGTTCAACTAATGTTTTGTGTGAATACATAAATATATATCATACTGTCAGAATAAAAAATGCATTGCCAGGGAGTGTATATTAATGCAAGTGACAATACTAGGCAACACTATACCGTACACCATCTTGCCGCAGGTTCCCGCACCGGCCACACGTGCTAGTGACAGCGGAGGAGTTAGTGGCACAGGTGGCATTTACAGTAGATGACCCCACGGCACCAGAGGACAAACAACTCACCTGGGGGGGGGGGCAACGGGGAACATTATGGAGATGCTGTCCACGATCATGAACTTCACGTGAGCTATTAATACACATTTGCTTAAATACACTCTGTGTTTATTCTGGAAACATTTGGTTTTGAAAAATAGACGTTGGTTGATTGCACAACTTGCCCTAAGTTAGCAAAAATAAAATACGAATGTGAACGTACCTCCTTCAATTGTTTTTTGCTCTGGAAAAGGTTACAATATCTTCAAAGGTGCTTAAATCACGTCCCTCTAACAGATAGACGTACGTAAGATCCCCTGACATGACTAGGGTCTTACTGCAGAGCGATGGGACTTGGAAAGGCATGATGGGACTCATTACACATGAGGTCAGTTCTGTATTTCGTTTACCTCAACTTGGCTCAGATTTTCGTCCTTTTGCATGTTATACTACGAAACTCGACGGGAAAAAAAAGACAATATTACCCTTTCCCTCCATTTCATAAGACTGCTGTATCACTAGCGTCCTTTTCTAGTGCTAATCTCTTCTTGCAGCAAACTTCTCAATATGGAATGGCAATTTTGGGGCAAGTTGGAACGAGAGTATACATAGTATAGCATCTGTGAACCGAATACTCTTTGGCTTCGGGCGGGTAGTAGCGTCATTCTCACCTGCAAATTTTGAAAATTTTAACATGATTTTTTTTAGGCTTCATTTCTACTTGTCATTAAAACCAGTTTCTGTTGACCTGCAATTTATGCTATTACATTATTTATTTTAAGAAGCAGCCGTACCTTAGGAAGATTCCATAATTTAATTTCCTACTGCTTGTAGCATTGTACAATAGTTGTATTTTCCCCTACATAAAATTCGATCCTGATTTTTCGCATATACATCATCTGAACCAAATTTTTGTGTGTGTAAGTTTCCCTTTCAAATATTTAGCTCGGGAAAGAGTTCTCTTAAAATAAGAAGTCGTGATCAATACAGTAAACATACTGAATCAAGCAAACGACTTGTGAACCTTCTCACGATTTATTCATCACAGTATATTCTGGTAAAGATTAATCTTTTATGATATAAATCCCGACGTGCCTTGTTCTACTGTTCTTCATTATATTTTTCATAGATATAAGTATAACCAGAAGCCAGTGGACAGACTGCTCTCCATTTGTGTTTATGGGAAGTTATGTAATTCTCGCTGCCCGTGATCGTCCTGAGGTGGATCCTTGAGGCTTCCTACTGTCTCTTAGACCAAAGGTTTGGGTGGCTGTGCTGACGGCACTGTTGGCAGTATGCACTGTGATGTTCCTTCTGACTTTCTGCCTTCCCAGTCATATACAAGAACCAGGCATGACAGATGCTAACACCTTCAACTGCGTGTAAGTTCTTTTGTAAGAAGGTAACTAGTGTTTGCCATGTTCTGGTTTACAGTGAGTAATTTTAGATTAACTCTGGAGGGACTCTGAGAGATTAGATTAAGTCAGAACGGCTGAGTTAATAGAGGCATCATCCAGGCTTATTAACTTCCGAACTAGCCAATTTTTCTCTGTGAGAATACCAAAAGAGTCAATTGTTATGCCTACATAGTTCCGCTATGCTCCACCATTGTCTTGTATTAGATGATGCTTGAATTCATATAAATAATTGCAGCTTACTGTTACCACTACTTTTACTGTATTTCACCAAAGCTGCCAGAAACAGGCCATCAAGTCTTTTGATGATGTATATATTTTGCTTGACTAAATTTTGTTTTCCAGATATAAAGAGCACTGAGAGTCGACGGTGGTGGGAGCATGTAATGCTGGGGATGTTGATGCTGATGGTTGTGGTGCTGACACAGAGCTATGTCGGCAACCTGATGTCCCTCCTGGCAGTCGGATACATAGACCAACCCTACCAGAGACTTGAAGACGTCCTTGAGAATTCTGATGTTTGCGATACTTGTTGTCTCAAAAACTTTGATCATTAATTATATTGAAGTGAGTGGTTGTTACTTTAGGAAGATAAAAAATTAAGAGTATCTAATTGGTTTTCTATAATGCGATATTTTACTTGATAGGCTGCTAGTTAATTATGGCTTTAAAAAGCAATAAGCATACAAGATTTGCTTGAACAGATGGCCAATTTATTCATGAAATTCATATCATAGTAACAGGCTCCCCTAAAGTTACAGCATTTTTTGTCTTTTGAAAACATTTTTTTTTTTTTGGCCATGTACAGTTTTTCAAACACAGTAGGGCATCGAATTAATTTATAAGTAATATCTATTATTTTAATAGGTAAATATGTTCCTGATGCTATTTTCAGTCACATAAATCGTTGATTATTTTCATATGTTTGATATATAAAAAAAATTTTCTGCAAGACATTTACACGTACCTTTTTTTTTTTCGGATTATTAAAAACTCATGTCTCGAAATCCCATAAACGTATACCGTAAAGCAGACAATCTCTGAGCACTTTATTCTTTTCAGACTGCCACGTCAGGTCCACTTCATGAACTAGCAAAACTGCTGGGGACAAAACTGGTCGCCTACAACAAGCTCGTTGAATTTGAAAACAGCATGGAGACCGTTGTGCGTGCAGCCACTCATGTCATCTTTGACCTGGATTTCAACTATATCAACCTGATACCCAAAAGCTTTTCTCTGACAGGTTGTAATATGATTGCTAAAGTTACTGAAATTGTGTATGTTTAACCCTCCCCGTCCCGACCACTTTTCCACCACTGACTCCCCCCAGTCCCGACCATTTTTGGAAATTTTTTTTTTTGGTTCAAACCTCCGCTTTTGGTGAGAAACATCGAAAAATCGTAGAGAAATCGCTCACCTGAGGTTTAAAAAACTCGATACATGTAACAGTACCTCCTCACCTTACCGTGTTTTCTATTAGGCTGGCACCAAACAAAACGGGTCCTATGGGAGGGTAACCATTCCACACCACTCATAAACGGTATTTATTTATTTATTTGGTACGAATTTATATGTAGTACGAGAGTGTATTGGTTTTCACACAGTAATATAGACAATATAAGCATTATTTCACCCATGAAACACATCAACATACCTGACCTTTTTTGGCAACATTACCTGATCATAATTTCTGACTGTTTCTTCCTCTAATGGTATGTAAAGTTTGTCTTCCATATTGTCATTGATTGGGGAATCACTCTGGCCCTGAATTTCGTACCGTGGCACGACATGTCTTTACTGGCCAGGTCACTGATAACAGGTAAATTGCGGAGACAATGGTGTGCGGGGGGGGGAGGTCATGCTGGGTAAGGCATTGTCCCTGCCTGGCATCTTGTAGAGGAAGGTGTCCCGTGTATATGTACCAAAAATCACTAGCGAAAATTGAAAATTGTGCAAATTAGGGGCCTTGCAATTGATTCGCATTTATGTATGTCAACAGGATTGGCAGTGACAAATCGTGTGGACGTTCATTCACGTCAACAGGACGCGGCGGGTTAATATATTTTTAGTTATCTGTATTTTAGAATGTACCAATGTATTATAGCAGTGCCAAGCCAACAACATATTAACATTTAATTGCTGTCATTCTAAAATAGGATGAACACACACACACACACACACACGCACAAAAACTGTTGCTGAACTAGTTATATCACGTTTATCATGTAATATAAAATTGACTTCTATGACTTTTCTCTACTGTGTGAAAAACTCAGGTTATTTAGTTAACAGAATTATGCCTTTGAATTTACAAACATCATAAGGCAAATACCTACTATGCATTGAATATTTCACGAGGTTGAGCTATGAGAACTCCCCTTCCATTCTCAGACATCTGTCATCAGTAAGAATAAATTAAATGTTATCAGGGCTACAACACCTGACGAACTGGTTAATTAAAGGACCGTATTGAGGGAGAAAATAAAAGCTATTACTTCTAAATGGCACTGTTATTAAAAAAAAAATTATATGAGTAGTGCTGGAGCAGTAAGATTTTACGACTCCTCTTGTTACAATCTCCACTTGTAATTATTAATGTCAGGGGGCAGAGAAAGACACTGACACTGACGGATATAAAAGAAATAAGAATTTCAGGGACATACGACTGTTGACAGTAGACGAGGTGGTAATTGAATAAAAATGATTGTTGGGCAAATGTAAAACACTGCACTGGCATTTCAAAATAAGACGCATCTCGTAAGTCCGTAAAAGGAACTCTTCAGTAGTTTTCTAATAAAGTCTGTAGCTTATGTATTAATAAAATCTAGTAGTTCTTTTTGCAGGGCTTTGTGATTTTTACCTTTCACGGAGCGTCTACACAACCACCCCTCTGACCATGATGACTTAGAAGAACAGCCTCTTTTTACTGAGGATAAATAAGTTGCAAGTGCCTCACTTTAGTAAAAAAAACAATAATAACTTTACCAACTTTATCACATTAACAGGTCATCATCCAGTCCCCCACTAAAATCTTCAGATGGCAACATTACAAATGACCCACTGGGAAAGCAGATATCTTTGCCAGTACATTTGCCAGAAATTCTACCATAAAGGAAGTCAGCCAGAACGTTCCAGTACTAGAACTTGACTCTCCTGAAATTGTTCCATTTAAAATTCAGACAAGACAGGTAAAATCCATCTTAGAAAATTTACCTACAAACAAAGCTCCATTACCAGACGGAATTCCTCCAATTGTTTTGAAAAAGTGTTCCCTAGAACTTGCCTCTGTTCTACTTAAATTATTCAGGCTATGCATACGTACTTCATCATTCCCTAATTCATGGAAAGAAGCCAATATCCACCCAATTCCAAAGAAAGGAAGTTTCTCTGACACCTCTGATTACAGACCAATAGCTGTCACATCTTCTCTTGATAAAATATTTGAAATATTATTAATAAGCACATAGTTAAACATCTTGAATCCAACAACTTAATTATATGGTTTTCTCCACGAAAGATCCACCATTGACATACTCAATATCCTGACTCAAAACATCATTCAATCAATCGACCTACATGGAGAAACTCATGCAGTAGCCCTTGGTATTTCTAAAGCTTCCGACAAAGTATGGAACCGTTCCCTGCTGTCCAAAGTCCCTTGTTATGGACTAATGTCTTTTGTTCCTCTGCTTTCCTCATATCTCAGCTACTGAAAAATGAGAGTAAGAGTAGATGATGTATATTCTAATGTCCACTCAATGCCGGCATGCCACAAGGATCAGTCCTGGCGCGAACCTCTTCCAAGTTCATATTAATGATCGCTTATCTGTCACCCACAATTCCATCCATTCATATACAGATGACTCAGCACTTTATAGTTCATTCACACTCAGACACCCATTAACAAAGTCCTATATCTCTAACTCTCAACACAGAAAAGCCATCTCCATAAATCATCACTTATCTACTGTACGATCAGTGAATGGAGACAAAACAACCTTGTCTCATTCAATGCTAGGAAAACCAAATATATACAATTTACTAATAAACAGATATTGCCAGATTCGTATGTTACCTTTAGTGCTACAAATATTCCCATCTCCAAAAGTATTGAAATTCTTGATGTCTCACTTAACAATCCCCTCAGCTGGACCACTCATGTCAGATTACCTGCTAAAACTGCCTCAAATAAACTTGGATTTTTTATTTATTTATTTATTTTTTATGTGTCCGACTTCTGGGCATAGGCTTCACAGCCAGCTCTCAAGGCCCAGTAGTCCTCCTACATACCATACACCTCTCTACATGTCACCACTTCGGCGCTAACACCCACCGTCCATATTGAATACATGCTAGGGCTGTCTCATAGAGGACTGGTGTATTGGTATTAGCGGGGGTACTTTTATGACATGGCGGCGGGACTTCTGGTACATCAGGAAAGTCTGCTTTTATGAAATTCAAATCCTTAAACTGTTCCCTGCCCCAGCCGGGATTCGAACCTGGGTCCATCAGGACTGCAGGCCGCCTCTCTACTGATTCAGCCACCGCTGAGTCCGTAACTTCTTCACTGACGAGCAGTAAGCTATAATTTATGAGAGGCATGTGTGCTCTCAGCATGAATATTGCTCACCCATGTAGAGTGGATGTGGAGAGGTTGCATTAAAACAACTTGACAAAATTCAGAACAAAGCTGCTGGAATTATTAATAACCCTGCTATTATAAATAAACTACATCTCCAACAAGTAAGAAGGAATGATATCTGCCTTGTATTATTATAGATATATATTTTTTGGCAAGTGCTCAGACGAAGTTGCGTCCGTTGTGCCACCTCTCCAGGCCTTCCCTCGTGCCACACGGGCATCTGGTAACGCTCATGACCGTTACATCACTCAACCATATTGCAGAACATCTGCATCGCAAAATTCATTTCATTCCCTGAACTCTATCTCTCTGAAACTCGCTTCCCCAGAGATGTTTCCCTCAAACTTCAACCTACAGCTGTTCAACTCCAACTGTTACAGATATTTTATGAATGGAGAACACCAGTAATCTGGAGTATGGATTTTTTTTTTTTTTTTTTACTCTATGGTTTTTCCTTCCTCTGTTCTGTTTAAAAAAAAAATATTTTGTTGCCGTATAATTCTCTTTAAGAATACAAATAAAAACGTAACAAATATTTATAAACTAATCCTTTTCACAGGAGGGCTTTGGGTATATGATAAATATATGCATACATTCATACCTTGAAATGTCTTGGACGAACAGACCAGAACTCAGTATTTCACCTTACATTTTTCTTCGCAAGTTATTTTTCACATACAGAAGTGTCTCTTCTTGTGGATGGATTCTACACGTCGGTAGAATCAGGGCTGTACGATAAGTGGATGAAGTACTCAGAACCCAACTCCACCATGTGCAAGAACCCACCCAGGATCATCACCGTCACCACCATTCTCTCACTCGCCAGTCACTGGGTAAGCCTTGATAGTAACTTCCTTCGTTACTGAAAATGAGATAATTTACAACAATGTACCTTTTATCCCTCTCAGTCTGATATTGCATTTTAATATCACACTAAGACCCATTTTTCGGTTGACGAGATTTTTTTTTTTTTTTATCTGGGAGGCTGAACATAGCTCCCTTTTATTACGAGAGTGTAAGGTTAAAAAATAAATAACAAACTACTTCATTGGAGTAAGGTGGTGAAAAACTTGGGTGTATATAATCGAATAATGAGCATCTTTTAATATGTCGTAAGTAAATATGTACTGTGTCACACAGTGGTGGGCAGCGCAAACGAAGAAGGACCTTGCGCAAGCGCAAAAGCGCAATTCGCAGTTCACTACCTTGCGCAATTGCAAATACGCAATCTTACAAATATTTAGCTTGTGCAACGTCGCAAAGCGCAAGCGCAAACCATTTGCGTATATTTTTGGGAATTACTGAAAAATATTGAGATACTTAAATAAAACAGCATAACTACTTACTTTTATTTATTATTATTATCTATTATTTGTAATTTGCGTAAGTGCGCAATCTAATATTTAGCTTGTGCAATGTCGCAAAGCTCTAGCGCAAATCATTTGCATATATCTGTGGGAATTACTGTAAAATATATATTGGTATAATTAAATAAATTACTAAATTAGCGACCTGCCCATCACCCGTGGTGACTGAGGTACAGTAGGTCATTGTCCGGGAAAAACAGCCTATATTTACCAAGGCATTGGCAAAGATCACGTGATTACTGTATCATCAACTCTCTCTCTCTCTCTCTCTCTCTCCGACAGAGGGGGGAGAGAATGGAGAATAAGAGAGAGAGGAGGGAAGGAATGAAGAATAAGAGAGAGAGAAGAGGGACGAAGTTTATGCCTTATTTCCTCACTCAAAGGGACGCTCCTTTGCCATTCCCGTATTCTCTCTCTCTCTCTCTCTGTCTCTCAGAATAATGCTCTTTATCTCTCTCTCTCTCTCTTGTCTTGTGAAGACAATTTACTTAATAAATCAATACAGATATACAATAGCATATGTAATTCGTTACAAAAAATAACAAATCATGAAAACAGAGTATTTAAATCAAATATCCACAGCCTAATAAATTATTAGGCTGTGGATATTTGATTTAAATAATATGTTTTAATGGTTTTTGTAAGGAATTGCATATGCTATTCTTAATATATAATGTATATTTATTATTATTTACCAATAATAATTAAAAAATATTAAAAATACATTATCTCTGTTGAAGCATATTAAGAAATGGTACTACCCCTTCCCTCCCGCCGCCCACCACCAACCCACCCTCGCGACCCGCCCCAGCCTCCCCCATCCCTTGTCCAGCCATGCGGGAAGCTCTCAAGACCACGTGTCCCTTGGATTGCGCAGTGCGCAATCCACAGGGCAGGTGCACAAGGCAGGTGTGCAAGCATAACTAAGTTTGTGCTTGCGCACCTGCCTTTTCATGTGCGCAAGCGCAAAAATGCGCATGGTCTCATGCGGTGCACAATGCGCAAACGATATCACCAGAGTGCAAGGGTGTGCAATTGTGCTTTGCGCAAGTGTTTGCACACCTGCCCAGCACTGGTGTCACATTTAATTATGAAGGTAGATATTCGATATTTCGAATAAAAGTAAAAGACCACAGTAAAACCCGCATTTTACAATTACGATCTAGCTATATACTTTTGACACTGCCCCCTCCCCCTCATCCTCCCTTGGTATATTTTTGGATCATAGTGAACTTGACTTCATATCAGGTATATTGAAGTAGCCTACGTTGAAGTGGTTTGCCAGTTGTCGGTGGGTGCTGGAGAGACACACGAGTTATGGACAAAGTTTATGAATCTCCACATCGTCCTCCGGAGACTAGAGTATATTGACATTATCTGAGTGTAAAGATAGCTTAAATGTCAAGGGTATAGAAGAATATGCGATTGCAGAATATAATTCAATCCCTACCGTGGCCTCAAGATCAGTTCGAAAAAAATAATTGTTTTAATAGGTCTTTTATAGATATATATGTGTGACGTCGCAAGAACTAACTACGCATGTAAAACGGGTACTATTAGTTTAGTCCATTAATGAAAGGATTACTGCCTACATCCCCCGTTATTCATTTTCAGGGCATGTTTACGGTGCATGGGTATGGGTTCACAGTGGCTGTGATGTTGCTAATGATGGAGTTGGTGTATGGTGGAGCCAGGTGGGGCCAAAAGGGTCAGTTGGCCACCTAAGACACAAACCACTATCACCATCACTGATCACACAAGCACCGTTGTTGACAACGCTCTTCACATGAATTACTTCATTTTAAGTTTGTTAAGGAAAGCAGTGCATACTAATCAAGTAAATGACGGCATAAATAATTTAGAATTATATATAAAACTATAGAAATGGCAAAGTAAAAGAGTTGCTTCTAGTATACTCACCGCATTGTATTCTTATAGGTATCACTTTTACCGTTTGTGTAAGAATATATATTAAGAAATTTTAGAAGTCGTTTTTTTCACAATCCACTACCTATTGAGTAAAGTTAGAGACCTAAGTATACACGTGCAGCAATATTATATTCTGCGTGACAGTATCTTCTGCCATCAAGGGTAGGGCTATGTAGTCACACTTGTCTCTTTGTGCCTGTCACACCAGGGAATAATATAGCACTAATGGGGGGATCATCTTGATAATATATGGACATGTCCCTAGTATCCCAGTTGATCTGCATGTTTTAGTTGATCTGTCTAGTTGCTCTCTTGGATTAGGTAAGTTGTCATGGGATAGTGAGAGGGGAGGAGGAGGTGTTCACTGATTGATGTGGTGAGAGGGCAGTGGGGATGTTTACTTGGAGGTGCAGTGAGAGGGGAGAGGAAGGTAGTCACTGGCTTGTGCAGTGAGAGGGAGGGAATTTGTTATTGCTATTGTGTAATATTCGCCCCGCGCCTGTTGGGGCATGGGCAAACAAAAGAGCCCGTCAGAGTAGCTGCAGAAGAAGGCTCTCCAAGGAGAGCATTGCGGGGCCGGCAATGGCAGACGAGGAAAGGCAGCATGGGCAGGGCAAGGAGTGATGGTGAGGGCTTGCAAGCACGCAAATCAATGGTCGAGGAGGGCAGGGCGGGACGTGCAGCGCTGGACGGAAGGCGTGGCGCCGATGGCGAAGGCGCAGACGACGAACTGCAGGTGGAAGACGCCCCGACGTTGTCCTCAACCCCCTTGCCCTTGGTGGAATAAGGCGGTGGAAAACTCGTCCAGTTCCCCAACAGCAGCAGGTGGGAGGCAAGGAGGGGAGGCCCAGTCCCGGTAGTCACGAGGGCACAGCCCCGATCCAGGTGGTGTCGGAGGGAGAGTCGTCGAAAGGGAGGAGGAGCCCCAACCTCCTGGTGGGCAGACCAGGGAACTCCCTCAGGATGGAGAGGACAGGCCCCCCTCGGCTGGTACGGCTGCTGTGGAGAGCTGGTCCCACCGGAAACAGTGGTGATGTTGCCTCGACGAGAGATGGGCTGCGAGTAGGGAGGAAAAGGTGTTCACTGTTTATATATGGGCCCCAAGAGGCCAGTCAGCACTAAGAGCTCAGCAGTTGCTTCATGCTGTTAGAGATCACATTCCAGCCTCACCTTCCCCTACACTTTGATCGTGAGTCATGTGGCATTGTGTTGCTGTTAGTCATAATTATTGTACCGTGTTAATCATATGGTGCAGTGTTGTTGTTATTGATACTGAACCGTGTTATTATTTGTGAAATACCACCGTGTTGCTGTCGGTGATATAGTACTGTATCGCGTTGCTTTAAGTGATATTGTACAGTGTTCATGTTAGTGACATAGAACCGTGCTGTTATTAGTCGTATGGTACTGTGTTGTTATTAGTCATGATGTTACGCGTTCCTGTTAATCATATTGTATATATATATCTATATATATATATATATATATATATATATATATATATATATATATATATATATATATATTGTTACGGAACAGAGAAAGATAATGTACACTTTAAGTGAGAATACTAAAAATCACTACTGTCCCGTAAAGTTCCAGGTTCAAAACAAAAGAGTTAGGTAAAATTACAAGTTAAAGTTTAATGCTCAAACTAACAACAAAACATTCAGGACTCATAAGGATAATGTAATGGCAAAAAACAGGTTAAATATATGGTTAACTGCAATAGCCTCTATTAACACGAAATTAGCAAGAGTAAATTTATCTATGTAAGCCCTGATAAAATGAAAATACACTGGGTAATGCTCAGTTAATGCAAGATAAATTATTACAGATACAAACTATTATTAACAATTGGCTGACATAAAACCTTACATTAATCACAAATACCTTACTAGGCCTAAGAATTAAGACCTTATGCTACACAGTACAAGAAAAAATGAAATAACAGTTATACTCAAATTACACAGCTGCTAGATGGCTGGAGACTTCCTGAGCACTCCCAATAATAACAACTGTACAGGGGAGGACAGAGATGTGAACAAAATGAGGAGTAGATCTAAGTGGCAATAATGCAGAGACTGAGCTCATTATATAGGGGCCGGCAGAGCTTGATACAACTTGTAAGAAGGACGCGCAAATGAAGCCATGGGGACAAAGAGTTGACAATCCTGCTCTGAACAACAGAAAGAACGACTTACTCTACTATAAGGGAGCGGGGGGGGAGTGAGGTAGAACACGCTCGTGATCAAACATGCAGCATACTGTACGTTAGAATTACACAAAGGATGATGAAATCATAGGCTATGTAACACCTCCCCACAAAGAAAAAGAAATTTACAAAGGAAATTTCTTATTATTCTAAATCAATCTGTCTAAAGACTAGATAAGCAATCTGCAATAACATTTTCTTTCCCCTTGACATGTTGTATGTCTAATGAATACTCCTGAAGAAGTAGACTCCATCTTGTCAATCTCTGATTTTTATCTTTAAACTTACTAAGGAATTTCAGTGGGTTATGATCGGTATAAATGACTATGTGGGCAAAACCAGAACACAAATAAAATGAAAAATGCTGTAAACCCAAAATCAAGGCCAAAAGCTCTTTCTCACTCTGGGTGATGCCCAACTCTTTCAGAGACTGCTTGAAAACATTTGACATGAAATTACTTCCCCGGTCTGACTGTACCTCCTTGGGCAGACCAAACATCGTGAAGAACCCCAGCATTTCCTTAACCACGTTCTTTGCTGAGATATTTCTAAGTGGAATGGCTTCAGGATAACGAGTAGCCATATCAATCAGGGTCAACACATAAGAAAATCCTGAAGAAGTCTTTGGAAGAGGGCCCACAATATCCACCAACACACGGGTGAATGGCGCCTCAAAAGGAGGAATGGGAACTACAGGTGCAACCTTTTCGGTCTGATTACACTTCCCCACAACTTGACAGGTGTGACAAGACTTACAATACCAGGAAACATCCCTGAAGATACCTGGCCAGTGGAAGTGTTTCAAAATGCGTGCCACAGTCTTCCTCACTCCAAGGTGTCCTGCCAAACTGGAATCATGAGCCACTCTAATGATATCCTGCCTACAAACACGAGGGATGACAACTTGATGTACATCCTCCCATTCACAGTCGGCTGATGCTGTTGGGGGTCTCCACTTCCTCATAAGTACTCCTGACTTTATATAATAACAAGTAGAAGCACCAGCTGACTCTTCCTCACTGCAAGCAAAGTTAGCTAGACCTTTCAACTTAGGGTCAGCAACCTGCAACTCAACCAACTCTTGACGAGACAAATTATCAACACTACGGGGTACTGCCTCATCTGGTGAGTGGTCCAAATTAGCGAGAAAAGTGTCAGCTAGGATAACATCATCATCATCATCATCCTCTAAGTCATCAGTAACTTTAGACTTAGCCCTAGTGACAGCACATGCAGGGAACACATCAGGGACATCTCAATCCTGGGACGCAGCCACTGGCTCACTAGACAACTGAGGAGCTGGACACACTTGACTTCCACCAATATCATTTCCAAGTAAGAAAGTTACACCTGACACTGGGAGTGTCTCAACCAACCCAACCATAACGGAACCATTAACAAAACCAGACTCTAAATTCACTCTGCACAGAGGGACAGAGAAGTAATTATTCCCTACACCTTGTAAGATTACAGTTTCATCAGAGGAATTAACATTAGAGCCTAGAACACTGGTCAGCATAAGGGATTGGCAAGCACCTGTAGCACGATATATTTTAACTGATTTCCTGTCATTACTGTCCAGAGGACTGACAAAACCATCAGACAGGAAATTAGCACATGAACTCTTGAGAGTGTCACCCACGTCACTGCTCAAAAGAGGAACTCCATCATGAGAATTTAATATACCCCTCAAAGCAGGTTCAGTTAACTCAGTTAAAGAATTCTGGGAACTCTCAAGGGTGGACACTAGACCAATTGACTGAATATTTAAAGACTCCATTTTGTTCACATCACGCTGTCTCCTGAAACATTTCTCCGTAGTATGACCAAGCTTACTGCAATAAGTACATTTACTTTTCTGAAATCTAGAGGTGAAGCTGGTATTTACTTCCTGAGAAACATCATCTTTATTCTCTTTCCTGTTACCTGTACTCTTAGTAGAGGCAACGTACTTACTCTCAGCTTTCCCTTTTTCTCTAGAATATCTCTTGTGAGTGAGAACATATTCATCAGCTAAAACTGCAGCATCAGACAAATTATCTATTCTTTTCACATCAAGATATAGGCTTACATCTTTATAAATACACCTTTTCAAGTCCTCCAGCAAAATCATCTGCTTAAATTTACCAAAATCAGAATCCACATTCTTAGAATTTAACCACTGCTCTAACAGATCTTCTTTGATTTTTCCATACTCAACATGGGATTGCTTATCTTGCTTATAAGTTGTCCTAAATTTTACTCTATAGGCTTCAGGAACAAGCTCATAGGCCTTAAGAATCAAGCTCTTAACTACATCATAATTATCACATTGATCCTGAGGCAAAGATGCATAAGTTATTTGAGCTTTACCGGTGAGAACAGTTTGAAGGAGTACTGGCCAATACTTTTTGGGCCAATTAAAACCTGTAGTTACCTTCTCAAACAACTGAAAATACTTTGTTAAATCAGATTCATTAAAAGGAGGGACGAGTTTAACATTTTTAGCCACATCAAAATCATCAGAGCTAGATGATCCAGTTCCACCTTGTTTCATGCGATACTCATGGTCTGCCTGAATCCTAGCAATTTCAACTTGTGCCTCAGCCTCCTTAGCTTTTGCCTGAAATTCAGCCTCCTTAGCACGAGCCTCCTGCAGGGCTAGCTGTAACTTAGCTAATTGAATCTGCGTTTTCTCATTTGGAGGAGTTACATTAAACAAGCTTTCATTAATGATGTCAACAATTTGATCTTTAGAATGATGAGAGCGAACAGCAATTCCCAATTGTTGAGCAACAAGCTTAAGTTCATTCTTTGTTCTGATTTCTACATCCAACACTGTTTGCACATTTGACAAAAAATCTTTAGCTTCATCAAGCGTAGTAATAGTAGACATGATGAATAAATCACAGTCACAAAATATCAAGCAATATCCTTATGATAATATCCTGATAAGAGGTCGCCAAATTTATGTTACGGAACAGAGAAAGATAATGTACACTTTAAGTGAGAATACTAAAAATCACTACTGTCCCGTAAAGTTCCAGGTTCAAAACAAAAGAATTAGGTAAAATTACAAGTTAAAGTTTAATGCTCAAACTAACAACAAAACATTCAGGACTCATAAGGATAATGTAATGGCAAAAAACAGGTTAAATATATGGTTAACTGCAATAGCCTCTATTAACACGAAATTAGCAAGATTAAATTTATCTAAGTCAGCCCTGATAAAATGAAAATACACTGGGTAATGTTCAGTTAATGCAAGATAAATTATTACAGATACAAACTATTATTAACAATTGGCTGACATAAAACCTTACATTAATCACAAATACCTTACTAGGCCTAAGAATTAATACCTTATGCTACACAGTACAAGAAAAAATGAAATAACAGTTATACTCAAATTACACAGCTGCTAGATGGCTGGAGACTTCCTGAGCACTCCCAATAATAACAACTGTACAGGGGAGGACAGAGATGTGAACAAAATGAGGAGAAGATCTAAGTGGCAATAATGCAGAGACTGAGCTCATTATATAGGGGCCGGCAGAGCTTGATACAACTTGTAAGAAGGACGCGCAAATGAAGCCATGGGGACAAAGAGTTGACAATCCTGCTCTGAACAACAGAAAGAACGACTTACTCTACTATAAGGGAGCGGGGGGGGGGAGTGAGGTAGAACACGCTCGTGATCAAACATGCAGCATACTGTACGTTAGAATTACACAAAGGATAATGAAATCATAGGTTATGTAACAATATATATACGCTTCGTAACATTCCTCACCCGAGAGATGTACATCAACGCTGAGAGGATAAAAATCAACTCGTATAAACCATGGACTGATTTTGCTTTCTGGTTTGTTGGTCAGGATCTTGATTCACAAACTTATGATAAACTCCCAATCTTAACTGGGATTTGCTTTTGCCGAAAAAAAGTATATATTCCATGCCTTCTGTTATTTCTGGAAAAATATTAAATCATTAAAATTCTGATCATCTATTTCTTTTCGAAATACGGATAAAGAAAGAAGAGTTTCGATTTAGGTCTGATATTCTTCCTGCAAAATATATGCCTTGAGTTACTAGAGGGAGTAGATTTACTGTGTTTAAATCAGGCCCCAGGGGTGTTATGTTGGAGGTTTGTTCGAAAAATTGGAGCCTATGGTTGTGATGGACGCGTGCAAAAGTGGTAACATATTATCAGTGTTCTAGTAATGAGAATTATTCGTATACAGTTGCCAGCATAAATTCTAATCCATTGTAAGTATCGAGGCTATAAACAATGAATTCTGAAACCCAGTGAAATGGTCGGAGTCTTTGAAGTTTTTCACAATATTATTTAAAATCTTCATAAATAACTGACCTTGTGGCGGGGGAACACAATCTGGCCACACTATGGGGTGGTACTGCTACTCTGCGGCCAGGTTGTGTTAGGAAGAACACTGCCACCGTATTCCCTGCGTGTCGTAAAAGGCGACTAAAAAGGACGAGATGAGGGAACTAGAGACTCCCTCCTCTGTTTTTTTTTTTACTTCCTTAAAAGAGACAGGCCAGACAAAGAGATGAGGGACTGAGTTATCCTCGTACCCTGAAGATTGGGTCTATGAATGTGCCTAAATGTAGTACGATTGAAGCTAAAAGGGAGGAGACCGGGAAAATGTTTGTGGGAACAAAGTTGGATGTGTTAGCTTTGAGTGAAACGGAGATGAAAGGGAACGGTGAGTCTATGTTTGGAATTGAGAATGGAAGGTTGTCAGGTGTTGATAGAGGTAAGGCAAGAGAAGGTGTGGCCTTGTTAGTGGGTCCGGAAGTACAGCAGTCTGTGATTGAATGGAAGGAGGTGTCATCGAGACTGATGTGGGCGAAAGCGAAATTTGAAAGAGGAGAGGACAGGCCCCCCTCGGCTGGTACGGCTGCTGTGGAGAGCTGGTCCCACCGGAAACAGTGGTGATGTTGCCTCGACGAGAGATGGGCTGCGAGTAGGGAGGAAAAGGTGTTCACTGTTTATATATGGGCCCCAAGAGGCCAGTCAGCACTAAGAGCTCAGCAGTTGCTTCATGCTGTTAGAGATCACATTCCAGCCTCACCTTCCCCTACACTTTGATCGTGAGTCATGTGGCATTGTGTTGCTGTTAGTCATAATTATGGTACCGTGTTAATCATATGGTGCAGTGTTGTTGTTATTGATACTGAACCGTGTTATTATTTGTGAAATACCATCGTGTTGCTGTCGGTGATATAGTACTGTATCGCGTTGCTTTAAGTGATATTGTACAGTGTTGATGTTAGTGACATAGAACCGTGCTGTTATTAGTCGTATGGTACTGTGTTGTTATTAGTCATGATGTTACGCGTTCCTGTTAATCATATTGTGTATATATATATATATATATATATATATATATATATATATATATATATATATATATATATATATATATATATATATATATATATATATATATATATATTGTTACGGAACAGAGAAAGATAATGTACACTTTAAGTGAGAATACTAAAAATCACTACTGTCCCGTAAAGTTCCAGGTTCAAAACAAAAGAGTTAGGTAAAATTACAAGTTAAAGTTTAATGCTCAAACTAACAACAAAACATTCAGGACTCATAAGGATAATGTAATGGCAAAAAACAGGTTAAATATATGGTTAACTGCAATAGCCTCTATTAACACGAAATTAGCAAGAGTAAATTTATCTATGTAAGCCCTGATAAAATGAAAATACACTGGGTAATGCTCAGTTAATGCAAGATAAATTATTACAGATACAAACTATTATTAACAATTGGCTGACATAAAACCTTACATTAATCACAAATACCTTACTAGGCCTAAGAATTAACACCTTATGCTACACAGTACAAGAAAAAATGAAATAACAGTTATACTCAAATTACACAGCTGCTAGATGGCTGGAGACTTCCTGAGCACTCCCAATAATAACAACTGTACAGGGGAGGACAGAGATGTGAACAAAATGAGGAGTAGATCTAAGTGGCAATAATGCAGAGACTGAACTCATTATAGAGGGGCCGGCAGAGCTTGATACAACTTGTAAGAAGGACGCGCAAATGAAGCCATGGGGACAAAGAGTTGACAATCCTGCTCTGAACAACAGAAAGAACGACTTACTCTACTATAAGGGAGCGGGGGGGGAGTGAGGTAGAACACGCTCGTGATCAAACATGCAGCATACTGTACGTTAGAATTACACAAAGGATGATGAAATCATAGGCTATGTAACACCTCCCCACAAAGAAAAAGAAATTTACAAAGGAAATTTCTTATTATTCTAAATCAATCTGTCTAAAAACTAGATAAGCAATCTGCAATAACATTTTCTTTCCCCTTGACATGTTGTATGTCTAATGAATACTCCTGAAGAAGTAGACTCCATCTTGTCAATCTCTGATTTTTATCTTTAAACTTACTAAGGAATTTCAGTGGGTTATGATCGGTATAAATGACTATGGGGGCAAAACCAGAACACAAATAAAATGAAAAATGCTGTAAACCCAAAATCAAGGCCAAAAGCTCTTTCTCACTCTGGGTGATGCCCAACTCTTTCAGAGACTGCTTGAAAACATTTGACATGAAATTTCTTCCCCGGTCTGACTGTACCTCCTTGGGCAGACCAAACTTCGTGAAGAACCCCAGCATTTCCTTAACCACGTTCTTTGCTGAGATATTTCTAAGTGGAATGGCTTCAGGATAACGAGTAGCCATATCAATCAGGGTCAACACATAAGAAAATCCTGAAGAAGTCTTTGGAAGAGGGCCCACAATATCCACCAACACACGGGTGAATGGCGCCTCAAAAGGAGGAATGGGAACTACAGGTGCAACCTTTTCGGTCTGATTACACTTCCCCACAACTTGACAGGTGTGACAAGACTTACAATACCAGGAAACATCCCTGAAGATACCTGGCCAGTAGAAGTGTTTCAAAATGCGTGCCACAGTCTTCCTCACTCCAAGGTGTCCTGCCAAACTGGAATCATGAGCCACTCTAATGATATCCTGCCTACAAACACGAGGGATGACAACTTGATGTACAACCTCCCATTCACAGTCGGCTGATGCTGTTGGGGGTCTCCACTTCCTCATAAGTACTCCTGACTTTATATAATAACAAGTAGAAGCACCAGCTGACTCTTCCTCACTGCAAGCAAAGTTAGCTAGACCTTTCAACTTAGGGTCAGCAACCTGCAACTCAACCAACTCTTGACGAGACAAATTATCAACACTACGGGGTACTGCCTCATCTGGTGAGTGGTCCAAATTAGCGAGAAAAGTGTCAGCTAGGATAACATCATCATCATCATCATCCTCTAAGTCATCAGTAACTTTAGACTTAGCCCTAGTGACAGCACATGCAGGGAACACATCAGGGACATCACAATCCTGGGACGCAGCCACTGGCTCACTAGACAACTGAGGAGCTGGACACACTTGACTTCCACCAATATCATTTCCAAGTAAGAAAGTTACACCTGACATTGGGAGTGTCTCAACCAACCCAACCATAACGGAACCATTAACAAAACCAGACTCTAAATTCACTCTGCACAGAGGGACAGAGAAGTAATTATTCCCTACACCTTGTAAGATTACAGTTTCATCAGAGGAATTAACATTAGAGCCTAGAACACTGGTCAGCATAAGGGATTGGCAAGCACCTGTAGCACGATATATTTTAACTGATTTCCTGTCATTACTGTCCAGAGGACTGACAAAACCATCAGACAGGAAATTAGCACATGAACTCTTGAGAGTGTCACCCACGTCACTGCTCAAAAGAGGAACTCCATCATGAGAATTTAATATACCCCTCAAAGCAGGTTCAGTTAACTCAGTTAAAGAATTCTGGGAACTCTCAAGGGTGGACACTAGACCAATTGACTGAATATTTAAAGACTCCTTTTTGTTCACATCACGCTGTCTCCTGAAACATTTCTCCGTAGTATGACCAAGCTTACTACAATAAGTACATTTACTTTTCTGAAATCTAGAGGTGAAGCTGGTATTTACTTCCTGAGAAACATCATCTTTATTCTCTTTCCTGTTACCTGTACTCTTAGTAGAGGCAACGTACTTACTCTCAGCTTTCCCTTTTTCTCTAGAATATCTCTTGTGAGTGAGAACATATTCATCAGCTAAAACTGCAGCATCAGACAAATTATCTATTCTTTTCACATCAAGATATAGGCTTACATCTTTATAAATACACCTTTTCAAGTCCTCCAGCAAAATCATCTGCTTAAATTTACCAAAATCAGAATCCATATTCTTAGAATTTAACCACTGCTCTAACAGATCTTCTTTGATTTTTCCATACTCAACATGGGATTGCTTATCTTGCTTATAAGTTGTCCTAAATTTTACTCTATAGGCTTCAGGAACAAGCTCATAGGCCTTAAGAATCAAGCTCTTAACTACATCATAATTATCACATTGATCCTGAGGCAAAGATGCATAAGTTATTTGAGCTTTACCGGTGAGAACAGTTTGAAGGAGTACTGGCCAATACTTTTTGGGCCAATTAAAACCTGTAGTTACCTTCTCAAACAACTGAAAATACTTTGTTAAATCAGATTCATTAAAAGGAGGGACGAGTTTAACATTTTTAGCCACATCAAAATCATCAGAGCTAGATGATCCAGTTCCACCTTGTTTCATGCGATACTCATGGTCTGCCTGAATCCTAGCAATTTCAACTTGTGCCTCAGCCTCCTTAGCTTTTGCCTGAAATTCAGCCTCCTTAGCACGAGCCTCCTGCAGGGCTAGCTGTAACTTAGCTAATTGAATCTGCGTTTTCTCATTTGGAGGAGTTACATTAAACAAGCTTTCATTAATGATGTCAACAATTTGATCTTTAGAATGATGAGAGCGAACAGCAATTCCCAATTGTTGAGCAACAAGCTTAAGTTCATTCTTTATTCTGATTTCTACATCCAACACTGTTTGCACATTTGACAAAAAATCTTTAGCTTCATCAAGCGTAATAATAGTAGACATGATGAATAAATCACAGTTACAAAATATCAAGCAATATCCTTATGATAATATCCTGATAAGAGGTCGCCAAATTTATGTTACGGAACAGAGAAAGATAATGTACACTTTAAGTGAGAATACTAAAAATCACTACTGTCCCGTAAAGTTCCAGGTTCAAAACAAAAGAGTTAGGTAAAATTACAAGTTAAAGTTTAATGCTCAAACTAACAACAAAACATTCAGGACTCATAAGGATAATGTAATGGCAAAAAACAGGTTAAATATATGGTTAACTGCAATAGCCTCTATTAACACGAAATTAGCAAGATTAAATTTATCTGAGTCAGCCCTGATAAAATGAATTACATTGGGTAATGTTCAGTTAATGGAAGATAAATTATTACAGATACAAACTATTATTAACAATTGGCTGACATAAAACCTTACATTAATCACAAATACCTTACTAGGCCTAAGAATTAATACCTTATGCTACACAGTACAAGAAAAAATGAAATAACAGTTATACTCAAATTACACAGCTGCTAGATGGCTGGAGACTTCCTGAGCACTCCCAATAATAACAACTGTACAGGGGAGGACAGAGATGTGAACAAAATGAGGAGTAGATCTAAGTGGCAATAATGCAGAGACTGAGCTCATTATATAGGGGCCGGCAGAGCTTGATACAACTTGTAAGAAGGACGCGCAAATGAAGCCATGGGGACAAAGAGTTGACAATCATGCTCTGAACAACAGAAAGAACGACTTACTCTACTATAAGGGAGGAGGGGGGGGAGTGAGGTAGAACACGCTCGTGATCAAACATGCAGCATACTGTACGTTAGAATTACACAAAGGATGATGAAATCATAGGTTATGTAACAATATATATACGCTTCGTAACATTCCTCACCCAAGAGATGTACATCAACGCTGAGAGGATAAAAATCAACTCGTATAAACCATGGACTGATTTTGCTTTCTGGTTTGTTGGTCAGGATCTTGATTCACAAACTTATGATCAACTCCCAATCTTAACTGGGATTTGCTTTTGCCGAAAAAAAGTATATATTCCATGCCTTCTGTTATTTCTGGAAAAATATTAAATCATTAAAATTCTGATCATCTATTTCTTTTCGAAATACGGATAAAGAAAGAAGAGTTTCGATTTAGGTCTGATATTCTTCCTGCAAAATATATGCCTTGAGTTACTAGAGGGAGTAGATTTACTGTGTTTAAATCAGGCCCCAGGGGTGTTATGTTGGAGGTTTGTTCGAAAAATTGGAGCCTATGGTTGTGATGGACGCGTGCAAAAGTGGTAACATATTATCAGTGTTCTAGTAATGAGAATTATTCTTATACAGTTGCCAGCATAAATTCTAATCCATTGTAAGTATCGAGGCTATAAACAATGAATTCTGAAACCCAGTGAAATGGTCGGAGTCTTTGAAGTTTTTCACAATATTATTTAAAATCTTCATAAATAACTGACCTTGTGGCGGGGGAACACAATCTGGCCACACTATGGGGTGGTACTGCTACTCTGCGGCCAGGTTGTGTTAGGAAGAACACTGCCACCGTATTCCCTGCGTGTCGTAAAATGCGACTAAAAAGGACGAGATGAGGGAACTAGAGACTCCCTCCTCTGTTTTTTTTTTTTTACTTCCTAAAAAGAGACAGGCCAGACAAAGAGATGAGGGACTGAGTTATCCTCGTACCCTGAAGATTGGGTCTATGAATGTGCCTGAATATAGTACGATTGAAGCTAAAAGGGAGGAGACCGGGAAAATGTTTGTGGGAACAAAGTTGGATGTGTTAGCTTTGAGTGAAACGGAGATGAAAGGGAACGGTGAGTCTATGTTTGGAATTGAGAATGGAAGGTTGTCAGGTGTTGATAGAGGTAAGGCAAGAGAAGGTGTGGCCTTGTTAGTGGGTCCGGAAGCACAGCAGTCTGTGATTGAATGGAAGGAGGTGTCATCGAGACTGATGTGGGCGAAAGCGAAATTTGAAAGAGGAGAGGACAGGCCCCCCTCGGCTGGTACGGCTGCTGTGGAGAGCTGGTCCCACCGGAAACAGTGGTGATGTTGCCTCGACGAGAGATGGGCTGCGAGTAGGGAGGAAAAGGTGTTCACTGTTTATATATGGGCCCCAAGAGGCCAGTCAGCACTAAGAGCTCAGCAGTTGCTTCATGCTGTTAGAGATCACATTCCAGCCTCATCTTCCCCTACACTTTGATCGTGAGTCATGTGGCATTGTGTTGCTGTTAGTCATAATTATGGTACTGTGTTAATCATATGGTGCAGTGTTGTTGTTACTGATACTGAACCGTGTTATTATTTGTGAAATACACCGTGTTGCTATCGGTGATATAGTACTGTATCGCGTTGCTTTAAGTGATATTGTACAGTGTTGATGTTAGTGACATAGAACCGTGCTGTTATTAGTCGTATGGTACTGTGTTGTTATTAGTCATGATGTTACGCGTTCCTGTTAATCATATTGTGTATATATATATATATATATATATATATATATATATATATATATATATATATATATATATATATATATATATATATATATATATATATATTGTTACGGAACAGAGAAAGATAATGTACACTTTAAGTGAGAATACTAAAAATCACTACTGTCCCGTAAAGTTCCAGGTTCAAAACAAAAGAGTTAGGTAAAATTACAAGTTAAAGTTTAATGCTCAAACTAACAACAAAACATTCAGGACTCATAAGGATAATGTAATGGCAAAAAACAGGTTAAATATATGGTTAACTGCAATAGCCTCTATTAACACGAAATTAGCAAGAGTAAATTTATCTATGTAAGCCCTGATAAAATGAAAATACACTGGGTAATGCTCAGTTAATGCAAGATAAATTATTACAGATGCAAACTATTATTAACAATTGGCTGACATAAAACCTTACATTAATCACAAATACCTTACTAGGCCTAAGAATTAACACCTTATGCTACACAGTACAAGAAAAAATGAAATAACAGTTATACTCAAATTACACAGCTGCTAGATGGCCGGAGACTTCCTGAGCACTCCCAATAATAACAACTGTACAGGGGAGGACAGAGATGTGAACAAAATGAGGAGTAGATCTAAGTGGCAATAATGCAGAGACTGAGCTCATTATATAGGGGCCGGCAGAGCTTGATACAACTTGTAAGAAGGACGCGCAAATGAAGCCATGGGGACAAAGAGTTGACAATCCTGCTCTGAACAACAGAAAGAACGACTTACTCTACTATAAGGGAGCGGGGGGGGGAGTGAGGTAGAACACGCTCGTGATCAAACATGCAGCATACTGTACGTTAGAATTACACAAAGGATGATGAAATCATAGGCTATGTAACACCTCCCCACAAAGAAAAAGAAATTTACAAAGGAAATTTCTTATTATTCTAAATCAATCTGTCTAAAGACTAGATAAGCAATCTGCAATAACATTTTCTTTCCCCTTGACATGTTGTATGTCTAATGAATACTCCTGAAGAAGTAGACTCCATCTTGTCAATCTCTGATTTTTATCTTTAAACTTACTAAGGAATTTCAGTGGGTTATGATCGGTATGAATGACTATGGGGGCAAAACCAGAACACAAATAAAATGAAAAATGCTGTAAACCCAAAATCAAGGCCAAAAGCTCTTTCTCACTCTGGGTGATGCCCAACTCTTTCAGAGACTGCTTGAAAACATTTGACATGAAATTACTTCCCCGGTCTGACTGTACCTCCTTGGGCAGACCAAACTTCGTGAAGAACCCCAGCATTTCCTTAACCACGTTCTTTGCTGAGATATTTCTAAGTGGAATGGCTTCAGGATAACGAGTAGCCATATCAATCAGGGTCAACACATAAGAAAATCCTGAAGAAGTCTTTGGAAGAGGGCCCACAATATCCACCAACACACGGGTGAATGGCGCCTCAAAAGGAGGAATGGGAACTACAGGTGCAACCTTTTCGGTCTGATTACACTTCCCCACAACTTGACAGGTGTGACAAGACTTACAATACCAGGAAACATCCCTGAAGATACCTGGCCAGTAGAAGTGTTTCAAAATGCGTGCCACAGTCTTCCTCACTCCAAGGTGTCCTGCCAAACTGGAATCATGAGCCACTCTAATGATATCCTGCCTACAAACACGAGGGATGACAACTTGATGTACATCCTCCCATTCACAGTCGGCTGATGCTGTTGGGGGTCTCCACTTCCTCATAAGTACTCCTGACTTTATATAATAACAAGTAGAAGCACCAGCTGACTCTTCCTCACTGCAAGCAAAGTTAGCTAGACCTTTACACTTAGGGTCAGCAACCTGCAACTCAACCAACTCTTGACGAGACAAATTATCAACACTACGGGGTACTGCCTCATCTGGTGAGTGGTCCAAATTAGCGAGAAAAGTGTCAGCTAGGATAACATCATCATCATCATCATCCTCTAAGTCATCAGTAACTTTAGACTTAGCCCTAGTGACAGCACATGCAGGGAACACATCAGGGACATCACAATCCTGGGACGCAGCCACTGGCTCACTAGACAACTGAGGAGCTGGACACACTTGACTTCCACCAATATCATTTCCAAGTAAGAAAGTTACACCTGACATTGGGAGTGTCTCAACCAACCCAACCATAACGGAACCATTAACAAAACCAGACTCTAAATTCACTCTGCACAGAGGGACAGAGAAGTAATTATTCCCTACACCTTGTAAGATTACAGTTTCATCAGAGGAATTAACATTAGAGCCTAGAACACTGGTCAGCATAAGGGATTGGCAAGCACCTGTATCACGATATATTTTAACTGATTTCCTGTCATTACTGTCCAGAGGACTGACAAAACCATCAGACAGGAAATTAGCACATGAACTCTTGAGAGTGTCACCCACGTCACTGCTCAAAAGAGGAACTCCATCATGAGAATTTAATATACCCCTCAAAGCAGGTTCAGTTAACTCAGTTAAAGAATTCTGGGAACTCTCAAGGGTGGACACTAGACCAATTGACTGAATATTTAAAGACTCCTTTTTGTTCACATCACGCTGTCTCCTGAAACATTTCTCCGTAGTATGACCAAGCTTACTGCAATAAGTACATTTACTTTTCTGAAATCTAGAGGTGAAGCTGGTATTTACTTCCTGAGAAACATCATCTTTATTCTCTTTCCTGTTACCTGTACTCTTAGTAGAGGCAACGTACTTACTCTCAGCTTTCCCTTTTTCTCTAGAATATCTCTTGTGAGTGAGAACATATTCATCAGCTAAAACTGCAGCATCAGACAAATTATCTATTCTTTTCACATCAAGATATAGGCTTACATCTTTATAAATACACCTTTTCAAGTCCTCCAGCAAAATCATCTGCTTAAATTTACCAAAATCAGAATCCACATTCTTAGAATTTAACCACTGCTCTAACAGATCTTCTTTGATTTTTCCATACTCAACATGGGATTGCTTATCTTGCTTATAAGTTGTCCTAAATTTTACTCTATAGGCTTCAGGAACAAGCTCATAGGCCTTAAGAATCAAGCTCTTAACTACATCATAATTATCACATTGATCCTGAGGCAAAGATGCATAAGTTATTTGAGCTTTACCGGTGAGAACAGTTTGAAGGAGTACTGGCCAATACTTTTTGGGCCAATTAAAACCTGTAGTTACCTTCTCAAACAACTGAAAATACTTTGTTAAATCAGATTCATTAAAAGGAGGGACAAGTTTAACATTTTTAGCCACATCAAAATCATCAGAGCTAGATGATCCAGTTCCACCTTGTTTCATGCGATACTCATGGTCTGCCTGAATCCTAGCAATTTCAACTTGTGCCTCTGCCTCCTTAGCTTTTGCCTGAAATTCAGCCTCCTTAGCACGAGCCTCCTGCAGGGCTAGCTGTAACTTAGCTAATTGAATCTGCGTTTTCTCATTTGGAGGAGTTACATTAAACAAGCTTTCATTAATGATGTCAACAATTTGATCTTTAGAATGATGAGAGCGAACAGCAATTCCCAATTGTTGAGCAACAAGCTTAAGTTCATTCTTTGTTCTGATTTCTACATCCAACACTGTTTGCACATTTGACAAAAAATCTTTAGCTTCATCAAGCGTAGTAATAGTAGACATGATGAATAAATCACAGTCACAAAATATCAAGCAATATCCTTATGATAATATCCTGATAAGAGGTCGCCAAATTTATGTTACGGAACAGAGAAAGATAATGTACACTTTAAGTGAGAATACTAAAAATCACTACTGTCCCGTAAAGTTCCAGGTTCAAAACAAAAGAATTAGGTAAAATTACAAGTTAAAGTTTAATGCTCAAACTAACAACAAAACATTCAGGACTCATAAGGATAATGTAATGGCAAAAAACAGGTTAAATATATGGTTAACTGCAATAGCCTCTATTAACACGAAATTAGCAAGATTAAATTTATCTAAGTCAGCCCTGATAAAATGAAAATACACTGGGTAATGTTCAGTTAATGCAAGATAAATTATTACAGATACAAACTATTATTAACAATTGGCTGACATAAAACCTTACATTAATCACAAATACCTTACTAGGCCTAAGAATTAATACCTTATGCTACATAGTACAAGAAAAAATGAAATAACAGTTATACTCAAATTACACAGCTGCTAGATGGTTGGAGACTTCCTGAGCACTCCCAATAATAACAACTGTACAGGGGAGGACAGAGATGTGAACAAAATGAGGAGTAGATCTAAGTGGCAATAATGCAGAGACTGAGCTCATTATATAGGGGCCGGCAGAGCTTGATACAACTTGTAAGAAGGACGCGCAAATGAAGCCATGGGGACAAAGAGTTGACAATCCTGCTCTGAACAAAAGAAAGAATGACTTACTCTACTATAAGGGAGGAGGGGGGGGAGTGAGGTAGAACACGCTCGTGATCAAACATGCAGCATACTGTACGTTAGAATTACACAAAGGATGATGAAATCATAGGTTATGTAACAATATATATACGCTTCGCAACATTCCTCACCCAAGAGATGTACATCAACGCTGAGAGGATAAAAATCAACTCGTATAAACCATGGACTGATTTTGCTTTCTGGTTTGTTGGTCAGGATCTTGATTCACAAACTTATGATCAACTCCCAATCTTAACTGGGATTTGCTTTTGCCGAAAAAAAGTATATATTCCATGCCTTCTGTTATTTCTGGAAAAATATTAAATCATTAAAATTCTGATCATCTATTTCTTTTCGAAATACGGATAAAGAAAGAAGAGTTTCGATTTAGGTCTGATATTCTTCCTGCAAAATATATGCCTTGAGTTACTAGAGGGAGTAGATTTACTGTGTTTAAATCAGGCCCCAGGGGTGTTATGTTGGAGGTTTGTTCGAAAAATTGGAGCCTATGGTTGTGATGGACGCGTGCAAAAGTGGTAACATATTATCAGTGTTCTAGTAATGAGAATTATTCGTATACAGTTGCCAGCATAAATTCTAATCCATTGTAAGTATCGAGGCTATAAACAATGAATTCTGAAACCCAGTGAAATGGTCGGAGTCTTTCAAGTTTTTCACAATATTATTTAAAATCTTCATAAATAACTGACCTTGTGGCGGGGGAACACAATCTGGCCACACTATGGGGTGGTACTGCTACTCTGCGGCCAGGTTGTGTTAGGAAGAACACTGCCACCGTATTCCCTGCGTGTCGTAAAAGGCGACTAAAAAGGACGAGATGAGGGAACTAGAGACTCCCTCCTCTGTTTTTTTTTTTTTACTTCCTAAAAAGAGACAGGCCAGACAAAGAGATGAGGGACTGAGTTATCCTCGTACCCTGAAGATTGGGTCTATGAATGTGCCTGAATATAGTACGATTGAAGCTAAAAGGGAGGAGACCGGGAAAATGTTTGTGGGAACAAAGTTGGATGTGTTAGCTTTGAGTGAAACGGAGATGAAAGGGAACGGTGAGTCTATGTTTGGAATTGAGAATGGAAGGTTGTCAGGTGTTGATAGAGGTAAGGCAAGAGAAGGTGTGGCCTTGTTAGTGGGTCCGGAAGTACAGCAGTCTGTGATTGAATGGAAGGAGGTGTCATCGAGACTGATGTGGGCGAAAGCGAAATTTGAAAGTGAGTCGTGGGTGTTTGTGAGTGCATATGGGCCTGGTAGTGAAAGGGATGAGGAAGAAAGGGAGTCTTTCTGGAATGATGTTGATAAGTGTTTGCAGAGTTTTGGAGCGAATGTGAATGTGGTAATGATGGGAGATCTGAAGGCTAGAGTGGGATATGTAGCAGTTGACGGTATCGTTGGTTTGCATGGTGTGCCTGGAAGAAATGAAAATGGGGAGCGAATGATAGGGATGTGCGTTGAGCGAGAGATGGTGATTGGAAATACCCTGTTTGAAAAGAAAGATATTTATAACTATACATGGGTGAGACAGGAGGGTGTGTCACAAAAGACTTTGTACAAACTTGTAGAGAAGTTATATATATATATTTGACTTGTGGACGAGCGGTTGTTATACTTGAGTAGTTTGTAAGTAGATAATCTTCGTTCCCATTTGTCATGCAATGACAGGAGAGGTAAAGATGAGTATGGGACTATTTTTATTTGTCTTGGAAATATTAACAAAGTCTCTCACACAGAGCGAAGTATAAAGTAGCGTCCTGCTAGCTACCTCCCTCTCTCTCTCTCTCTCTCTCTCTCTCTCTTCCATGTTGCTAAGCCCTTCTCCCTACTACCTGCCTGTTCTATGGCTAGCCTGCTTCTGCCTCTGCTTCCTAAATTCTGGTGTAGCAGGGGTCGTGTCACGTGTGTTACACTGTGGTTGGAAAGTTCTAGAAGCCTGTGTGTGAGTATGTGTGTATGTGTGTGTATGGTCACGAGGCACTGTCGTGTGCCTATAAAGCATTCCTTGAGTTAAGAGTGTGTAAGCATGTTTAGCATTGCTCGATTCTCGCAGACACAATACCTTCTCATCATCTGACTTGCTTCTTCTATGTCTCTCTATCTATCTATTTATCTATTTATCTATTATGATTTGTAATTATAATATGGAGTCCTAACATATGCTCGGCCACACCGCTGAAGGTCCTCCTACAGCAATCATCATTAACATATGCAGTACATAATATTGATTATAATATTGTATACATATAATATTCATAGTAAATTGCAATGATCCAGTAATATTACATTTTAAACAAGTTGTATACATATTTGAATAAATGCAATGGTTGTTGTATGACATTTTATAAGATGTGTATGTATAACAGACATACGTATATAATTGTGCAATGATAATACTGCTAGGTTATTACATTACATATTGAGTTATCCCTTTAGTAATGTCTAATATTTCACCTAACTTGTAAGATGATATTGGTAATACAGAATTGTGGTATAATTGTATGACATAATATTGTAGTAACATTGTAGTAATACAAAATTATAACATTTTATGAATTGTTACATAATATTGTGGTAATGCATAATTGTGTTGGCCTTATAATTGTAGTTACATTTTGTTAATGCAACTGTTACATAATTGTGTTGGCCTTATAATTGTAGTTAAAGTTACATAAAAGTTACATCTTGTTAATACAACTGTTACATAATTGTTACATATTGTTTGTAGTTACATAATTGTAGTTAAAGTTACATAAAAGTTACATCTCGTTAATGCAACTGTTACATAATTGTTACATATTGTTTGTAGTTACATGATTGTAGTTAAAGTTACATAAAAGTTACATCTTGTTAATGCAACTGTTACATAATTGTTACATATTGTTTGTAGTTACATAATTGTAGCAAGTGTAACATAATGCAATCGTTTGTCGTTACATAATTGTTACATATCGTTTGTAGTTACATAATTGTAATAATTGCAGTCCTGACATTGAATCCGGTCATGCTGCGGTCGATGATATGATGTGCCATGCCACTAGCTTGTGGAGACAACAATTTGCTTTAAGTTTCACTTATAGGAGTTTATGTGATGATGTGCCATGCCACTGGCTCGTGGAGACAACAATTTGCTTTTTATTTCACTTATAGAAGGAGTTTATGTGGTATTTTGGCATTTGTAGTAACACTTATGCTTATTTTCTTTTGTTTGTTATGTGATCTTACACTATTTCTTTTTCTTTCTTTCTTTCTTTTTTTTATGTATTGATTTTCTATAGTTTGTTTTTCTTCGTTTGTCTACGCTTTTTCTGTGTTGTTCATGGTTGCATAATTGCTGGCTAATTTCCTAGGGACCCTTTTTGAAAGTTTAGTTTATATTGCACAGATATTACTGAAAATGATATTATATAGCCCCATATTTTGTTATTTTATATAAAAAATATATTTGCACTATATACAGTATTAACTATATACACTGACTTGTTCTTCACTTGTACCTATCGGGGGCAATATATGTGTCAGCACTGTGTGGAAATCATTGTTCTCACGATTGTGTTGAAGATGTTCATTCTTGCTAACGTCATTTGTGTTGGCCATTTTTTTTGGGGGGGTTTCCTTGTAACTTAATTTATATGTTTCCACTGGGTAGCTTTAATTAATAAATGTTTAATACAGTTCTTTTAATCGCTCATTGAGTAACTGTGATGGTATATTTTCTTTATAACTTTGTAGATGTAATAATGTATAGCTGTATGTATGAAACACGTATTTTATGTAGGTGTAAATGGTAACACTCGTTGGTAGTAAATAAATGCTATAATAAATGAATGAATATATACAGTGTAAGAATATTTATTGCTGGTGCAAGAATTTAATGATTGAATTATGATGATAATTGAAGTAGGTATATGTATTTAAGTTGTAATTATACAGCAGGTTTTATATGTTTGTGCAAAATGTGTTGTCTATCACTGTGTATCGTATAGATGAAGTAACTCTATAACTCACTCATTTTTACCGTGGTGGGAATGGTGTGAGTGGTGTTGCATGTGGTGATAGCGTTGTTCTTCACGGGTTGATTGACGTGTTGTCGTTTCAACAAGCACGCATGATGACGTCGACTTCCCACACTGGTAGCTGTGGTGAGTGAATGAGTAGAGATGAGTAACTTGAGTGAAGATGAGTGAGTAAGATGAGTTGTGAATATGGGCTTGGTATTTGCTTCGTCGTCTTGACCTCTTCACTCCTGCATCAGCGGTGGAGGTTGAGTGGATGTAGCAGAGAGAGGAGGGTGAGGTCTGGTGGTTGTGAGTTGTGAGTCGTGTCTCATTCTTCGTTTGTTTGTTCTGTTTTTCTTTCTCGATGCATTCGCGGTCCTTTTTTCTTGTGATTTACTCGTTGCCGCTACTTGTAGGAGTGTGTAGAAGATTATACAGACGACTCGTGGAGTTGTTACTTGTAGTTGATTGTAGATGGTTGTAGTTCGTTGGTTCGTCTTAGAAATTGCAAGTTTGTTTGTATCAGTATTTAGTTAAACTACTGGCAAGGCGTCCTGTGACCTCTTCACCTCTACATCAGCGTGATGATCGGGGAGACGGACGGGTTGGTTGGAGAGAATACTGTCAGGAGCTGGTTGTGAGTTGTTGGTTGTGAGAGGTATTTTTTGTTTTCAATCTTGATATTTTGTAGCAATTCACTGTTGATTCGTAGACGAGGTTCGTATACGTTCGCTGGCCACCAGATATCTCACAAAAAAGACTTTGTAGTAACTTGTAGTGATGTTTTGTAGATTAGGTGGAAGGTTGTTGATAGAGCATTGATGGACTATGTGGTTGTGTCTAGGAAAGTAATAGGAAGATTGTTGGATGTGAGAGTTCTGAGAGGGGAGGGTGGAGGTATGTCTAACCACTACCTGGTGGAGGGAAAGTTGAGAGTAGGTAAGAGATGGGTGAGAGCTAGGAGAGTTAGGTGTGGCGGGGAGGTTTTGAAAGTGAGTGAGTTGGATAAAAGAGAGAAAATGATAAAGTATCAGGAGAAATAGAAAGATGAGTGGAATGCAGTGAAACATCAGGAAAAAATGGCAGTGTGGAGGAGGAATGGCAGTTGTTCAAGAGTGCTGTGGTGGGGCATGCGGAAGAGATGTCTGATGTGAGACGAGTAGGTGGTGGTATAAGAAAAGGAAGTGAATGATGGTGCTAGGAAGTAAGTATGGCTGTTGCTGAGAAGAGACGTGCATATGAAGTGTGGCTGCAGAGGAAGGATGAGGTGTCATATGACAGGTATAAGGAAAAGAGGAAAAGGGCGAGAAGGGCTGTGCGTGATGCTAAAGTGGCAGCAGATGAGAGGTGGGGTAGGCAGTTGACTGAGAATTTTGAACAGAATAAGAAAATATTTTGGAAGGAGGTGAAAAGGGAGCGAAAGGGAGAGTCTAAGAAGAAAGAGCTAGTAAAAGCAGAGGATGGAAGGATGTTAACTGAGATGGATGCCGTAAGGAAGAGACGGGCAGAGTATTTTGAAAGATTGTTAAATATAGAGGAGGAAAGGGTGGCTGAGATTGTGGCGGATGGAAGGGTGCAAGGAATAAATGTGTTGGGAGAGTTGAATGATTCTTTGATCACGAAGGAGGAAGTGCAAGAGGCAGTAAAGGAGATGAAAACAGGGAAAGCTGCAGGTATGGATGGGTGTGCTGTGGAATGCCTGAAGGGTGATGGAGGCACTATTGTTGACTGGTTAGTAAGATCATTGAACGTGTGCTTTGTGAAAAGTATGGTTCCAGTTGACTGAGCCAGTGCTTGTGTGGTTCCGTTGTATAAAAGCAAGAGTGATAAGTATGAATGTACTAGCTTTAGGAGAATAAGTCTGTTGAGTGTTGTAGTTAAGGTGTATGGTACAGTGTTAATTAAGAGAGTTAGAGAGGGTACAGAGGGAGTGATTGGTGATGACCAGTGTGGCTTTAGGAGAGGAAGGGGATGTGTGGACCAGGTGTTTGCTGTGAGACAAGTGTGTGAAAAGTATTTAGCAAAAGGCAAGGATGTGTTTTTGGCGTTCATGGATTTAGAAAAAGCTATGATAGAATTGATAGGGAGGCTTTGTGGACTGTTTTAAGATTGTATGGACTTGATGGTAGGTTAGTACAAGGGGTGAAAAGTTTTTATGTAAGTAGTAGAGCGTGTGTAATACTGTGAGTGATAGAGGTAGAATACAAAAGCCTTTACCTCTAATGGTGATTTATTAAAATAACCTATATGAGTAGTGCTGTAGAAGTCAAGATGTTATGACTCCTATTGTTACAAATTCCACTTGCAATTAATAATGTCAGGCAACAGAGAAAGACACTGACACTGACGGATATAACTGAAACAAGGATGTGGTACTTGGCCGGGTGACCGAAGCCACTCCTAGGTACTCGAGCCCCGTGAGGGGCCACAACCTCACAAACAAAATACTCAACACAAACATGCATAATAACACAAAAAGATGGCTGACAAACTACTTAGCAGGCAGATGTGCACACGTAACATTTGCCGGTCAGTCTTCTAACATCAGAAACTTCACAAACGGTGTCCCCTAAGGATCTGTTTTGTCCCCTACACTCTTTAACCTATACATGCATGACGTACCCACACCCCACACACCACAGATACACATAGCTTCGTATGCAGATGATATAACACGTTCACGTACGCACCAAAACGCAAACACAGCTGCACACATCATTCAACCTTACCTCAACACACTCTTCTCACAAACTGGACAGCAGAACACAGTCACATCCCACACTTCACCATAAACAACACACCTCTACCACACACACACACACACACACACACACACACACACACACACACACACACACACACACACACACAAAATCTTTGGTGTAACATACAATACATCAATGTCATTTAAACATCACATCGCAAACATAAAAAATAAAATCACACCAAGTCTCAATGCTTTGAGGTCACTTGCCCATACAACATTCGGACACAACAAAGAAACTACCACCACAGTATACAAACAATACATACGTTCAGTGATGAATTATGCAAGGCCTGCCTGGGCTTCTAACCTCACCAAAACACACTACAACACTCTACAGACCATACAGAACAAGGCCCTAAAAATAATCACAGGCTGCACAGCTACTACACCCACAGACCACCTACATCAAGAAACCAAAGTCCTCAAAGTCAAGGATCACCTAGACATGAGAGGCACCCAGTTTCTTGCCGCAGCCTCCACAAACTGACAACATCCACTATATTACTTGGCAGCACATCCACACACACCAAGGAACATCAAAACAACACCAAGCACACGATACTATACACAAATACTGTCATCTCTCCCCCCTCGCCCACCTCAGACCAGCTTCCAGAAGCATATCCACACTCAGATCACTCACCACTCCATTCAGTCACCTAAAGACAACACACAGCTGCATGCACGGCCTCCTGACATCCACCCTTCTGAATCCTATCTTCCTCGTGAGGACAGGGTCCACCTGGCCAGGCTGAGATGTGGGCACCATCCAGCCCTCTTAAGCTACCAGAAGAGGCTGGATGACTCCATCGCTGATGCCTGTTCAGGATGTAACACAGCACCCCATACTATTAACCCCTACACCGCGGGCATGTTTACCAATGTTTGCGTGTCCCACGGGGTTATTCGGGCTCCGATAGACTCTAAAAAAATATTTGCAAAAAATCAGTTATTAGTCCTAGAGTAATAAAATTAAATATGCTTATGGCACATACCTTCAACTTTCTCCTGGAATGTTTGTTGAGCCTTCGTCTGTTACCGTAGGACTTGTGGAGACCTCTGAAGTTGTCATAAAAGACTTTGTAGTTACTTGTAGAGAAGTTATATATATTAGACTTGTGGACGAGCGGTTGTTATACTTGAGTAGCTTTGTAAGTAGATAATCTTCTTTCCCATTTGTCATTCAATGACAAGGAGAGGTAAAGAATAGTATGGAACTATTTTTATTTGTCTTGGAAATATTAACAAGTCTCTCACATAGAGCAAAATATAAAGTAGAGTCCCGGGAGCTATCTCCCTGTCTCGCTCTCTGTCTCTCTCAAGTTGCTAAGCCCTTCTCCCTACGACCTGCCTGTTCTATGGCTAGCTTTCTTCTGAGCTCTCTTTCCTAAATTCTGGTGAAACAGGAGTCGTATCACATGTGTTCCCTGTGGTTGGAAAGTTCTAGAAGCCTGTGTGTGAGTATGTGTGTATGTGTGTGTATGGTCAACAAGGCTTTGTTCACCTGGTGAATTGCTGACAACTAACTGCATCATCTCCTTACTGGCTACTTCGTAATCTGTCGTCAGCTTTTCCTCAGTGTAACTTGCAAGATCATTTCCCATTCCCAGGCTCGCATAGAGCTGTCTATCTATCTATTTATCTATCTATCTATTATGATTTGTAATTATAATATGGACTCATAACATATGCTCGGTCCATGCAGCTGAAGGTCCTCCGACAGCAATCATCATTGACACATGCTAATCTATTAGTACATAATACTGATTATAATATTGTATACATATAATATTTATAGTAAATAGTGATTATTCAGTAATATTACATTTTAAACAAGTTGTATACGTATTTGAATAAATGCATTAAAAGTAAATTATTTAACTGTAATACAGTATGTACTTGGGTTATTGTAGTGAAATGCATACATGCAAGAAAAAAAATAGTTTAAAATTAAGATTATGGTAAGAGTTATTAATATTTCATTTAAAGATAATGGTACTGGTATGCCATACATGGGTCATTCTTTTTTGTATTTTTTTTCTTTTTATATATATATAATTAATACTATATACAAAATATGTACACTTCGTTCAGGGGGGTTAACTTGGATGTTAACTCTCCCCCCACTAAATAATGACTCCAAATTAGCAATTCTTGCATGCATTCTGTGCATTGCGAACAGCAGTACTGCAACTACAATGCAGAAGATTATAAAGACAGTAGGTGCTGGGCTATACACATAATATGGGTTGAACATACTCAAACTCAAATCTTCCCAGGGCTTCATTGTTTCATTGATCAGTTGCATAGTTTCAAACTTAAGTGAAGTCAACTTAATACTTGTGCTCATATTTAAGTCCATATCAGGCAGTGGGTGGAAATGTTTGTGTGTATGACTGAGAATGGCATAGTGATTGATGGTGGATAAAGTAGACATGGCTGGTGTAAATACCGCACAGTAGTCTGGTGCTATGTATAATCTTGATGCTGATGTATGAGATGGTGGTATATCTGGACAGACTATGTAAACTGATGTGTTATGAGGGAAATAAAAAAACTGTGAGTGTCCAACGTGTTCATGGTGTACAAGCTTATCTGGAGCAAAAGTGAAGTTGCAATGATGATGAATATTGTCATTTCTGATGATAGCCATTTCACAAAGGACTGTATCAGTAGGCTGAAACGTGAAAATGTACGCAGGACAAAGATGAACAGCATGTAAGGATGTGCGGCACTTTCGTTCAATCGTTGATTCACTTGCGAAAGTGACAGTGTCCCGTCTCTTGGAGACCATGATGAGTTCGGTGTCTGTGTTGATGTTGATGATGGCCAAAGTGTTGTTATTTTTATAGGGGAAGGGGTGTATTTGGTATACTGTGAACAGGTCTTCAGTGATGAATGGTACATGAACTACTACTGATGTTGGTGTTAGTGTTGCTTCTAAATATGGGTAATATTGCATGAATTCCCTACTGCGGAACAACGGCTTCAATTTATGTTTATGTATGCCTTGACTAACTATCTGACGTAGCTCATGAACTGGGAGTAAGTCAATTGTGATCTTGCCATCACCAGCATTCGAAATTCCTTGCATAAGCGCCCTGAAACGATCTCTAGTGTTCTCTAATTGTAGTAGAATCGTGTCAATATGTTCTGTGATGATGGAGAAGTGTTGGAAAAGTGTAACGTTTCCCTCCATTTCATTTATTTTATCTACACTCTCGAGAGCCATGTTTTCTGCTTTTTTCAGATTTTTCACAATTGTCTTCATTGCTGAGTTCTGTCCTGTGATGAATTTATCTTGGTATGTTAGAACCTGAGCTATCTTATTAAATTTGTTGTTTATTTCTTTAAGGTCATCCTCTGCAGCCAATCCAAAGATGTTTCCAAGAACTGCGCCACCCAGGTCGAACAAACCGCGCTTTTGGCGAGTACGTGTGATGTTGTTCCTGTCGCTCAGTACCTCCGTTCCATAAGATGGGAGATCTTGTATCATGTTCTAGTTTCCATTTCGCTAACTTTACCATTTCATTCACTTCCTTGGTGTTATGTGCTTGTGAAACATAATTTCCTATCATGAAGTCCAGAGTTCGCATCGGCGTCGCAAGTCTGTCTAGATAAGTAGGTAATTCATACAAGTAATCTAGACTTATTTCAGTACTCATGACGACTTAACGATTGTAGTCGTGGCCGTTGGAGCTATGAGGCATCCTTGTCGTACTATGTGTTGGAGGTCTAAGTGCGCATATCCTCTTGCTACGTAGAGGAGAATCCATAGCATAAGTCCCTTCATCGTAACCTACCGAAAAAAAAAAAAATCTATTAATTTCCTAATATGGTCATGCTGTGGTCGATGATAGTGATGATGTGTGTTACGGTTGATTGTTATTTCATTTATAGAAGGAGTTTAAATCGATATTTAATTCTCGTAAATGATGTACTGTAGATTTGATTGGAACAGTTGCACCTATGTTCGATTGTTTGGTATATGACTTTAATTTCTTTTTGTAATCATTGTTGTGTTCTTGCTTGGTTTCTTGAGGTACGTTCGCCTGTTCGGTTGTATCCGAGGCTGAATAATTATGGGATAATTCCCTTGAAACTCGTTTTAAATGGTCAATATGAACTTGTTTCTCCTCGCCACTTGAAAGTGACTTAATTAAAACTTTGTTTGCTTTTATGTTAATTACTCTGTATGGGCCCTCAAATTTTCGGGATAATTTATTGTCTCTCGTATGAATGACACCGTAAACAATGTCTCCTAAGCTGATAGGTGAATCTCTTGCCTTCTTGTTAAATGCCTCCGTCATTTCTTCATTGGACATCGTTAATTGTTTTTTGACTCTTTTGTGAATGTCCTGGAATTCACGTAAACGGAGTTTAGAGTAATCATCGTAATTTTATATAGGCATGCTGTCACCTTCTAGGAGCTCATATGGTAATTTTTTATCTGTTCCATATATAATGAAATGTGGTGTGTCACCTATGGATTTATTATAGATCCATTAATTGAGGCTTCTACTCTGGGAATCCAATCATCCCAGCTTGCATAATTTTCACTGAGAATGTGTCGTAGCACATCTAATACTTTTTTATTTTGTCTCTCTACCAACCCATTCGATGCTGGGTGATAGGCTAAAACGTTAACCTTTTTGATGTTGTATTGTTTACATATTTCTTGTAAGATCTCAGAATTAAATTCTCCTCCATTATCACTTATTAGTACCTTTGGGGTAGTAAAGCGACATATTACATTATCTGTTATTGCCTTTGCTACTGTCTCTGCTGTCTTATCTTTAATTGGAGCTAAAATGACATAACGGGAAAAATGATCCGTTGCTACGAATAAGTATAGGTTATTATTGTATGATAATGGCATCTTGAGTAAATCAACAGCGACAACGTCCCATGGTTGATGTGGTACAGGGTAATTACCCATCGGTGCAGGTGTGATTGGGTATCCTTTGTGTTTCGCACATGATTCGCATTTGTCTATATGATTGTTTATATCTTTTCGTAATGAAGGCCAGTCCCAAAGAAGGGTGACCACTCCCAACCCTCCAACTATCGTCCAATTGCTTTAACGTCCTGTATTTCAAAAGTTTTCGAGTCAATTCTTAATAAAAAAATTTTAAGGCATCTTTCCTATCACAACCTTCTTTCCGATCGTCAGTATGGGTTCCGTCAGGGACGCTCCACTGGCGATCTTCTCACCTACCTTTCAGACTCCTGGTCATCCTCCTTTCGGGACTTTGGCGAAAGCTTTGCCATTGCACTTGACATCTCAAAGGCTTTCGATCGAGTCTGGCATAAATCTTTAATTTCCAAACTGCCCTCCTACGGTTTCTATCCTTCTATCTGTACCTTCATCGCTAGCTTCCTTTCTGGTCGTTCTATAGCTGCTGTCGTAGACGGCCATCGTTCTTCTCCTAGATCTATCAACAGTGGTGTTCCTCAGGGCTCTGTCCTATCACCAACTCTCTTCCTTTTATTCATCAATGATCTTCTAAGCTGTACATCTAACTCTATCCACTCATACGCTGATGACTCCACCCTTCACCTTTCCATTCGGTTCCCGCAACGCCCATCTCAACAGTTACTTCAAGAAACAAGGGATGAGGCTATGGCACACCTAATGTCTGACTTGGCTCATATCTCTGACTGGGGTAAAAATAATATGGTTGTCTTTAATGCTTCTAAGACTCAGTTCTTACACCTATCAACCCGACAAAATCTTCCACAGGTATACCCACTAATGTTTAATAATATTCAGATTAATCCTGCATCATCCTTGAACATGCTTGGGGTTTCATTTACTCGGGACTTATCTTGGAAAGATCATATTGCATCTCTTGTAAAATCTGCTTCCAAGAGATTGGGTGTGCTAAGCCAACTCCGCTCTTTCTTTACCCCTGCACAATTGTTGACTCTATACAGGGGTTTTATCCGCCCCTGTGTGGAGTACAACTCTCATGTGTGGGGAGGCTCCCCACATACAGCTCTTCTCAATAGGGTGGAGTCAAAGGCTTTTCGTCTCATTAACTCTCCTCCTCTTACTGACTCCCTTCAACCTCTGTCTCTTCACCGCACTGTTGCATCTTTATCTCTTTTCTATCGCTACTTTAATGGTCACTGCTCCTCTGAACTGTCTGCTTGCATTCCTCCACCTCTACGACGGGCGCGTAGCACCCGTCTGGCAGCAAACTCTCATCCCTTTTCTGTCCAACTCTCTAATGCAAGAGTTAACCGTTACTCCCAGTCTTTCATTTATGCAACAGGTCAGCTCTGGAACTGTCTCCCTCTGTCTGTATTTCCTCCTGCCTATGATCTCCAGTCTTTCAAACGCAGTGTGTCCAGGCATCTCAAAATGATCGGATCTTGAATTTGGCTCTCTGTTGTATTTTGTTTTTCTCTTGGAGGGAACTGTTACTGCGGGCTCATGGCCTTTGGTTCCTTCTTCCTCGCATAAAAAAAAAAAAAAAAAAAATATATAACAGCTGGGCTTGGTTGAATGTCTTATCCTTTCCAGGATGTCCTGCATGTGGGATGTCGTGTATCAATCGTAATACTTGGGGTATCATGTCATTAGGTACTACCAACTGGTTAGTATTTCTTTGGCGTTTTGGTTGTTTAGAGTTAATTTTGTATAATGTATTATTGACCATTGTGAATTTTTCAAGTGGGACATGCAGTTTGGGTAATTGTATGTCATCTCCACTTTCTAACTTGTATATAACTTTAGAACATATTGGGTCAAGTCTTTGTGCCTTTGCGATATCCTCGTGGTTTGGGATATTTCCTTTGAGATCTAACGCCGCGACCTGAATTGTGTTCGGGTTCCTAGATAATACGTCAGGTACTACGTTCATTTTACCTTGTATATAATGAATTTGTACATTGTAGTTTTCAACTGTACATTTCCATCTTGCTCTCCTCCCAGAAAGGAGTTTTTCTTTAAACATACCCACCAGTGGTTTATGGTCGGTGAATAAGTGGATTTCGTAACCATATACCAAATCTCGAAACTTTTGTAATGCAAAAACCACTGCAAGTGCCTCTAAGTCTGTAGTGCAATAATTTTTCTCTGCACCTCTTGTTTGTCTGCTGGCAAATGCAATTGGTTGATTCTTTCCTCTTTTATCTTCCTGCATCAGTACAGCCCCTAATCCTTTAACCGATGCGTCTGTACAAATAAGAAATGATTTTGTGTAATCTGGATATGCTAAACAAGGTGCATTTGTTAGTTTAATTTGTAGATTGTTAAATGCCCTTTTTTGTTCTTCTTCCCATTGGAATACAGCATCTTTTTTGAGTAGTTGGAATAGAGGAAAGGCTATATGAGAGAACTGTGGCATGAATGACCTATAGTACCCAGCCAGACCTAAAAATTGTCTAACTTCGTCAGTCATAGTGGGTTCAGGAAAATCTCTCACTGCCTGTATTTTGTCATCAGTGGTGTGAATACCATCAGAACTTAATTTGTGGCCTAAGAAATTTATTTCCTTAAAGCAAAATTTGCATTTAGAAAGTTTAATTTTTAAACCAGGATCACTAAGCTTTTGTAAGAGTAAGTCTAATTTCCTGAGATGATCCTTAATATTCTTCGTTGCGATTATAATATCGTCAAGATAAACAAATATTCCTTGTCCTAAAATTCCGGACAATACGTAATTCATAAGACGCTGGAATGTGCCTGGGGCTGTCCTCAGTCCCATTGGCATTCTTGTATATTGATAATGGCCTCTGTTTGTTGAAAAGGCAGTGTATTTACGTGACTCCTTCGATACCGGAATCTGATAATAGCCGGTTAGGAGATCGATGGTCGAGAATATATTATTCTCAGGACCAATATTCTGTAGAACATCGCTTAGCAATGGCATGGGAAATCTGTCTGGGATTGTGTGATTATTTAGTTTACGGTAATCTACTACCGCACGCATTTCTCCATTTCGTTTGGGCTCGAAGAATAAGGGGGCATTCCACGGGGAGACTGAAGGCTCAATAATTCCAAGTTTTAACATTTCATCGACATACTGATTTGCAAGTGTACATTGGGAGTGTGGTATGCGGTAAGCTGGTACGAAAATTGGTGGTGTTTCTGGGTGCACATTAATCATGTGATTAATCAAGTTAGTACACCCTAATTGTTCTCCGGGCAATGCTACGGTGTCCCTGTGTGTTTCCAGCAGGGTTAACAAATCATTTTCTTCATCAAATTCACCTGAGTGAATTAAATTCTCTTTTATTCTTTCTCTATCCGTAGATTTTATCTCACTTGTCACTCCAGCTATAACTATTTCCTTCACAGGGGCGGGACATTTTTCAATATTAACTATGCAAGTTCCCTTTTTCAACTGAACTTCCCCATTCATGTGATTAATTATGAATATCTGAGTTTGCCCTTCGTCGTTCGTATGACATAATGCGTTTTCTACTGACAATCCCTTTACTTTACATAATTCTTCTAAGACAAGAACAGTACTATTCCGTAATTTGCTCTTTATGGTAACCTTCATGTATGAATTAGGTGGTATAACTAAATCATTAGTGAGATGGGCTGGAAAAATTGATAAATCAGTACTGTTATCTGGATCACTAATTCTGGAGGATGGGGTTGGTGGTGGGAGTGGATCTATACACTCATCTGTTTGTGTATGTTTGTTTAGGCCTTTAATATTACCAATTCTTTTTGGCTCTCTTCTACCAATCGGTGAGGGCTCTGAAGTTATTTCCTCTATGAATTCATTGTCAAAGTCTATTCCATTCATTTGTGGGAGTATGGTTATGTTCTCAGCTGTCATGGATCTTAAGCCCAGTAACATATGAGCTTTAATTGCTAAGTTTTCAACGATATAGAAAAATGCAGAGAATGGTCTTGTAGTCTCTGTGAAACTGATATTTAATCTTATCATACCTTTCACTGTAATCTCCATCTACTGTTGCATCTTGGCTGCACCTGTACCATTTGCAGCACGTTGATTCATACCTGTTGGTCTCATCACATATGTGCTGCATGACTTCGTCATCTAGGAAGGCCAAAAGGTAGTCGACACACTCAGCATTTTCGTCCATAGTGAAGGCAGGCTGAACTCCTGAGGAGCTCTCATCAAAAACTAAATTTTCTGGCACAAAATCTGACCCTTCCATCCACGCGAAGGCGTCCAGGATTCCCTGTCGTGGCGGTGTAGGGTGGGTAGTGGTGGTGGTGGTGGAGGTTGGCTGTGAGGCAGATTTATCTCGATCAAGGTCACTCGCACTGACCCTAGGTTGCCGTACAGCACTAGCAGCCCTTACCCTACTAGTTACACTACTTTTCACTCTCCTTGATTTACCTCTACCTCCACGGCCTGCCTTCACTGTTGATGCTGGTGGTGACTCCGATGACGAAGACTCCGGAGATAACTCAGCCGACAATGATGAAGAAATGAGTGAAGTGGGGCTTGGGGAATGGGGAGGTGAATGCACTCGTGACTCATGGCGGGCTGGGTCACATGGGGGCATTGTTCTGGGGCTAACACACTGCCTTTTCACTCCCTTCCCAAATTCCTGTCCTCGCTGCACTAAAGGCTCCTTTCCCTTGGAGCTAGACACTAATTCAGACACTGTAGCACTCGTTGTTGCTGTTTCTGGCACAATAACCTCACCCGGCTCATCACAAGATTCACCCGAATCGTCAAAGTCACTGTCCATCATAATCATGGACAATTCTGCCAGTTCACGTGCCACTGCAGAGTCACTAAGGCCTTTCCTACTTGCCTCACTACTTTTCTTAGGAGTAGAGGTCACGGGGCCCTTTGCAATGGGCGCAGAAGCGGCAGGAATGGCGGGGCGCGAGTGCGACATCGTTTCTCTACAGCGGAGGACAAGGAACTAAATGCCGCGGCTTATCTGAGAAGGGAAGGGTTGACAATGACACTTTAGGCTGACTGCTGCTAACTTACATGCTAATTTTTTATAGGTAGAAAATCTCGGCAATACATAAAGAAATAGGTAGTTCCAGGTGAATGTAAATGTCAATTAGGATTCGCCCTTCCTTTCTGATATATATTTTTATTACAGACATCGAGTACAAGGCATAATTCAAAGGGGAAATTACCGTGGTAATGTAGCGAATGAATGCACGTGAGGTTTTGTCAGGTGGTAATTAGCCAATTTCTGGTGTATAACACTATCACTTACCTGTTTTTTTTTTGGTATATATTATTTTGTATAAGTATAGGGCATAGGGCTTATTTCAATGGATGAAATCTGTGGAAAAATCCGGGGGAAATTTGCGTTGCACAGCGTGGCGTGGAAGGTGAGAGGAAAAGGTAATGGAGGGCAGGTAGGGAGGGGAGTCACGAAGGGGGTAAAATCGCTAAATTGTCAACAATGGATGGGAGTACAGATGAGATTTGGAGTGCTGACTAGTGTTGGACATTGGCAGTACTGATAGATGATACAAGCCACCACTTGAGAGCCCGGGATAATTCAAAATATCACAGAATCACAAAAGTGACGCCCCGCGGTATGATCCATTGTGGTCGAGCGTCACGAAAGTGACGCCCCGCGGTTATGGGGTTAAGCACATTATGGAAGACTGCATTGCACACAATCACCTACGCCAACAACACAACATAAACTCTTTGAGAGCTCTGTGGGAAAGCCTAGACTCGGCCATTGCCTTCTTAAGGGACTGGGGGCTGTTCGGCCAGACTGCCTAGGGAACAACTACTACTACTACTGCTGAAACAAGGATTTCAAGGATATAAGATTGTTGACAAGAAGCAATGTGGCAATTAATTAAAAACGATTGTTAGGCAAACGTAAAACACTGCCTGGCATTTCAAAATAAGAATCATCTTGTAAGCCCATAAAAGGAAGACTTCAATATTTTTTCTAATAATATATCTTCCATTATGTATAAACAATATCTAGTATTTCATTTTGCAGGTCGTTGTGATTTTTACCTTTCAAGGAGCGTCACCGCAACCACCCCTCTGGCCAGGGTGACTCAGAAGAACAGCCTCTTTTTACAAAGGATATATAAGTTGCAAGTGCCTCAGTTTAGTGACATTTGTAATAATGTACTACACAAAAAATTTTGTTGCAGTATAATTCTTTTTAAAAATACAGATGAAAACGTTACACATATTAATATACTGGTACCTAAGAGGGTGTATGTGGGTGTATGTGGGTGAGGTGGGAGGAGGGAGAGGGAGAGGTAGACCAAGGATGAGGTGGAGGGATGGAGTTGAGAGGTATATGAGGGAGGGGGGGTGAGTTGGGGGGAGGGTAGTCAAATGGTGGGTGACAGAGCGACTTGGAGGCGTTTTGTCTGCGGCCACCCTTTGTGGGATTAGGGAGTTGGGCTATAGATAGATAGATAGATAGACCTTTGCTTTGGGTATATCAAAAATTTACAAACACAGAATCCTACCTTGAGCTGGCTTGGACGAACAGACGAGACCTCAGTATTTCATATTTAATTTTTTTTAGCAACTTATTCTTCACATGGACATATAACTACCTCTATTTTTTGGTTACGTCGTACACGCTGGTGGAATCAGAGGTGTACTATAAATGGATGAAGTACTCAGAACTCACCCAGGATCATCACCATCACCACCATTCTCTCACTTACCGGTCTTTAGGTAAGGATTGATAGTATCCTCCTTCATTACTGAAAATAGGATAGATTGACCTAACTATACCTTTTATCCCTCTCAATCTGATATTGCATTTCATCATTACACCCAGACGATTTTATTCGGTACACTAGACATTTTTTTTATCTGATATGCTGAATTCATTAACCCTTTTACTATGAGAGTCTATCTATCTATCTATCTATCTATCTATAGCCCGACGCCCTAATCCCGTGAAGGGTGGCCGCAGACAAAATGCCTCCAAGTCACTCTGTCACCTACCATTTGACTACCCTCCCCCCAACTCACCCCCCCCTCCTTCAAATACCTCTCAACTCCATCCCTCCATCTCATCCTCTGTCTACCTCTCTCTCTCCCTCCCTCCACCTCACCTACATACACCCTCTTAGTCAGTCTTTCTCCTTCTCTTCACATGTCCAAACCACCTCAGTGTATTTCTCCTAATCTTCTCAACGACATTCACATCCACCCCTCAGCGTTCCTTCACGTCTTCATTCGTCAACCCGTCCCTCCACGTCACTCCACATGCTCCCCTCAAGTAACTCATTTCCACTGCTCTCACTCTTGACTTGTTCCCTTCTTGCAAGGTCCATGCCTCACTTCCATAAGTCAGGGTAGGGATCACAATACTATCATGTAGTGACTTCTTAACTTCCATACTCACCTCCCTATTTCTCATCACTGCTTTCAGTGTACCAACAACCTTCCTTCCCTGCTGTACCCTTTCACGCATTTCATCCCCCAAAGTTCCATCCTTACTCATCACACTACCAGTACTTGAATGCACTCACTTTCTCCATATCCTCAACATCCAGCCTCACTGCACACTCTGTGACTTCATTCCTCTCAAACACCATAACTTTACTTTTGTTTACATTAACTTTCAGATTCCTCCTCCTACACACTGTCCCAAATTCATTCACCAAACCTTGCAACTCCCATTCATCTTCACTCAACAATACTGTATCATCAGCAAACAGCAACACTGGAAGCTTCCAAATCTCACCCTCATTCATTAGAGCCACCCCCACATCCACTGCCCTACCCTGCACCTCCTTTACAACCCCATCCATGTATATATTAAACAGCCATGGAGACATCACGCAACCCTGTTTCAGTCCCACACTGAGATCAAAGAACTCACTCAGCTCACCATCCACTCGCACCGTAGCCCTAGCTCTCTCGTACATACTCTTCACAGCACTCAACAATTTCCCCTTCATTCCATATATTCTTAATACCTTCCACATACCTTGCCTATCTATTCTGTCATAAGCTTTGTCTAAGTCCATGAAGGCAGCAAACACTTTCCTTCCCTTCTCTATGCACTTCTCCACTAAACATCTTAGAACAAATATCTGATCTACACACTATGAGAGTAAGGTTATACAATAATTCATTGTAAGATATCCTTCACCCGTAGTGAAGGTCGGGCCATACATTAGCCCAGATCCGTCGTTAAATAATAAATAACAAAATACTTCATTGGAGTAATGTGGTGAACAACTTGGATGTATGTAATCGAGTAATGAACATCTTTCAAAATCTCGTAGGTAAACATGTACTGTGTCACATTTGAGTATGCAGGAAGGTATTTCAGATAAAAATAAAAGACCACAGTAAAACCTGCCTTTTATTATTACGAATCTACCTATGTACTTTTGACACTACCCCCTCCCCCCATGTTCCCTTGGTATATTGTGGGATCATAGGGAACTTGACTTCATATCTGGTACATTGAAGTAGCCTATGTTGAAGTGTCAGGGCAGTTGTCGGTGGGTGCTGGAGAGACACACGAGCTATGGACTAAGCTTATGAATCTCCACCTCATCATCTGAGAACTAGTCTATACTGACATTATCTGAGTGTAAGGCTAGATTAAACCTCACGGCAATACAAGAAATTACGATAATAGAGTTTAATTCTATTCTCTACCGTGGCCTCAAGTTCCATTAGTAATAAATAATTCTTATAATAGATCTTTTAAAGTCATACAAGTGTGACGTTGTAAGAACTAACTAAGCATGTAAAAAGGGGTATTATTAGTATAGTCCATTAACCCCTTAACCGCGGGGTGTCACTTTCGTGACGCTCGGGTGCAATGGATCATACCGCGGGGCGTCACTTTTGTGATTCTGTGTTATTTTGAATTATCCTGGGCTTTCAAGTGGTGGCTTGTATCATCTATCAGTACTACCAATGTCCAACACTAGTCAGCACTCCAAATCTCATCTGTACTCCCATCCATTGTTGACATTTTAGCAATTTTCCCCCCTTTCTGACTCTCCTCCCTACCTCCCCTCCATTACCCTGTCCTCTCACCTCCCCGGCCGCGCTGCACTAAGCAAATTTCCCCCGGATTTTTCCACAGATTTCATCCATTGAAATAAGCCCTATGCCCTATACTTATACAAAATAATATATATATATAAAAAATAAGGTAAGTGATAGTGGTATACACCAGGAATTGGCTAATTATCACCTGACAACACCTCACATGCATTCATTCACTACATTACCACGATAATTTCCCCTTTGAATTATGCCTTGTAATCTATTTCTGTAATAAAAATATATATCACAAAGGAAGGGAGAAGCCTAAGTGACATTTACATTCACCTGGAACTACCTATTTCTTTATGTATTGCCGAGATTTTCTACCAATAATTTATTAGCATGTAAGTTAGCAGCTGTCATCCTCATTGTCACTGTCAAACCTTGCCTTCTCAGATAAGCCGCGGCATTTAGTTCCTTGTCCTCCGCTGTGATCAAAACATGTTGCACTCGCGCCCCGCCATTTCTGCCGCTTCTGCGCCCATTGCAAAGGGCCCCGTGACCTCTACACCCAGAAAAACTCGTGAGGGAAGCAAGAAAGGCCTTAGTGACTCTGCAGTGGAACGTGAACTAGCAGAATTGTCAATGGTGATGATGGATAGTGATTTTGACCCTTCGGGGGAATCGTGTGATGAGCTGGGTGAGGAAATTGTGCCAGAAAGTACTAGTACGAGTGCTTCACTGTCCAAAGTTATCCCTAGCTCCAAGGGAAAGGAGCCGTTAGTGCAGCAAGGGAAGGAATTTGGGAAGGGAGTGAAAAGGTGGCATGTTAGCCCCAGAACAATGGCCCTGCGTGACCCAGCCCCCCATGAGTCCCGAGTTGATTCACCTCCCTGTTCCCCAAGCCCCACTTCACTCATTTCTTCCTCTTCTTCTGCTGAATTATCTCCGGAGTCTTCGTCGTCGGAGTCACCACCAGCATCAACATTGAAGGCAGGCCGTAGAGGAAGAGGTAAATCCCTGACCCGTAAAAGTAGAGTTGCTACTAGAGTAAGGGCTGCTAGTGTTGTACGGCAACTCAGGGTCAGTGTGAGTGACCTTGAACGTAGTAAATCTCCCTCACAGCCACCCACCACCCTCACCCATCCTACACCTCCACGACAGGGAATCCTGGACACCTTCGCGTGGACGGAAGGGTCCGATTTTGTCCCAGAACATTTAGATTTTGATGAGAGTTCCTCAGGAGTATAGCCTGCCTTCACTCTTGACGATGATGCTAAGTGTGTGGACTTCCTTGTGGCCTTCCTAGATGACGAAGTCATGTAGCACATATGTGATGAGACCAACAGGTATGAATCACAACGTGCTGCAAGTGGTACAGGTGCAGCCAAGATGCAACAGTGGCCCATGCTGGGAGTGCAGAAGCTGTATGTGTTCTTCACCCTCATGCTTCTCATGCCACACTCAAAGAAGCATGAGTTGGAAGAATACTGGTCCATGGACCCCTTACTACCCTCACCCACCTTCAATAAGTACATGGCCAGAGATCGCTTCCGGAACATCATAGGAAACCTGCACTTTGCTGACAACAATGTACTTTCCCAAACCGACCCACTCTGGAAGATCCGAGAGATTCTGAGCAGAATGAAGGATAAGTTTATGTCATTCTTCCACCCCTTTCAGAAGGTTGTCATTGACGAATCCTTGGTTTTGTTCAGAGGACGTCTTCGGTTTGTGCAGTACATTCCAAGCAAATGCCATCACTTTGGAATCAAGTTCTTTGTACTGTGCGACTGTAAGACGAGGTACATCCTTGACTTCGTCATTTATTCAGCCAGCACTGTCGATCTGGATAAAACACACCCCATTGGCTTCTCAGGCTGTGTAGTGAAAGTGCTCCTTGAAAAGTATTTTGGTGGGAATCATGTGCTGTATATAGACAACTATTATACAGCACTGAAACTTGCCAAATACCTTTCCGAGCACGGCATTGGCTCCTGCGGCACTGTCAAAAGTAATCGTGCCCACTTCCCTAAATTCCCAGAGGCAGGAACCTCGCAGCGAGGAGACGTGCACCTACACAAGTCTGAGAAGATGCTGGCAATACGGTAGCATGACAAGAGGGTCGTGCACATGCTCACCACCGTACATAAGGGGGAAATGACGGACAGTGGGAAGGTCGACCGTAGGACAGGCGAACCTGTGATGAAACCTGATGCTGTGTTAGACTACAATATCAACATGCAGCTGGTGGACAAGTCCGACATGATGATTGGTGAGATTGACTGCCTCAGGAAGAATACTAGGTGGTACAGGAAAGTTTTTCTGCATCTCATAGACATGACGATGCTGAACGCCTTCATCCTGTACAAGATGAAGGTCAAGCTACCCAAGTTCTTCTCCCTGAGGTTGTTCGCCAGGACTTGTGTTCAGCAGCTGCTGGAAAGATATGGTAGGGTGACAGCAGCAACTCCAAAGTGCCATCCAGTAACACTTCCCGACAGACTTGAGCAGAAGGCGTACATGGATCGGCACAGACTGGTGCTAATGCCTGCCACAGGCAAGAGGAAGGCTGCGATCCGCAGATGCCAGGTGTGTGCACATACCACCCGACACACACCTGAGCACAAACGCACCTCTTGGCAGTGCGCTAAGTGCCAGGTTCCCCCTCTGTGTTACCTGCTTCTTTGATTACCACAGCCAGAAGCAGTTCTAAAAGTGCAAGTGGGAAAGGAAAGTAATGTGAAAATCATGTGTAAATAATGTGTAAATAGCAAGTGAAAGCAATGGATGTTCAGTACATATGATTGAACAGTGTATTATAGTTTTATCTTACTGAAAGTGACAGTGAATAACATAGTGTAAGTAAAATAGAAGGGTAAATATTGAAAATAAAATAGAAAATGTAAATAGTAATGTAAGTAATTAGTAATATAAGAATATGAGTACAAATACTTGATGTTATAACAGTGAAAGTGAATCTGTGGCTCTCTACGTATTTTACTGAATGAAAAATTGAATGACTTCAGTGACAATAAACTAATACTACTGAAGGAAACATATGGATATAAACTCCAGATATATATACGGGCTCGTAATTTTCATTGCTTTCACAGTGTTTTTTTTTGGAGTATGGATCCCAAACTACTTGATAATCATAAAGTAGTGTTTATAGTGTTAATATCTGGCTGTGGTAATCATATTACGGGTTGTCGGGAAGTGTAAAGTGGAGACTTCGTTACCCAACTTCAGAGGTCTCCACAAGTCCTAAGGTAATCGATGAAGGCTCAACAAACATTCCAAGAGAAAGCTGAAGGTATGTGCCATAAGCATATGTAATTTTAATATTCTAGGACTAATAACTGATTTTGAGAGTCTGTCGGAGCCCGAATAACCTCGCGGGACACGCAAAACGTTGGTAAACATGCCTGTGGTGTAAGGGTTAATGAAAGGATTACTGCCTTACATCACGCGTTATCCATTTCAGGGCATGTTTGCGGTGTTTGGGTATGGGTTCACAGTGGCTGTGATTGTGTTGGTACTGGTGTTGGAGTTGGTGTGTGGTGGAGCCAGGTGGGGCTAAAATGGTCAGGTGGCCACTTAAGACACGCTCCAGTATCACCATCACTGACCATGCACATGACCGTTGCTGACAACACTCTTCACATGAATTGCTTACTTCATTTTAAATTGATAAGGAATGCAGTACATATTAACCAATTAAATGAATTCATAAATTATTTAGAATTATATATAAAATTATACAAAAAGCATATGACAGGGTGGATAGACAAGGATTGTGGAAAGTGTTAAGAATATATGGAGTAGATGGGAAGCTGCTGAATGCTGTGAAGAGTATGTACGATGGTGCGAAGGCTGCAGTGCGTGTGGATGGTGAACTAAGTGAATTTTTCTCTTTGAAAGTTGGGTTGAAACAGGGATGTGTCATGTCTCCATGGTTGTTCGATCTGTACATGGATGGGGTAATAAAAGAGGTACAAGGTAGCGTAGTGGATGTTGGAGTGGCCCTGGTGAGAGAGGATAGTGTTTGGAAACTCCCTGTACTGTTGTTTGCAGATGATACTGTGTTGTTGCGTGAAGACGAAGGGGAGCTGCAAGGCTTGGTGGATGAGTTTGGGAGAGTGTGTAAGAAACGGAATCTAAAGGTGAATGTAGGGAAAAGTAAAGTGATAGTCTTTGAGAGAGGTGAAGTCAGTGAATGTACAGCGAGGTTGGATGGTTAGGAATAGGAAAATGTGAGTACGTTTAAGTACTTGGGTAGTGTGATGAGTAAGGATGGAGGTTTGGAGGGTGAAGTGCTTGAAAGGGTACAACACGGAAGAAATGTTGCTGGTTTTTTGAAAGCAGTGATAAGAAACAGGGAAGTGAGCATGGAAGTGAAAGAGTTACTGTATGACAGTATTGTGATACCAACTCTAATGTATGGAAGTGAAGCCTGGACGTTGTTGGAAGGACACAAGTCAAGAGTGAGAGCAGTGGAAATGAGTTATTTAAGAGGAGCCTGTGGAGTCACATGGAGAGACAGGCTGACGAATGAGGATATAAAGGAGCGTTGTGGTGTGGACGTGGATGTGATAGGAAGCGTTATGAGGAACACACTGAGGTGGTTTGGCCATGTGGAGAGGATGGAGGGTGAAAGACTGACGAAGAGATGTATGTGAGTGAGGTGGAGGGGGGAAGAGGGAGGGGGAGGCCGAGGATGAGATGGAGGGATGGGGTGGAGAGGTATATGAGAGAGGGGTGTGTGAGTTGGGAGCAGGGCAGTGAAATGGCGGGGGACAGGGCGACTTGGAGGCGATTTGTTTGTGGCCACCCCAAACGGGATTGAGGCGTCTGGCAATACATAGACAGATAGACAAATGGCATGGTATAAAAGTTGCATGGAGTACCACTCACGGCAGTTTTCTCATGGGTATCACTTTTACCGTTTGTGTAATATACATTAATAAATTTTGGAAGCTTTTTTTTTCTTCATAATCCACTGCCTATTGAATAAAGTCAGTGACATAAGTATACACGTTCAGCAACATTTTATTCTGCGTGACAGTATCTTCTACAATCGAGGGTACGGCTATGTAGTCACACTTGTCTGTCTGTGTCTGTCTCTTGAGGAAATTATATAGCACTAATGATTGGATCATCATGAAAATATGTGGACTTCTCCCTACTAACGCAGTTGATCTTTTTGTTTTAGTTGGTCTGTCTAGTTGATCTCTTGGAGTAGGTAAATTATCATGGGATAGTGAGAGGCGAGGGGGAAGTGTTCACTGACTGATGAGGTGAGAGGCGAGGGAAGGTGTTTATATGGAGGTGCAGTGAGAGGGGAGGGGAAAGTATTCACTGGCTGATGAAGTGAGGGGGGATGGGGGGTTTTCCCGGGTGGTGCAATGAGAGGGGAGGGGAAGTGCTGGCCGGTGTAGTGAGAGGGGAGGGGAAGGTGTTCACTGTTTATATAAGGGCCCCAGGAGGCCGGTCAGCAGTCAGAGCTCAGCTGTTGCTCCAGGCTGTTAGAGATCACATTCCAGTCTCATCTTCCCCAACACCTTGATCGTGAGTCATGCGGCACTGTTTCTGTTACTCATATGGAATCGTGTGAATCATATGGTGCAGTGTTGTTGTTAGTGATACCATACTCTGTTAATGTTAGTGAAATAGCACCGTGTTGCTCTCGGTGATATAATACTGTACCGTGTTGATGTAAGTGATATTATACCATGTTGCTGTCATTGCCATAGCATCGTGCTGCTATTAGTCATGATGTAACGCGTTCCTGTTATTCATGGTGTAACGCAATGACCGAGCAATGTATCTTTATCGGGGACACATGTATTAATCCTTTACCACCTTATGCTGACAGCTATAAATTAAGATAGTTTCTACCTTTTTAATATTCTTTGATGTATAAGTTTAATACGCCGAACATGAAAGCATAGCGATTGTCACAACCAACCTCTCTGACTGAACGAAACATCTTTACTCGGAGGTAATTAGTATCTTTTATTAACATATATAAACAGTTATAGATAAGGAAACCTTCGCCGTTTGCAGACAGCATGAAAACACACCGAATATCTCTCGGTCAACAGAAAATTAGCCAAAAAATTTCCCGGCTAGTGGCAACGGTATGTTTTGATATATGACTACTTTAGGGAATTTTTCTGTTGCTTTCAGGGTTGTCCTAATTGTTTTAAGATCCATTTTTGTTTTCACACGCTTCATTTTAGGGGAAAACTCTATTTTTTGGCTTTAGACTTACTTCTCTTGTTTAAAATGTGTTTGTTGTTGAATAACCTGTTTGTTTTATTACGACTTGTTTGTTTGTTTTTTTTTTTTTTGTTATTTCTCCAAAGAGTATGTGATGTTTATGATACCCATGGATCATTTTTCCTTCATAACCCGTAACACAGAGCCTGAGAGTGTGTGATACAGCAGCCCGGTCGTGCCAGATCGCATGTCTCTAAGTACGCACCTGTCTCTTAGTTAGATTGCTTAGAGGTTTGTTTCTGTTGCCATGAGGTTTTCCTTTGTTTCTTAGTTTTTTCTGTTGCTTAGAGTTTTTTTTTTTTTTTGTTACTTAGAGATTTATTTCTGTTGCTTAAAGATTTGATTCTGTTGCTTTGAGGTTTGTTTCTTTTACTTAAATTTTTTCGTTGCGTAGAGAATTGTTTTTGTTGCTTAAAGACTTGTATAAAGACTTGTTACTCTTGTTTCTTGAATAATATCACTCCACTGTTGTTGTTTATAACCTATTGCTGTTTTATGCTCATTCTTCATTAACCTGTTACAATTTCCCACATCTTCATGGGGTGGAGAGATCACTAGGTTGCGTCGTGGGTCTTTCTCGGGATATGACGTAGAGAACCAGTGAAGTTCTAGGCACAGTCCATCCTAGGAGGGCTTCAAGTTACGATTCATGTTTTCAGACATTCTTTTTTTTTAATCAATGGGACTTATTACAGCAAATATATTATGGATTTAAAAAAAATGCCGAACACTGCCAATGAATGAACGGTATTACTCGCCTCTTGCCGTCCAGTACCGAAATTTACTACCAGTACACAAACTTGCCCCCCAGTAGCCAAAGATAGTTCAGGATTTTTATATATTGTCCCTTCATTCAGAAGGTATTTAACTCAAAAGAGGTTTTTCGAACTGGATGCGTTTTATAAACAGCCTTCATCAGACAGTTTACTAATATTCTGGTAATTAATAAAATATCCCGTAACAACAAGACTGCAGTGAAAGTACTGTCCTGATTGCGAAGGAATGAAACAAAAGTACTGTAACTACAAATTGTACGTCCTACACTTGATGCAAAGTAACCAGGAGGACAAAGTTCTATTTTATATTTGATTGTTGAATATCTCTCTTAGACAGAACATGGAAACACAGCGGCCCTCACGCCCAACCTCCCTGACAGAACGCAACAACTTCATCTGGTTGTGGGTAGGGGGCCTGTCAGCTCGTGCCATAGCTAGGGTAACCGGGTCCAGCGTCACCACTGTTTGCAGGTGGCTCAGGCGGTGGAAGCAGGAGGGACACGTTGAGAACAGGCATCGCTGTGGCCGATATAGTAAAAGAAAATATTGCAAAGCATTCTACAGTCGTATTAAAGCGCTCCATCCCATGGCATTGCACCCTGATAAGTTCTACTTATCTGAAGTGAATCTCATAGCAATACAAACAGATTTCCATTATCACTGTTGATATACTAAATACCCTGCTCTGTACACGTATTAACGAGTTTCACGTAAACGTAAGGCTGAAATAGTCATAATCAATTTAATTCAAAGTAACTTTGCAAACTCCATCAGTTTTGAAACATTCTCTGCCAAACCAAACAGACCTAACCAGACAGGCTCTTTATATATGACAGACGAGTGAATTGGTTCTATGTATCAAGATAATGAATTGCCAGCACATCACATAACTAAGTTTCGTTGTCCTTCGAAAAAAAAAAAAAAAATAAGAAGAGCCACGGAAAAGTTAAAGATCCCTTTCATGTAAATTTATCTGCGTCTCTCTAATAAGCGGGCAAAAGCAGAGAAGTGTGATATCTGTGCTAAATATTGATTTTGTTACTGAAGTTGGGCCGAGCAAACAGCTGACTGAAGTGAGGCAAGAGATGTAAGGTGTCATTTGTGCTCTCAGTTATATGAGCTCTCAATTAAGTTGGCATTTAAATCCCAAAGCCACCATTACGTTGAGATTTTCAAGACACAGCGTATCTAATCAGTCTATCTATATCTATATACCCAGGCTCCTTCCCCCCAAAGAAAGGGATGTAACAGTCACAGGACGACACACTTTCAATTACTCATCCACACAGACACACTCATTAATAAGTACATGGCATAATCCTTTCAACAGACAATTAATATTATTTCATACTGAATAGATATTGTCCACATCTTTCAGAAAAATAAAGTATGTTGTCCTAGGTTAGGAAAGTATGACCAATCTATATTTCATGTGTCATACGAAAAGTTCTTGTATTAGGTCTTTTCCTTCTCGGAAAATTGGTATTAGAGGCTTTCGACTTCCTTGTGCTTCTTTGTAAGGTGACAAATTAACTTTTTTTTTTTTTTTTTTTTACCTGGTTAGAATGTTTAACCAAATTGTCTCACCTGTGTCATATTTAAAAAGTTTCCCTGACGAAAATTATTTTATGTAAACGAAGTTAACGGAATAAAAACATATTTCTATGCAGTCTAAGAATTTTTCTTACATAATGGTAAAGGAATCAGAGTCATATGCAGTGGTACATATATATATATATATATATATATATATATATATATATATATATATATATATATATATATATATATACATTAGTGGTAGGTGATGGCCACCATCATCCACTCACTTGATGTAGTGCTGCCTACTTCTTCCTTAGCCTTTATCATTCTTTTTCTGTGCCTGCCTTCCTCTCTTCCTACTTCTCCCATCTTTCCTGTCACTACTTATTGCTTTTCTTTCCATTACAGGTGGCTTTACATTGAGTAACAAGCCAAATGGTTTCCTGTAAGCCAAGAAACCATTTACAACGCTGGGTAGTAACCATATAACCAAACCATACGTGCTCCCTACGTGTCAAGTGGGTTGGTGGAGGGTTAGTGCCCCTCCATGTAAAACAAATAACTCAGAGTCAAATGGCCACCCCGTACGGGATTATGGCGTCTGGCAATATATATATATATATATATATATATATATATATATATATATATATATATATATATATATATATATATATATATATATATATATATAATTATATATATATATATATATATATATATATATATATATATATATATATATATATATATATATATATATATATGTTTAAGCAAAATGATAATAAAAATTCAATAGTCAATAAAATCCATTTTCCTTCGAATATCATGTCCTGAAGCTTATCAGACATCTAGACGTATGTCTTGGTAACAGTACTTGGAATATTCGGGAAGTCTGAGTTTCGTATGGCAATTTTGTGGTGTTAGATACATATGAACTGGAAAAAAAATAACTTTCCTCGTCCACATAATGTACATCATCACGGAATATATAAGAATGAACTTGCATAAACCACAGATTGATTTTGCTTTCTGGTTGCTGGTCAGGATTTGACTTCACAAACTTATGATCAACTCATTCTCCTAACTGGGATTTGCTTTTGCAGCATATATTAAACATTTTTCCTTCTCTCTTGATCTTCTGAACAACGAATCCGTAAGTTATTAGAGAAAAATTATGGTCATCTTTTTCATTTAAAGAACGGATAAAGAAAGAAGAGTGCCGTATTATGTCTGTTATTCCTAATACAAAATAATTATATACCTTGAGTAACGGGGAGGAGCAGATTTACAGTTTCATAATGTAACTGTCCCAAGGAGTGTTATGGTGGCGGTTTCTTTAAGAAACAGATGTGGTGATGGTGGAGGCGTGCAATAGTGATCGTAACATATTTCGACAGTTGTGGAGGTATTACGTAGTGGTCGTGAAGTGTGGTGGTGGGGGAGGTGTGCGGTGGTGGTTGTGACGTGTGTTGGTCGCGGAGGTGTACGGTGGTGGTCGTGATGTGTTTCTGTGGTGATGGTGGTGGTGTCATAATGTCGGCGGCTGCGGGGATAATATGGCTCGGCCTGGAGGTCACCTGCCTCCTGGTCCATGCCCGCCTACATCACATCACAGGCACGTAGACTCTAGTAACGGGATAGTGCTAGTGGAAGAACAAGTATAAAGGCTTGTTTCATTTTGATCTAGGTTGTTATAATTATGTGCATCACCAAATATCAACAAGTTATGTTGTTGTGTTTACTTATTTCAGCTGCTTGGTTCTTACGATATAAAAAAGGAGGTAATGTACACAGAATTCCGATGAATGACGGGTTATCTGATGTTTCAAGCCACTGCAACTCTATGGAGCTATGATCTTGTGAAGGTTTGCTTATCCATAACTACACAGCTACTCGTAGTTTGAGTTTTCGATTTTACTTAGCTATAGCCTAATAATTATGAAACGGACATAAAGTGTGCAACGTAACCTTGGAAATTAGCAATCACTGATTGACTGATCATGAGGTATTACTTTAGAAGTAACCAACGTTACCAATTTTCATTATATTACGTCCCTGAACTATTCTAACTAAGACTTACCCTTTAAGCCTAGTTTCAGTTGGGGGAGCAAATTTTGTAGGGATAGTCATATAGTGACTTGGGTTAGGCTGTCGCTCAGTAACGGATGAATGTTGCGCCATATTGGCTGGTGCAGGCGTGTGCATTCGGTCTATGTCAGGCTCTAGATCAGGCCTAGGTTAGGTTAGTTTGGGTTAGTTTAATGCAAAATAGTGTATTTTTAATTAATCTTGATCTTGATTCTGGGGGATAAACCCACTTTTGGAAATCTTACTCAAAATTCCCAAAGGGGGATTTTCCCCCCAAAATGAGGGTCAAAACTAATTAAAGCACAGTATTTTGCACTGGAAACCATAAAAAAAATAATAAAAGAAAACGTTGGTTACTTCTAAAAATTTACCGATCATGATTCTTTCCATGCTTTTCAGTATGTTGCTTTTGGTATAATATTTTGGCTACTGACGGTTTTAAGTACCAGACAGAAGACATTGTTAGATGACGGGTTGATTTCCGTGCATATTGCCAAACAAATACTCCAGCACTTGTACTAAAAACAGTACTGTACAAGTGTGCTTTTATCCAGCCACGTGTTTTTCAGACATGGCCAAAGCATCACTGGAGAGCCACCTTGCACTGGATGACATGTTGGTCACAGAGCGGTGTTCTCACTTTTCTGTCTTACTGTTGACAGATGGCTGCCAATGGGCGATGTCCATGACGGAAGTAAGTATGTACAACAATAATGTAAAAACTGCTTGGAGCTGACATAGAAGACCTTGATAGGGTCAATCTAAACATTTGGACAGTTCTTACTTTACTGTACGATACAAGAACAGTAATTCACATTTTCGGCTTTAATTCTTTGTGTTACTGAATGAGCTAGATAAGCCAAATTCTGCCCAAAGTTGATCAAAATTGGGATACTTGCAGCTAATATGTTTAATATATTGTTCTAGTTATCCTTATTGTTCCTTCAATTGTGAAGAATAGAAAAGGTTTATCATTATGTGATCTCTTTCAGGATCTAGCACAGTTACATGCTCCTTGGGGAGTCGGAGTGTTTGAGGTAAAGACAAGTAAACAAAACACCAGCATGGCACACGAACAGCTCTCACAGAGTATAGGCACAGCTCGACAGGTATGTGGCCACGGCATGCAGATGAATTAGGGTGAAGAAACTGGACTCTGGAGACAATAATTCATAATTCTTTGAAAATATTCACGAATAAAAACACACGGTTGGTTAATATTATTCCCGCAAATGCTTTTCTGTTCCATTTTGCCTGCTGTAGCCGGCATGAAACATAGAAAGACGTCATCAGTCTGAAGGAACCAGACGTAAGACAGTTTGTTAATTATTTCTACGAGTTAGCATTGTGTAATCGGAAGTATACTTGACCCACAACCGAGAGATCCCTGTTTCATTTGCTGGACCACCGACTAGAAATTATGGCAAGGACGCACTAGTGACTTAAGCAAAAGCCAGGACTGAGTAGATTATTCGGTAGGTGTAAACAGTAGTTAGGGGGAGTATCAGGGTAATTTTGTTGTCAGATGATTATTCATGTTGGCACCATCAGTTTCGTGATATTATTCTTTTTGGCATTACGTTCCTGATATTTATGTTGGCACGATTAGTTTTGTGATGTTAGTCGTGTTGGCACCATTAGCTTGGTGATGAGTTGTTGTGTGTGACGATGGTGGTGGTGAGCGATGACCCAGCCTTCCTCGCCGCCTTCGCTGAGTCCTCTTTCAAGAGCCACCTCTTGATGGTCCAGAAAACAAAGCTGCTCGTATTCACTCGCATCCCTCTCCTCCAACTCCAGACCGTTCCCCACCTTCACAGGACTCTCTCACGAACCACTTCCCTCGTTGCTGTTGTGAACGATAGCTTTCCAGTCTTCAGGTAACGAGAATTATCCGCATACAGTTGCCAGCATTAATACCGGTACTAATCCATTGTGAGTATCGAGGCTATAAACAGTGAACTTTGAAACCTATTGAAATGGTCGGAGTCTTTCAATTTTTCACATTATTAATTAACATCTTCATCAATAACTGACCTTTTGATCCAATTGGTTGCAACAGTACAAGAACGGAGAATAAGTAGTGGATATTTCTGAGTGTGAATTTATTGACAGATTGCTTTTTCATCAACAGGACAAAAGTGTTCTCATGGCTGCCGTTCACTGACCCAGATTCTCGGCCATTACAAGTGGCTTCATGGACTATCGATCAGCGTCTAACTTTCACCCATCCACCATATCTTTTCCCTCAGAAGTTCTTACGGTAAATTTTGTATGTCGACAACGCCCCTTTAAGGTACTGCAAAACAAAGGAACGCTAAGCTGCATACACGAGAGATCTTGCATGGTAACTTATGTTGTTATTACTGCATTCCCTCAAATTACCGACTAGTATACTACATAAGACATGGTGCAAGGTCTCATGATACCTACAGGGGAAGAAACGAGAAAGATCTAAAAAAATATTTGGATGTGATGAAAATACTAGAACGGGACTAAGTTAACCTAAATTCCGTTATCTAAATGACACCGAACCAACGTGAGCGACCTAAACTATCTGGTTGGACTAAAGTGTGTTTGAATATACAATAACTATTTTTTTTTTTTTACCGTAACTATGATAAATTTTTCGTCTTACTACAGGTCATTTCACATAAGACAGTGGTAGAAAAAGACAGTAGTACAGCTTTTCAACCTTTTCATGACTAGCATCATATTCGAGTGCTGATATGTTGTTATAATTCAGCATTCAAGATGGGCAGATGAGAGTTTGACATGTTAGAGCAAAAAGGTACAGACAGTAACTTACCTACTTGTATCTAAACAGCTTTCTCGAATCTAAACTGATTTAAATGATCCTGAATCTTAATCACTCTGAACGATCTCAATGGCCTTATGTTATGCCAACATTACGCAACAACATGGTCTATCACCGCGGTTGTTTTCTTTAACTGAAGAAAGTGAGCACAACTGATTCTGGAAAACAAAAGCTTATAATGTCCAGGTTCTGTTTTAATAGTAATTCATAAACATATATTCATACTGTAAGAATGAAAAATGCATTGCCAGATAGTATATATTAATCCAAGTGACATTAGTAGTCAACACTATACAGTACACCATCTTCCCTCAGGTTCCCGCACCGGCCACACGTGCTAGTGACAGCGGAGGAGTTAGTGGCACAGGTGGCATTTACAGTAGATGACCCCACGGCACCAGAGGGCAAACGACTCACCTTCGGGGGGCCAGCGGGGAACATTATGGAGATGCTGTCCACGATCATGAACTTCACGTGAGCTATTATTGCGCATTTGCTTCAATACACTCTATGTTTGACTGGAAATATTTTGGTTTGATAAATATACGTTTGTTGATTGTATCAGGGCTCTAAAATATCTTAATACCTAATAGCTAGCAACATACATATATAGTCTAGAGGTTAGGTCACTATCAAACCTAGGGCCCAAAGGAAATGACGTTAGCACCTATCCGGAATGTCTTGCATAGTACAATAGCCCACAAACAGTGTCTCCTGACCACATACACACACACACACACACACACACACACACACACACACACACACACACACACACACACACACACACACACACACACACACGCTTCTAGAACTTTTGACGGTATTATAGCCCACGTGATGGAAGTTCTTATATATGGAAAACAAGAGAAGTCAGAAGGAATTAGGAGACTGGAGCAGAGACAGGGCTAGAAGTGGGAGTTTAGGGAGAGAGCAGCACAATGTGCTGCGAGAAGTTAGGTAGCATATAAACGCTCTTGTGTAATACACGCAGTGTTCATCTTGAGCTTTCCCTTTTGAAGACAATAAAACTACAATCAAACCCGAGTATCCATCTTTATCTTCTCCTGTCATTGACTACAAGTGAACTGAGGTTCTTTCCTCACATATTTACTCACTATATAACATCTCGGCTACGACTACTATATAATCTATTACAAGACTGATATATTATTTTGGTGGCGGAAACATACGAACCACGTCTACAGTTCTACAAGCCTAAAAAGCCTACAGATTAACGAACCGACGATTCTATCATGATTATCAAGACTGATAAGAAACAAGGCTACAGTCAAAGCAAGATATTACGATTCTACAAGCAACCTTCAGGCAGGTGTGACGTAGCCAAGATCAACTACAAGTTCGCACCATATAGAAAGAAACTACAAGTAAACGCTGTAGAAGAAACCACAATCATCTCAACTAGTCTACAATTCAACGATCAGTAATAAGAACAAGAAACGAGTGAGGAAAAACAAGCAAACGAAGAGCGAGAGAAGACTCACTACTCTCAACCACAACAATAACCACCTGACCCCACCCCTCACTTCAACCGCCCTCCACCTCCACCAACATCACCACGCTAACGCAGGAGTAGAGGTCAAAACGACAGCAGCAGATACCAGAGCCCTCACTCACCACTCATCTTACTCATCGTTGCTCAACATTACTCATCGTAACTCAGTTACTCACCACAGCTACCAGTGTGGGAGGTCGACGCGCTGTGCCAGCATTTTGCTGAGGACACTACGACCCTGAAGTGACCCAGAGTGACATCATTCTCCCATTTTCATGAATGAATATACTTTTTACTTATTTTTTCCCAGAGCTTAAACTTCGTAACAAACTCCACTTCATCAATATATATAATACTTTAGGTGCACACACCTTATATTATTTGTATTATGTCCATCACTCATTACCATTACAACCAGTAACAATTATTATTATAGATATACTTTATATCTTCCATTCATTAATATTCATTTTAGGTATCTATACAGTTGTTACATATACTGTATAGGATAAGTGTTTCATGACAACATTTCCTAGCACAATTAGTTTTTATATTAGTGCTTAGTGATTTGACACGAATATTTTCATCACCACCGAATTTACTGCCAAATGAAATAGCATCTGCAGTAACAAATGCAGACAAATCAAGCAAACCGAGGCATCGAAACAACACTCCCAAACACCAGGATACCGACTGTCTCAAAAGTTTGCACGTAGGCCAAGTAGAAATCGCACCCAGGGAAAACCTAAAAATGGAAAGTCATCTCCAGGGTCACATTCGAGAGAGAAGTCCACACTATGCTATTATTGTGCAAATCCTGGTCACACAAAAAATGAATGTTACATTAAGAGTAAAGAGGACAAACAAAAAGCAAAAGGATATGACCCATAATGTAGACATCACAGGTCGTCGGGGCACTGGACGTCATAATGTAAGACAATTGAAAAATTGGTTTCTATGTTTAAATCTGGGGAATCAGAAGCCACGACAAAAAACTACCAACAATATATAAAACTAAACCTAAAGTGAACATTGGCTTGATTGGAAATGAGCGTATCTTAGTACCCGCGTCTTGTGAAGATCAAATTGTTTCACTATTCTTAGATACAGGCTCCCCAGTGAATTTAATAACACAAGAGGAATTATAGAATTTTTTGGAAATAAGAAAAAAGTAACTTTCTTAGAAGAATCTGATTTACACTTATATGCAGTAGATGGCAAACGAATCACCGTAAAGGGCATGACACAGTTGGATATCAGTTTTACAGAGACCACAAGACCCATATTTGCTCTTTTCTATATAGTAGAAAATTTAGCAATAAGATATTAATATTAATATGGTCTGAATTCTATGAGAACAGAGAATATCATTCTGCTCCCACATATGAATGGAATACATTACAACAATGAATACTTAGAGGAATTATCATCAGAACTGTCACCAACCAAACGTAGAAAATCAAAAAGAATTCGAAATATCAAACGACTAAACAGAACCACTCAATCGAACGAGGGTAGGCTACACACGCACTCACAGCACCCCTCCCAACCGCTCCACCCTCTCTGCCTAGTGACAGAACTGACAGCCAAGCAGTATTGTTTCCTGCGTATCTCACCAATGATGTTATTCCACCTAACTCATATATGAAAGTGACCATAAAGAGTAAACTGAAAAATAGTACGGTCCTTGTCTTAGAGGAATTATGTAGAGTGAAAGGACTGTCAGCAGAAAACGCATTATGTCAAGTGGACAACGATGGGGAAACTCATGTGTTCCTCATTAATCAGATGAATGGGGAAGTAGAGATAAAAAAGGGGACTTGTCTTTGTAGTTTAGAAGCATGTCCTGCCCCTGTAAGAGAAACCGTAGCAGGAACTACAAGATAAAACCTACGGACAGAGAATGCATAAACGGGAATTTGAGTCACTCAGGACAATTTAATGAAGAAAATTATCTCTTAGACTTATTACAAAAAACATCGATAAATTGTAGCATTACCTGGAGAACAATTGGGGTGTGTACTAACTGATTAAACACAAGAATAATGAATACCCGGACACACAATGAATATATGTACCGGCATATAGAGTTGCACATTCACAATGCACCCTGGCAAATCAATATGTTGAGGGAATGCTAAAACTAGATATTATTGAACCATCTGTCTCCCCGTGGAATGCCTTATTATTTTTTGTGGCCAAACGAAACGGAGAAATGCGTGCGGTAGTAGATTACAATAAATTAAATCGGCATACAATCCCTGACCGGTTTCCTATGGCATTGTTAAGTGACGTCTTACAGAATACTGGACAAGAAAATAATATGTTTTCCACAATCGATTTGCTCAATGGCTATTACCAGATTAGCCTTGCGCGGGAATCACACAAATACACTTCTTTCTCCACGAATGCAGGGCTTTACCAATATAAACGAATGCCAGTGGGGTTGAGGACATCATCAGGCACATTCCAACGATTAATGAATTTCGTACTGTCTGGAATGATTGGAAAAGGAATATTTGTCTGTCTAGACGACATTATTATTGCTACTCGTACTGTACAATAGATGAACATCTACAGAAATCAGACCAGCTCCTACAAAAGTTTGCTGATGCCGGTTTAAAAATTAAGCTGTCTAAATACTAATTTTGCTTTAAGGAAGTAAAATTCTTGGACCACAGACTAGATGCCCAAGGTATTCACATATCTGAGGACAAAATACAGGCAGTAAGGGATTTCCCACCGACAAATATAGACGAAGTAAGACAATTTGGGGGGGCTAGAGGGATATTACCGCCACTTTATTAACCATTTCTCTCATATAGCACAACCGCTATTCATTCTACTAAAAAAGGATGCCATATTCCTGTGGAAAGAGGAACAAAAAATACCATTTAATGAATTAAAAGATAACCTTACAAATGCACCTTGCTTGGCCCATCCTAATTTCACAAAACCGTTTATAATTTGCTCAGATGCATCCGTTAAAGGACTACAGGCCATACTGATGCAAGAGGATATTCGTGGGAAAAATCAGCCAATTGCATTCGCCAGTAGACAAATAAAAGGTGCAGAGAAAAATTATTGCACCACAGACATAGAAGCACTTGCAATGGTCTTTGCATTACAAGTGTTTCGAGATTTGGTACATAGTTACGAAATTCACTTATTCACCGACCATAAACCACTCATAGGCATGTTCAAAGAAAAACTCCTCTCTGGGAAGAGAGCAAGATGGAAATGTACAGTTGAAAATTACAATGTACGTATTCACTACACACAAGGCAAAATAAATTTAGTAGTTGATGCGCTATCTTGGAACCCGACGACGATTCATGTCACTGCATTAGATCTCAAGGGAAACATCCCAAACCATGATGAAATCTCTAAAGCACAGAGACTTGATCCAACATAATCTAAGGTTATATACAAATTGGAAAGTGGCAAGGACATACAATTACCAGAGCTACATATACCACTCAAACAATTCACAATAGTCAATAATGCCTTATATAGGATCAACCCAGGACAACCAAACTGTAGAAAAAATAATAAACAGTTACTGGTACCTAATGAAATTATACCTCAAGTATTAAGGATAATACAGTCATGATAGTCCACATTCAGGACATCCTGCCAAGGATAAGACAGTTAGACAAGCCAGGCTGTTATACTACTGGCCATCATTACGAAAAGATATACAATCATACAGACAGATGCGAGTCACGTGCGAGACACAAAGGCTACACGTTAATTCCTGCACCTATGGGACATTACCCTGTACCTAATCTACTGTGGGACATTGTTGCAGTTGACTTACTTAAGTTACCCTTATCCTACAATAATAATCAATATTTATTCGTGGCAACAGACCACTTCTCAAGATATGTGATTTTAGCCCCGATTAAGAATAAGACAGCCGAAACAGTGGCAAGAGCAATCGTAGATAATATTATGTGTAGATTCACAACCCCAAAGGTATTAACCTGTTGCGTGCCGGTGTCATTTTAAAACGGTCTGACATAATTCCGCGGCCAGTGCCAGTTCCGTTTTTAAAGTTTAAAATACAAAAATTCACTGTCATTACATTTTTCAAGATTTGGAGGTAAAAATTGGCAGGCATGTATGGTAACTGTTCCTCTACCATCCCCCCAGGCTGTCAAGGCCATACACTCACTCACTCCCCCCCTCGCGCTTGCTCTGTCTCAAGCTGCCTGTGTGCCTCACCCAGTGCTGTACATAGTGAAGGCATTTTGTAAATATTTTCATGTAAGTGTAAGTTGTAAAAGGACTATATAGTGAAGTCAAGTTGTAAATACCTTCTTGTAAGTGCCAAGACTGTAGGTAATGAAGTCAGGTTGTACCTATCTACAAGTCTGTGTAAGATAATGCATTCACAGTGAGAAAGACACGCAAATTGTGACAGAAGTTGAAGTAATAAGTAATCAGAAAAGTGTATTGAAGATTGCTATACCTTCCCAGCATAAATATCTGAGTATACCTTACACAGAAAACGGCTTTCTGTCACCTACGTGGCGGGTGTGAGAGAGCGGCTATACCTCTACACGAGTATGCAGGACTCAATAAAACCCATTTTCTAGCCTCGGTGAGCATTTTGATGGCGAAATTCGTTGTTTCCATATCAAAATCTATCATTTTAGCGCCCCCACCGAAAAAAGGTCGAAAATGGCCGGCACTGGGACCCATGGGGCTAAAAATAGCTGGCACGTGGCGAGTTAAGAAGTGATAATGAGGGTGAATATAACTGCGAAATCTTGCAAGAAATATGTAAAGAATACAATATAGAAAAGGTAAATGTCTTAGCCTGTCCCCCAGCATCCAATGGCTTGGTAGAGAGACAAAAAAAGTGTTGGATGTGCTATGTCACATTCTTAATGCTAATTATGCAAGCTGGGATTATTAGATTCCCTAAATGGAAACTTCAGTTAATGGAGCAATTAATAAATCCATAGGAGACTCACCACATTTCATTATATATGGGACAGACAAACAACTACCTTACCAAATTCTAGAAGGTGAAAATTTACCAGTACATAATTATGACAATTACCCTAAACTCCAATTGCGTGAATTCCAGGATATACACAACAGGGTGAAGAGACAGTTATCAATGTCCAAGGAAGAAGTGACTGAGTCATTCAATAAAGGGGCAAAAGAATCACTTATCGACTTAGGAGACATTGTCTATGGTATCATTCACACTAGAGAGAATAAATTATCACCAGATTTTGGAGACCCATACAGAGTGATTAAGAAGAGTGCAAAGAAGGTAGTAAGTAAGTCACTGTCGAGCGACGAAGAAAAACAAATTCATGTTGATCATTTAAGAAAGGTCCCAAGGAATTTAGCCAGTAATTCTGCAACCCAGGACACAACCGAAACACCGAATAATATCAGTGACAATAAACTAGAGGAAATCAATACACTATCTATCTATCTATCTACTGCCAGACGTCATAATCCCGTAAGGGGTGGCCATTTGACTTTGAGTTGTTGGTTATATGGGGAGGGGCACTAACCCTCCACCAACCCACTTGTTGATACGTAGGGAGCATGTATGGGTTAGTTTTATAGTTACCACTCAGCGTTGTAAATGGTTTCTTGGCTTACAGGAAACCATTTGGCTTGTCACTCAACGTAAAGCCACCTGTAAAGGAAAGAAGAGCAATAAGAAGTGACAGGAAAGGTGGGAAATACACATATACAAATTAAGCCTGCATAACAAACAAAAATATGTGCAACTGTTACTACAAAATAATGTCACAATACAGCATTTAAATGAGCTAGGTACCGATTTAAACTCCAACTACAAGTGAAACAATGAGCAAAACTATTGTTCTCCACAAGCCAGTTATCATGCACATCATCACTATCATCGACCACAGCATGACTTTGTTAGTTGATTAATAGATTTTTTTTCGGTAGGTAACGATGAGGGGACTTTTACCGTGGATTCTCCTCTACATAGCAAGAAGATATGCTCACGTAGACCGTCAACATACAGTACGGCAAGGATGCCTCACAGTTCCAACGGACTCGACATCAGTCGAGAATAATATCATGAGTACTGAAATCAGTTTGGAATTCTTAGGTGAATTACCTGCTTACTTGTTTCAGAAGCTCATAACACAAAGGAAGTGACTGAAATCGTGAAGTTAGCGAAATGGAAGATAGAACAGACTAATTCAATCATGCTCATCATGATCCAAGATATCCCATCTCATGCAGCGGAGGCGTTAATGAACATGAAAAACATCACACGTACCCCTGAAAGGCACGGTTTTTTCGACCTGGGTGGCGCAGTTCTAGAGAGCATTTTTGGATTGGTTACTGAGGAAGATCAAGAAAAAAAAAAATAGCCCAGATACTAACATCTCAAAATAAGTTAGCTGATAGCACTGAAGACGATTGTGAAAAATCAAAGAAAAACAGAAAGTATAACTCACCAGAGTGTGGACAAAATAAATGCCATGGAAGGAAACATGACACTTTTCCAAAACTTCTCAATAATCATGGAACATATTGACAATAATACCCCAGTCAGATAACACTAGAGTTAGTTACCGGGCATTCATGCAAGGTACTGGAAATGCTGGTAATGGCAAGATCAATATTAACCTACTTCCAGTTCACGATCTACTTCAGATAATCAGACAAGGGATACATAAACATGGTTTCAAGCCTTTGTTCCAGGGTAGGAATCTCGTGTTATATTATCGATATTTAGACGCAACTCTAACACCAACATCAATAATAGTTCATGTACCATTCATAAATGACGATCTGTTCACAATCTATCAAATATACCCCTTCCCTTCTAAGAATAATGACACTTTGTTCATCATCAACACCAACAAAGAGACCGAACTCATCATGGTCTCCAAGAGACCGGAGACTGACACTTTTGCTAGTGAATCAACGACTAAACGAAAGTGCTGTACATCCTTATATGCTGTTCACCTTTGTCCTGAGTACATTTTCACGTTTCAACCTACTGGAACAGTCCCTTGTGAAATGGCTAACTTAAGAAATCATAACATTCACTACCATTGCAACTTCACATTTGCTCCAGATAAACCTATACATCATCAACGCACGATACGCATAGGACATTCACAGTTTTTCTGCATCACTCATTACACACCAGTTTTCATAATTTGTCCAGCTATACCACCATTTCATATTTCAGCATCAGGATTATACATAGCACCTGAATACTGTGCTGTACTTACACCATCCATGTCCACTTTAGCTACCAGCAATCACTATGCCATGCTATATCACACACACAAATATTTCTGCCCACTACCTAAGATGGATTTAAACATGAGCACAAGTATTAAACTGACTTCACTTAAGTTTGGAACTATGCAACTTATCAATGAAACAATGAAGCCCTGGGAAGAATTGAGTATGAGTATGTTCAACCCATATTATGTGTATAGCCCAGCACCAACCGTCTTTATAATTTTCTACATTGTATTTACCATAGTGCTGTTGACGATACACAAAATGCAAGCAAAAGTTGCAAACTTGGAGTCAGTATTTACGGGAGGAAGAGCGAACATTCAAGTGAGACCCCGAGTGAAATGTGTATATGTAGTGTAAATCATCTATCTATCTATCTATCTATCTATATCTATATCTATCTATCTATCTATCTATCTATATATTGTTACGGAACAGAGAAAGATAATGTACACTTTAGGTGAGAACACTAAAAATCACTACTGTCCCGTAAAGTTCCAGGTTCAAAACAAAAGAGTTAGGTAAAATTACAAGTTAAAGTTTAATGCTCAAACTAACAACAAAACATTCAGGACTCATAAGGATAATGTAATGGCAAAAAACAGGTTAAAATATATGGTTAACTGCAATAGCCTCTATTAACACGAAATTAGCAAGTGTAAATTTACCTAAGTCAGCCCTGATAAAATGAAAATACACTGGGTAATGCTCAGTTAATGCAAGATAAATTATTACAGATACAAAATATTATTAATGATGGCTGACAACAAGAACCTTACATAAATTACAAAAATCTCACTAGGCCTACAAATTAACAACTTATGCTATACAGTACAAGAACAAAATGCACTAACACTTATACTCAAATTACACAGCTGCTGATGGTTGGAGACTTCCTGAGCACTCACAATAATAACCGTACAGGGGAGGACAGAGATGTGAACAAAATGAGGAGTAGATCTAAGTGGCAATAATGCAGAGACTGAGCTCATTATATAGGGGCCAGCAGAGCTTGATACATCTTGTAAGAAGGACGCGCAAATGAAGCCATGGGGACAAAGAGTTGACAATCCCGCTCTGAACAACAGAAAGGACGACTTACTCTACTATAACGGTAGAAGGGGGGGAGTGAGGTAGAACACGCTCGTGATCAAACAGGCAGCACACTGTACGTTAGAATTACACAAAGGATGATGAAATCATAGGTTATGTAACACCTCCCCACAAAGAAAAAAGAAATTTAAAAGGAAATTTCTTAATCTAAAATAATCTGTCTAAAGTCTAGATAAGCAATCTGCAATAACATTTTCTTTCCCCTTGACATGTTGTATGTCTAATGAATACTCCTGAAGAAGTAGACTTCATCTTGTCAATCTCTGATTTTTATCTTTAAACTTACTAAGGAATTTCAGCGGATTCTGATCAGTATAAATGACTATGGGGTCAAAACCAGAACACAAATAAAATGAAAAATGCTGAAACCCAAAATCAAGGCTAAAAGCTCTTTCTCAATAGTTGAGTAGTTCTTTTGAGGTGGAGTGAACTTCTTACTGTAATAAGATACAGGGTGTTCAATACCCTGATCATCCTCTTGCAGCAAAACAGCCCCAGCTCCTGTATCACTTGCATCAACAGACATCTTAAAAGGCTTAGCAAAATTTGGAGTAGCGAGCACTGGCTGACTTAATAGGATAGCTTTAAGTTTGCTGAAAGAGGATTCACAGTCATCGGTCCAGACAAATTTAACTCCCTTTTTCAGTAGGTCTGTAAGTGGTGATACAAGAATTGAAAAGTTAAGAACAAATCTCCTGTAATAACCTACCATTCCCAAAAATCTTTGTAGCTCTTTCCTACTTTTAGGTCTGGGAAGATCACTTATAACCTGAACCTTAGCTCCTGGTGGTGCAACATGTCCATCACCAATTACATACCCAAGGTATTGAACTTTAGCTTGACCAAACTCACACTTTGATAAATTAGCTACAAGATTAGCCTGAACCAAACGCTCAAGAAATTTACTGACATGGCATAGGTGATCTTTCCAGTTATCACTGAAGATTAATACATCATCAATATAAACAACACACCCTGCCAAACCCTCTGTTACAACATTCATGAGCTTCTGAAATGTGGCTGGTGCATTCTTCATACCATATGGCATTACAGAACATGCAAAAGTCTTTCCTAGTGTTACAAAACATGAGATCTCCCTAGCACGTTCAGTCATAGGTACTTGCCAGTATCCCTTTAACAAATCAAACTTACTTATGTACCTAGCTTTTCCGATCTTGTCTATGCAATCTTCCACGTGAGGGAGAGGGTAAGTGTCTGTTTTGGTTATCTGATTAACACGTCTGTAGTCAATGCAAAGCCACTGTGACCCCCCTGGCTTAGGGACCAAGAGTGGCAGGAGAACTCCACTCGCTCTGACAGGGCTCAATCATCTTGTGGTCCAACAGGTAGCCAAGCTCCTTCTGGATGAGAGGAACTTTCACTGAGTTCACACGGTAAGGAGGCAATTTAATTGGCTTTGCGTCTCCAACATCGACATCATGCATCAACACAGTGGTTCTTCCTGGAGTGGCACGGAACACTTGCGGGTACTCCTGCAGTAATGCCGAAAACTCCTGCCTTTCCTCGGGAGCTAGATGAGAAAGCTTAGTCTGGAGATCATTCATGATATCAGGATTCTTCCCCAAACTATCACTCAGGCTCATACTGCATGGGAGAGCTTCACTTGCAGACTCGGGTGGAACAGCTACAGTGCAGACTGGATTATTTTCGTCCCGCCTGTGATATAACTTTAGCATGTTGATGTGACTTAGTTGCTTGTTCTTTCTACGATCTGGTTTGGCGATGACATACTTGACATCATTGAGTTTCTTCTCCAAGAAATAAGGACCACTAAACTTGGCTTGAAGAGGTTGCCCATGAACCGGTAGCAGAATCAAAACCTGATCTCCTGGCTGAAAGTGGCGTAACCTGGACTTCTTATCATACCAAGTCTTCATCTTCTCCTGAGCAGCTCCTAAATTCTCTCTCGCCAGCTGTAAAGCAGTGGACAGCCGTTCTTTGAACTTCATCACATACTCCAGCAGGTTGACGTCATCTTCCTCCGACAGCCAGCATTCCTTGAGTAACTTAAGGGGTCCTCTTACTTCATGGCCAAACAGTAGTTCAAAAGGTGAGAAGCCCAGTGATTCATTTGGAGATTCTCTTGCAGCAAACACAACGAACGGAAGACCTTTATCCCAGTCTTTCTGATGTTCCAAACAGTATTTCTTGAGCATCGATTTGAGTGTTTGATGATATCTCTCCAACGCTCCTTGGGTCTGGGGATGGTAATTTGAAGACGTGATCTGGGTGATGCCCAACTCTTTCAGAGACTGCTTGAAAACATTTGACATGAAATTACTTCCCCGGTCTGACTGTACCTCCTTGGGCAGACCAAACTTGGTGAAGAACCCTAGCATTTCCTTAACCACGTTCTTTGCTGAGATATTTCTAAGTGGAATGGCTTCAGGATAACGAGTAGCCATATCAATCAGGGTTAACACATAAGAAAATCCTGAAGAAGTCTTAGGAAGAGGGCCCACAATATCCACCAACACACGGGTGAATGGCGCCTCAAAAGGAGGAATGGGAACTAGAGGTGCAACCTTTTCGGTCTGATTACACTTCCCCACAACTTGACAGGTGTGACAAGACTTACAATACCAGGAAACATCCCTGAAGATACCTGGCCAGTAGAAGTGTTTCAAAATGCGTGCCACAGTCTTCCTCACTCCAAGGTGTCCTGCCAAACTGGAATCATGAGCCACTCTAATGATATCTTGCCTACAAACACGAGGGATGACAACTTGATGTACAACCTCCCATTCACAGTTGGCTGATGCTGTTGGGGGTCTCCACTTCCTCATAAGTACTCCTGACTTTATATAATAACAAGTAGAAGCACCAGCTGACTCTTCCTCACTGCAAGCAGAGTTAGCTAGACCTTTCAACTCAGGGTCAGCAACCTGCAACTCAACCAACTCTTGACGAGACAAATTATCAACACTACGCGGTACTGCCTCATCTGGTGAGTGGTCCAAATTAGCAAGAAAAGTGTTAGCTAGGATAACAGCATCATCATCATCATCCTCTAAATCACCAGTAACTTTAGACTTAGCCCTAGTGACAGCACATGCAGGGAACACATCAGGGACATCACAATCCTGGGACGCAGCCACTGGCTCACTAGACAACTGAGGAGCTGGACACACTTGACTTCCACCAATATCATTTCCAAGTAAGAAAGTTACACCTGACATTGGGAGTGTCTCAACCAACCCAACCATAACGGAACCATTAACAAAACCAGACTCTTAATTCACTCTGCACAGAGGGACAGAGAAGTAATTATTCCCTACACCTTGTAAGATTACAGTTTCATCAGAGGAATTAACATTAGAGCCTAGAACACTGGTCAGCATAAGGGATTGGCAAGCACCTGTATCACGATATATTTTAACTGATTTCCTGTCATTACTGTCCAGAGGACTGACAAAACCATCAGACAGGAAATTTGCGCATGAACTCTTGAGAGTGTCACCCACGTTACTGCTCAAAAGAGGATCTCTATCATGAGAATTTAAGTTACCCCTCAAAGCAGGTTCAGTTAACTCAGTTAAAGAATTATGGGAACTCTCAAGAGTGGACACTAGACCAATTGACTGAATATTTAAAGACTCCTTTTTGTTCACATCACGCTGTCTCCTGAAACATTTCTCCGTAGTATGACCAAGCTTACTACAATAAGTACATTTACTTTTCTGAAATCTAGAGGTGAAGCTGGTATTTACTTCCTGAGAAATATCATCTTTATTCTCTTTCCTGTTACCTGTACTCTGAGTAGAGGCAACGTACTTACTCTCAGCTTTCCCTTTTTCTCTAGAATATCTCTTGTGAGTGAGAACATATTCATCAGCTAAAACTGCAGCATCAGACAAAT
>NC_136969.1:4200324-4242824 GCF_032717465.1 Coenobita brevimanus
CCTTCTCACAAATTACTCATCATAGTATATTGTTGTAAAGATTAATCTTTTATGAAATACATCCCGACATACATTGTTCTACTGTTCATCAATATATTTCATAAAAACACATTTCAGGAAGTGGAGTTTAGTCCGGGACCATTTTACATGGATATAACCAGAAGCCAGGGGATAGACTACACTCAGTTTGTGTTTGTAGGAAATTATCAAATTCTCGCTGCCCGAGGTCGACCTGAAGTGGACCCATGGGGCTTCCTGCTGCCTCTTAGACCAAAGGTTTGGGTGGCTGTGATGACAGCACTGTTGGTAGTATGCTCTGTGATGCTGCTTCTGTCTTTCTGCCTTCCCACTCATATACAAGAACCACGCATGAAAGATACCAACGCCTTCAACTGTGTGCGAGTTCTTTTGCAAGAAGGTAACTAGTGTTTGCCATGTTGTGGTTTACACTGAGTAAGTTTAGATTAACTTTGGAGGGATTATGACAGATTAGATGAAGTGGGAACGGCTGAATTAATGTAGGCAGCATCCAGGCTCATTAACTTCCGAACTAGTCAATTTTTCTCTGTGAGAATACCAAAAGAGCCAGGTGTTTCGCTAACATAGTTTCATGATGCTCAACCAATGTCTTGAGTTAGATGATGCTTAATTTCATCTTAGTAATATCAACCTACTGTAACCATTACTTTTATTTCACCAAAGCTGCCGGAAACGCGCCATCAAATATTTAGGTGATCCATATCTTTTGCTTGACTAAATTTTGTCTTCCAGATATAAAGACAACTAAGAGTCGATGGTGGTGGGAGCGTGTGATGCTGGGGGTGTGGATGCTGATGATGGTGGTGCTGACACAGAGCTATGTCGGCAACCTCATGTCCCTCCTGGCAGTCAGATACATAGACCAACCCTATCAGAGACTTGAAGACGTCCTGGACAACCCTGATGTTGGGATAATTATTGCTCCAGACACTTTCATCATTAAATATATTGATGTGAGTGGTTGTTTCCTCAGGATAGTAAAGAATTAAGAGTATCTAATTGGTTGTCCATAATGCGATACTTTAACTGATATGCTGTTAGTTAATTGCGGCGTTAAAAATAATAAGCATACAAGTTTTGCCTGAAGTGATGGTTAAACTATTAATGAAATTTTCATATGTTTGATAAATAATCAAAATTTTCTTCCAGACATTTACACGGCCTTTTTTGTTTTTTCCGAATTGCTAAAAACTCGTGTTTCCAAATCCCATAAACCTATACCGTCAAGCAGACAATATGTGATAGCCTTATTATTTTCAGAGTGCCACGTCAGGTCCACTTCATGAACTGGGGAAACTGATGGGGACTAAACGGGTCGTCTACGACATGTTCGTCGAATTAGCCAACAACATGGAGACCGTCGTGAGCGCTGGCACTCACGTCATCTTTGACATGGATCTTAACTATATCAATTTGCTGCCCAAAAGCTTTTCTCTCACAGGTTGTAATATGATTGCTATAATTATTGAAATCATGTATGTTTGATATATTTTTAGGTATCCGTATTTTAGAGTGCATCAATGTATCATAGCAGTAACAAGCCAACAATATATTAATATTTAATTGCTGTCATTCTAAAATAGGATGAACACACACACACACACACACACACACACACACACACACACACACACACACACACGCTGCTGCTGAACTGGTCGTGTTACGTTATTCAGGAAATATTAACCGACTTTTACTAAGACTTTATTGAGTAAAATAGTCAGGATATTTAAGTTAAAAGAATTGAGGCCCTGCACGCTAAAAGAGACAAAGCGCCATACCATCAGAAACCTGTTTTTTTTTTTTTTTTTTTTTTTTTTACCAGCTGTTCCTTCAAACACTACCCTATGACCGCACAAAATCGCTTTGCTCATTTCAGACTTTCACTCTTACCTCAGTAATCAGAAATGAGCAAACCGACTTTGTGCAGTCATAGGGTAGTGTTTGAGAGCAGCTGGTGGAAAAGAAGAGGATTCAACTGGCATGGCGCTTTGCCCCGTGTGGCGTGCATGGCGTCAATTATTCTTCTCAACTCACATGGATCATAAAGGAAGATACTCACTAGAGACTGAATGTTTCACGATGGGAAGTTTCGAGAACTCTCTTTCCCTTCCCAGTTGTCTGCCATCAGTTAGAATATATTAAATTTTATCACGGCTACTACACCTGACAAACTGGTTGATTAAAGTACCATATAAGAGGAGAAAATAAAACCGTTTACCTCTAATTGGTGCTTTTATTAAAATAAACTATATGAGTAGTGCTGGAGCAGTCATTATGTTACTACTCCACTTGTTACAATTTCCACTTGAAATTGATAATGTTAGGCAGCAGAGAAAGATACAGACACTGACGGATGTAACAAAAATGAGGATTTCATGGTCATTTGACAAGAGGCAAGGCGGTAATTAATCAAAAACGACTCTCAGGCAAATGTAAAACACTGCCTGGCATTTCAAAATAAAAAGCATCTTTCATGTCCGTAAAAGGAACACTTCAGTAGTTTTCTAATAATATGTCTCCGTTTATGTATTAATAAAATCTAGTAATTCTTTTTGCAGGTCGTTGCGATTTTTACCTTTCACGGAGCGTCTACGCAACCACCCCTCTGGCCATGGTGACTCAGAAGAACAGCCTCTTTTTCCCGAGGATAAATAAATTGCAAGTGCCTAAGTTTAGTAATATAAGCAGTAACGTGCAACAGATAAAATTTTGTTTCTGTTTAATTCTTCTTAAAAATACAAATAAAAACGTAACAAATATTTATAGACTGGTCCTTTTCACAGCAGGGCTTTGAGTATATGATATATTTACATATATACATACATAGATACACTGAGATGTCTTGGAAGAGCAGACGAGAGCTCAGTATGTCACCTTTCATTTCTCTTAGCGAGTTATTCTTCACATACAGACATTTTACTCTCTTCTTGTGGTTAGATCGTACCCGTTGGTGGAATCAGGGCTGTACGATAAATGGATGAAGTACTCAGAAGCCAACTCCACCATGTGCAAGAACCCTCCCAGGATTATCACCGTCACCACCATTCTCTCACTCACCAGCCTTTGGGTAAGCCATAATAGTAACCTCCTTCATTACTGAAAATAAGATAAATTTACCTCAATGTAATTTTTATCCCCCTCAATCTGATATCGTATTTTATCATTACACCCAGACGATTTTATTCTGTTCGTGAGGGATTTTTTTTTTATTTGGGAGGCTGATCATAGCTTTCATTAACCCATTACTACGAGAGTAATGTGAAAAAATAAATAATAAGCTTCATTTGAGTAAGGTGGTGAAAAACTTGGATGTTGTTATCGAGAAAGGAGCATCTTTAATATCTCGTAGGTAAGTATGTACTGTATCACATTTAATTATGCAGGTAGGTATATCGGATGAAAATAAAAGACCACAGTAAAACCTATCTTTCATAATTACGAATCTAGCCACGTATGTTTGACACTCCCCCCCCCCTCCATAATCCCACGGTATATTTTGGTTCAGAGTGAACTTGACTTCATATCAGGTACACTGAAGTGGCCTATGCTGAAGTGTTAGGACAGTTGTCGGTGGGTGCTGGAGAGACACACGAGTTATGGACAAAGTTTATGAATCTCCACATCGTCCTACAGGAAGTAGTTTACTCTGATATTATCTGAGTGTAAAACCAGATTAAACGTCAAGGCAATACAAGAATATGAGATAGTAAAAATAATTCAGTCCCTACCGTGGCCTCAAGATCAGTTCGAAATAAATAATAATTATAATAGGTCTTTTATAGACATATATGTGTGACGTCGTAAGAACTGACTACGCATGTAAAAGGGATATTATTAGTTTAGTCCATTAATGAAAGGATTACTGCCCAACATCCCGCGAAATCCATTTTCAGGGCATGTTTGCTGTGTTTGGGTGTGGGTTCACAGTGGCTGTTGTGGTGCTGGTGATGGAGCTGGTGTGTGTAGGAGCCAGGTGGGGCCATAAGGGTTAGTTGGCCACCTCATACACACACCACTATCACCATCACTGACCACACACATCACCATTCCTGACAGCGCTCGTCACATGAATTACTTCATTTTAAGTTTGATAAAGAAAGCAGTGCATACTAATCAGTTAAATGAATGCACAAATATTTTAGAAATATATATAAAATTATACAAATAGCAATGTATAAGAGTTGTTTCCAGTATCACTTACGGCAGAGTTTCCTCATGGGTATCACTTTTACCGTTTGTGTAAGAATATACAGTATATTAATAAATTTCAGAAGTCTTTTTTTGTTTTTAATAACCCATTGCCCATGCAGTAAAGATAGTGACTAAGTATACACGTGCTGCAACATTATATTCCGCGTGACAGTATCTTCTACCATCGAGGGTAAGGCTATGTAGTCGCACTTGTCTGTGTCTGTCTCTTCAGGGAATTATGTAGCACTAATGGGAGGATGTTCATGAAAATATAGGGACATGTCCCTAGTAACCCAGATGATCTATTTGCTTTAGTAGATCTGTCTAGCTGATCTCTTGGAGTAGGTGAATTGTCATGGGATACTGAGAGGGGAGGAGGATGTGTTCACTGACTGATGTGGTGAGAGAGGAGAGGGGGTGTTTACTTGAAGGTGCAGTGAGAGGGAGAGGGGAAGGTAGTCACTAGCTGGCGTAGTGAGAGGGGATGTGAAGGTAGTCACTGTTTATGTCAGGGCCCCAGGAGGCCGGTCAGCATTCTGAAATCAGCTGTTGCTCCAGGTTGTAAGATATCACATTCCATCCTCAACTTCCAGTACACTTTGATTGTGAGTCATGTGGCACTTTGTTGCTGTTAGTCAAATGGTACCATGTTAGTCATACGGTGCAGTGTTGTTGTTAGTGGTACGGTACCGTGTTAATGTTTATAAAATAGCACCGTGTTGCTGTTGGCGATCTAATACTGTACCGTGTTGCTGTAAGTGATATTGTACCGTGTTGCTGTTAGTGACGGTACCGTGTTGTTATTAGTCATAATGTAATGCGTTCCTGTTAGTAATTTTGTGCCTCCATTGACCGAGCAATGTAACATTATCTGGGAGACATGTATTAGTACTTTAACACTTTATACTGACAACTATAAATCAAGATAGTTTTCACGTTTTTAATATTCTCTGATGCATAAGTTTCAGATACCGAACATGAAAGCATAGCGATTGTCACAATCAACCTCTATGACGGAACGACATATCGTTTCCCAAAGGTAATTAGTAACTTTTATTAAATTAACTTCCGACGTTTTTCGTGCTTACTGATCGATAAATTTCAGACAGCATGAAAAACACCGAATATCTCTGGGTCAACAGGAAATAAGCCAAAAAAAAAAAAAATACTATGTAGTGGCAACGGTGTCTTTTCTTTTGAGACTAGTTTATGGCATTTTTTTGTTGCTTTTAGACTAATTTTGTTTAAAAACAGATTTTTGTTATCACACGCTTTATTTTCGGGGAGGACAATCGTTTTTTGGTTTAGACTTACTTTTTCTGGTTTACGATCTGTTTGTTGTTAAATAATCTGTTTGTGTTATAAGAACTTGTTTGTTTTATATTAGTTTTTGTTGTTCCTTAGAAAGTTGGTGGGGTCTTCATTTCTCAAAGGAGTAAGTGATGCTTGTGGTACCCATGGATCATTTTTCCTTTATAACCCGTAACACAGAGCCTGATAAATTAGTCTGGTGTTGCCAGCTAACCTGCCTCTAAGTACCAACTTGGCTCTTGATTAGATATTTGTTTCTGTTGCTGAAAAGTTTAGTTTCTGTTGGTCTGAGGTTTGTCTGTGTTGCTTCAATTTTTTTCTGTTACAGATTTATTTCTTGTGCTTTGAGATGAGCTTCTGTTTCTTTAAGGTTTGTATCTGTCACTTACATCTTCGATTCTTATTCGTTGAGGTTTGTTTCTGTTGCTTAGTTTTTATTCGGTTGCGTAGAGAATTGTTTTTGTTGTTTAAAGACTTGTAGAAATACTTGGTACTGTTGTTTCTTGACCCATTTCATCCTATTCTTGGTTTTTATAACCTATTGCTTTGTTATGCTCATTCCTCATCAACCTGTTACAGTTTCCCACATCTTTCATGGGGTGGAGATATCACTTATAGGTTGTGTCGTGGGTCTTTCTCGAGATATGGAGCAGATAACCAGTTAAGTTCTAGGCACAGTCCATCCTAGGCAGGCTTCAAGTCACGATCTATTTTTCAGACATTTTTTTTTTACTCAATGGGGCTCATTACAGAATATATATTATGGATTAGAAACAATTGCCGAACTGTGCCAATGTAGGCATAATATAACACAGTACTGTATGTAACAATATAGCTATAAGTAACAATATGTAAAACAGGTAGTTATGTCCGAGTTCTCCAAGAAGAGTTACAGAACACATCCTCTTACTCAACTAGGAATGTCATTCCACATAATGTATATCCACAACCTTTGTTGTCGCAGAGCATCAAGAATTCTTAACCATACGATGTATCTCAAACTTCGTCGTAGGCCGGACAAACAAGAATTTCATGACGTATCCAAACACGTGGAGTAACCAGCCCTAGTCAGTTAGTCCACGTGATAAGATATTTACCCTACACATCCTCCCCGCGCTCTATATAATGTCGGAGAGATTCCCTTCAGATCAGAAGGGAGTTAGAGAGAGAAAGGGGAGAGAAGGGCTGGTGAGAAGGTCCGATGTTAGTATCACGCTCTAGTAAACTGTAGCCGACCTTTTTGTATAACTTTGTGCAATATCTTTGTAACCCATGAGTGCTGTAGCTCACCTCGTTGACACTACGTCTCACTTCTTAATTCTGGCTGAGCTTAACGATCCATAATCAAGTGCCCTATCTCACTACAAGTACCTGTAACCACGCTATCGGGATTGGTGGCCAGATAACATTCTCTGTATAATTACACCCCTCGACTACGTCTCACTTACATTGGTGAGCAGAGGCAAAAAGGAACCTACTACCCTCTCTTACATTGGTGAGCAGCAGTAAAAACAAACCTACTACCCTCACATACATTGGTGAACAGCGGTAATAACAAAATAACTACGATAAACTACGCCACTCGAGACGTGGCGAGCGGCGAAAATGAACCACAATCAAGCTATGCCATTACGAGTAAAGTACGACGAGCTACGCCTTACGAGTAAACTACGACAAACTACGCCTTACGAGTTTACACAACCGCTACAACAGTAAACTACGATATCTACCTCACTACGTTCACTGAGAGTAGTGGTGAGCTGTAAACGAAGCCTATTAACATCTCAGTCATAGCAATCTATGACTACTCTCTATTTGGCGACTTCACGTCAAACAAAAAACAAGCAAGCAAAGCAGAGTGAGAGCCGGCGTCGCATCAGCGCAGCCTAACTTTGTCCCTAATCTCTCCTAAACGACAACTCCACGATTACGAGAAATGATATCAAAGATAAACTCCGTCGATCAACAACTCTACAGGCCTTCAAGTTAATCTCAGCGAGTAAGGAAAATCACACACTATACGTGAACAAGGAAAGTTTGTAAGGAGGAAGTGAATCTCTGTGCTGACCCAGCTTCAGGACATTTTCTCCCTCCTTGAACCAACACCACCCTCCATCACGATCCCCACCTTCTCCACAACGATCCCCACCATCAACTTGACCACCACCCCTACCACAATGAGGCAAGCAGGTCAGCAGTGTCATCATTTGCTCAAGTCGTCATAACCCGTCAATCAGTCAGAGTGCCTGACAACACCAGCCTGCCATCCTATGCCTACCTGCCAGCCTGTCTACCTACTCTAGCAACGACACCAAGTGCTGACGCTGTTATACCAGGACCTGACCTACCTCAACCAAACGCTAAGTGACGTGTGTGACATCTGACCTCCACCACCAGGAAAAGGAGAGAGAGTCTTGACCCCAGATGTAATCAACAATCAACAAACACCACGACTGTATCTCCATTGCTATTCTAGTGAGTTGGTTTATTCTAACCAAGGCTGTATTAGTTAACACTTCACCACTTACATAACTATCCTTAAAATACTATCACTTAGTTAACGAACCAAGCAAATATATATATATATATATATATATCTATATATATATATATATATATATATATATATATATATATATATATATATATATATATATATATATATATATATATAATATATCTATCTATCTATCTATCTATCTATCTATATATATATATATATATATCATAAATATTACTAACTACACAGTGAAAGACAATTACACAATTTACACTTACATATGTGTTTTATAATTTCAATTTTATAAGCAATCAAGAGAAACGTAAAATATGATTCATTGTGTAATCCCCTTATGCTAAGTAAAGTTCCACAATTAGTGCCCAAAGGATCAACATTAACAGTGACAAATACCCAGACACAAACACCAGAAGACGATCAACAAAATATAAATTCTGAAACACCATCAGAAACACAAGAACAAGCGGAAAACCAGACTCAGGAAACAAAACACACATTAGATAAAGAACAGCAAACAGATGGAACTGACGCTGAAGTAATTGACGATGACACTTGGTCAGGAATTTCAGATGTAGATAGTGAACTTTATAAAAATTCGCTTCCATTTTACTGTAACTTAGACCATACAGTATTAAGATCAGGAAAAACACATAAATTGCCTGTAAATGACGATTGCAAGAAAAACACGGTAAAGATGACTAATTTAGATGAAGCAAGTACTAGTGGAGTACCTTCTCCACAAAATCCCAGTAATAAGCCACTTCCAGTGTATATTTGTCATAAAGACAATGAACTACCAAAATTCTCTAGTACGGAAAAAGACAAGATCGACATAAACACGCTTATTGAACAATGTCAGCAGTATTTCATTAGGAGACACATTACAGTTGAGAAAGGAAAAATAACTGTTTTTTTTTTTTCAGCTAGAATAAACCAAGAACGATGCCCAGAGAGCAATCTGCTATGGTCAAACAAGCTGTTGAGAGCTTCAACATTTGAGCAGTTTAAGACAGAATTCCTTAGGAAATTCTCTGGAGGCAAGACTATTCTTGGTGGTAATATCCCAGAAATACACAAAACTGTAGCCCTAAATAGGCAAACACACTCAGGCTCAGATCTAGGGGAGATTACAACAGATATTTTCACCATTAAGAAGACCCTTTTATCTACCCTAGAAAACTCAGACTGGGTCACAGAGGATGGTAATATATCACCAGTGCATGTCGTTGACATCATTGGCTACATAGCAGCTCTATGCCATTTTCCTGACAGGATAATAAAAATCTCATAAACCATCCCATATAATCCAGGGACGAGTTTACTCGATTTCATTTATGAGGTGGCATTAAACTGCAGTAAAGCTGGCGTGACTGACACATCACAGACAAACATTCTCTGCCAAACCAAACAGATGCTATCGAGACAGGCTCTGTATATATGACAGCCGAGTGAATTGGTTTTATGTATCAAGATCATGAATTGCCAACACATCACATAAGTAAGTTTCGTTGTCGTTCGTAGAAAAAAATAATTAAACTAGCAAGAGCCACGAAAAAGATAAAGTTCCCTTTCATGTAATTTCGTCTGCGTCTCTCTTATAAACGGGCGAAAGTAGAAAAGTGTGATATCTGTGCTAAATATTGTTTTTGTTACCCAAAGCTGGGCCGAACAAACAGCAGAATGAAGTGAGGCAAGAGACGTGAGATCTGATGTGTGCTGTCAGTTATATGACCTCTGAATAAAGTAAGCATTTAAATCCCAAAGCCACAATTACATTGAGATTTTCAAGACACCGCGTATTTGATAAGTCTATACACCTAGACTGCTTCCCCCAACGAAAGGGAGGCAGCCGAGACAGGACGACACACTCCCAATTTACTCATCCACACAAACACAGACTGTAGAACCAGTCGAGCAGGGCAGTACTTCCAAGGTGGATAGAAAGCTGATGACAGGGAGAGCTGAAGCTCCCGTTTCATCAGCCCTTGGGACTAGGTCCCGACCATCCTCTTTGCTGAACTTTTTCAGTGTCTCTGTAACACAGAGAGTAGGCCAGCATGCTCTCCAATACAAGTTTTTCTATCAACACCAGACTACATGCACAGTAAACACTACACTTCCTTTTCCAAAATTAATAAAAACATCATGGCAGCTGAACATGTGGCCTTGGAGTCCCCAGGGGGGGGGGGCTAAATGCCCCCACCTTTCGCCCCTCTCCCGGTTACGACTCGAGCTGCCTGGAACCACTGTCTGACTCTCTTCTTCATTTCTGCAACATTCGTGGCATTTCCTCTAACTTTGAGTCTGTTGAGCACCACCTCTCCTTCTCTAAACTTCCCCTTCTTTATTCTAATTGAGACTCAGTTGTCTGAGGCACTTGACAGCAGACCCTTTTCTGTATCCTACTACTTTCTCTATACTCATTTCAAAGCCAAAAGTGGCTGTTGTGTATATATATGCAACAACTTATCTTGCTCCTGTGTTCCTGAACTCGATTCTTCTGAATTCTTTACACTCTGGCTTCGGCTTTCCTGCCATTCTCTGACTAAATATATCTGCACTGTTTACTTATCGCTTTAATTCTACTGACTATCAAAAATTCTTTGGCTATCTTACTTCTACAATGGAATGCATTCTACCCATGTCTCCTTTCTCTGAAATCTCCATTCTAGGAGATTTCAATGTTCACCACCACCTTTGGCTCTCCTCTCCTTTCACTGATCCACCTGGTGAACAAGCCTACACTTTTTCTATTCCTAAAGACTTAGAGCAGCTTGTACAGCACCCTACCTGTATCCCTGACCGGCTTGGAGAGAGCTCCAACATACTTGACCTCTTCCTTACAACTAATCCTTCTGCTTACACTGCTAATCTTTTCTCTCCATTGGGCTTCTCCGATCACAACCTTATCGCCTTAACCTGTCCTATCGTTCTGATATGGCCTGTGGACCCTCCAAAGAAACTTCGTCTGTGGCTGTGGGACTTTGGAGCTGCGATTTGGGAGGCCCTCAGGCAGTACTTTTTTATTTTCCCTTTAATGGTTATTGCTTCCATGGCCGGGAGCCATCTCAGTGTGCCCTGCATATTACGGAGGTTATTCTCTCGGGCGTGGAAGTATACATTCCTTTCTCAAATCCTTTAACTAAAGCAAGAAAGCTTTGGTTTAATCACTCTTGTTCTAATGCTGTCCGCAACAAGGAAAGGGCCTACAAAAGGTACCGGAGCCAACTCACCCCTGGATCACATCTCTTATATGTATCTGCCCGGAATCATGCTAAGTCTGTTCTTCACACTGCTAAAAATAATTTCATCGGTACTAAATGCTCTAAACTCTCCAACTCGAATTCTTCCCGCTACTCCTGGCACCTTGTCAAAAATCTTTCTAACAACTTTACCTCATCATCCTTCCCTCTTTTTGTTCTGATGGCTCTGTAGCTATTTCATCTACTGATAAAGCATATCTCTTCGCTCAGACTTTCTCTTCCAATTCCACTTTAGACGATTCCGGTGCTGTTCCTCCATCACTTCCCCCCTCTGACTTCCTCATGGCTGACATTAAAATTTCTTCAGCTGATGTATTTTCTGCCATCACAGGCCTCAATACTAAAAAGAAATATGGGCCTGATGTAGTCCCTCCTGCTATTCCCAAGAACTGTGCTTCCATGCTTACACCCCGCCTAGGCAAACTCTTTCGCCTTTGTCTTTCAACTTGTACCTTTCCTTCTTGCTGGAAGTTTGCTCTCATTCAGCCAGTCCCAAAGAAGGGTGACCATTCCCAACCCTCTAACTATAGTCCAATTTCTTTAACATCCTGAATCTCAAAAGTTTTCGAGTCAATTCTTAATAGAAAATTTTTTAAAGCATCTTTCCTATCACAACCTTCTTTCTGATCTTCAGTATGGGTTCCGTCAGGGACACTCCACTGGCGATCTTCTCACCTACCTTTCAGAATCCTGGTCGTCCTCCTTTCGGGACTTTGGCGAAAGCTTTGTCATTGCACTTGACATCTCAAAGGCTTTCGATAGAGTCTGGCATAAATCTTTAATTTCCAAACTTCCCTCTTATGGTTTCTATTCTCTATCTGTGCCTTCATCTCTAGCTTTCTTTCTGGTCGTTCTATAGCCGCTATTGTTGACGGCCATCGTTCTTCTCCTAGATCCATTAACAGTGGTGTTCCTCAGGGCTCTGTCCTATCACCAACTATCTTCCTTTTATTCATCAATGACCTTCTAAGCTGTACATCTAACCCTATCCAGTCATACGCTGATGACTCAACCTTTCACCTTTCCATTTGGTTCCTGCAATTTCCATCTCAGCAGTTACTTCAGCAAACAGTGGATGAGGCTATGGCACACCTAATGTTTGACTTGGCTCGTATCTCTGACTAGGGTAAAAATAATCTTGTTGTTTTAAACGCATCAAAGACTCAGTTTTTACACCTATCTGCCCAACAAAATCTTCCACAGGTATACCCACTAACGTTTAATAATATTCAGCTTAATCCTGCATCATCATTGAACATGCTTGGGGTTTCATTTACTCGGGACTTATCTTGGAAAGACCATATTACATCTCTTGTAAAATCTGCTTCCAAGAGATATTTTGTGCTAAACCGACTCCGTTCCTTCTTTACCCCTGCACAGTTGTTGACTCTATACAGGGGTTTTATCCGCCCATGTGTGGAGTACAACTCTCATGTGTGGGGAGGTTCCTCACATACAGCTCTTCTCAATAGGGTGGAGTCAAAGACTTTTCGTCTCATTAACTCTCCTTCTCTTACTGACTCCCTTCAATCTCCGTCTCTTTGCAGCACTGTTGCATTTTTATCTCTTTTTTATCGCTACTTCAAGGATCATTGCTCCTCTGAACTGTCTGCATGCATTCCTCCACCTCTACGACGGGCGCGTAGCACCCGTCTTACAGCAAACTCTCATCCCTTTTCTGTCCAACTCTCTAATGCAAGAGGTAACCGTAACTCCCAGTCCTTCATTTATGCAACAGGTCAACTCTGGAACTGTCTCCCTCTGTCTTTATTTCCTGCTTCCTATGATCTCCAATCTTTCAAATGCAGTGTGTCCAGGCGTCTCGAAATGATCGGATCTTGAATTTGGCTCTCTCTTGTATTTTTTGTTTCTCTTAGAAGGAACAATTTTGCGGGCTCATGGCCTTTGGTTCTTTCTTCCTCACATAAAAAAATAATAATAAGTAAATGGCATAATGCTTTCAACAGACATTAAGTCATATTTCATATTGAAAAGCTATTATCAACCTCTTTCAGAATGATAAAGTATGTTGTCCTAGGTTAGGAAAGTTATGACCAATCTATATTTCATGTGTCTTACCCAACTTTCTTGAATTAGGTTTTTTCCTTCTCGGAAAATTGCTATTACAGGCTTTAGACTTGCTTATGCTTTTTCGTAAGGTGATAAATTAAATATTTTTTGTACTTGGTTAGAATGTTTAACCAGTCTCTCTCACCTGCATCATATTTTAAAATTTTCCCAGACGAAAATGATGTAATGTGAACGAAATTAATGAAATAAAAAGATATTTCTATGCAGTGTAAGTATTTTTGTTACATAATGGTAAAGGAGTAATATGCATTGGTATAGTACATATATATATATATATATATATATATATATATATATATATATATATATATATATATATATATATATATATATATATATATATATATATCATCATCATCATCAGCCGTTTGAATATCCACTGTAGGACCGGCCTATCCCAACCGAAGTGGGGATGATACAGCCAAAATATCTCTACCAAGTGGCTTAGGCTGTCTGGTAGGGACTGTATGTACTGTAGGGTGTGAAGTGCTTGTAAGTGTAATTGTTGTGTTGGAGTGGCTTTGGATGTGTGTGTAGTCTGTGAACCAAGTGTAATCGGCCCGCGCAAGCCGACTGGGTGCAATTATACTTTTATAGTAAACGACACTGGTTCAACCACAGCACCCCTGATGTCCGCCAAGCAGTACGTGGCCAGAAGAACGCTCCCAAAGTATTTTACCCTGGCGGGGCGCGAACCCTCGCTCTCCAGTGTGCGAAAATGCTCACTTTACCACTGAGGCTCCATATATATATATATATATATATATATATATATATATATATATATATATATATATGTGTGTGTGTGTGTGTGTGTGTGTGTGTGTGTGTGTGTTTTAAATAACAGAGCGGAGGAAGGAAAAACAAATGAATAAAAAAAATAATAATCCATAAGTAAGTATTTATTGACCACAATATCCAGTTACACATACAGGATTTCAAACAACAATAAACCTTAACATGATAAACAGCACATCAGATATTGGCAAACAATTATGGTCCACAAAACAAGCGAAGTATTAAAGGGTTGATCAGTGGATCTATATAGCCTTAATGAAAGATGGAAATCACTACACTTCTGATTAGTAGCGTAACTACAATTTAACCAATCACCTTTTTTACGAAAAAAAAAAAATCCCAATGATATATCATGGTTAGAATAAGGCATACAAAATGAATTAAATATACTTTAAGTACCATAGGTTATGATAAACATTATAGTACACATTAGCCAAAACAGAAATGGACCTTATACACTATCTCCTCAAAAGGAAACTGAGCATCGTAAAGTTAAGTCTTGTACGTATGTACTGAGTCAGTGGACACATCTTCAGTACATGCAACTCTGTTTGCACAGCACCACTTGGACAGAGCCGCTCTGCTACCGGGAGACGTCCCCGTCCACGCCGATTCCAACGGCCCGTCTCAATCGCCAGATTGTGACCGATTACCCGCAGCCGACTAAATGCCATTCTGTATACCTCACTAGTTTTACCACGACATTTATAGCTCTCGTGAACTGTTAAGGTAGGGTTCAACACATTATAAATTAGCCTTCTAGAAGATGTAGAGTTAGAAATTGATTGCTTTAAAGATTCAATGCCGACTTTAACATCAACAAAATTATTAATTAAACTCTTAATATGTTTACTTGTTGGTGTGTTAGCCGCCATGATCAGCCTGACGGCGTGCAACCACGGGTCATCGGGCATACCGCGCCTCTCCCCCCACAGTCGCTGGAAAAGCTTCCTCTGCCTTGCTAGTACTAAAGATTTCAGTGGCGGGCACCCGAGTTCCACGTAACAAACGTCCGTGCACGTCGTCATACGAGCTCCCAGCAGCTGTTTAATACCCTAGTTATGCAATTTTTCCATTAGCCTCAAGTTCCCATTGAACCAGGACTCAGCCATAAAGGATGGTTGACATTAAGGCTGCTTCAAACATCTTTTTAACATAAAATGGTATGTCTATATTCTTTTCCAAAAATGACAAATTTCAGAATGTGGCACATTTTTGCTTGTGCGTAGGCGGTAATGGCGGATGACAGGGTCCCGTCGCTTGTGAACAGGCTGCCCAGATAAACATACCTGTCACACCACTGCACGACCATCTCACCAACGCAGAATGGCTCACGATCGCCCACTGACGCATGGATTGCAAAAGAACTTGGTCTTAATATTATTCACAACCATGCCATTATTTAAACAGAACTGATTCAGAAATGTAAGTTTATGTTCCATCCCACGTCGCGTTGTCGAGAGAAGAACAGTATCGTCCACAAGGACAAGGAGATGAAGCTACTGTAAAAAACCATCTGGCCCACAATTGGACTCTATCAACTTAATCATACTGTTTACAAAAATGATAAACAATAAACAAGATGCTGGGGACCCCTGTCTGACGCCGATCCTGGATGTTACAATGGCTGTCCCAATAATGCTCAAAGTAACCCCGTATATAGCCACCAGCGCTGCTAACATTCGCGACCCGCACCCCAATTCACGTAACATGCGAAACAATTTGGCGCGAGGGACCCGGTCGTATGCCATTGAAAAATCGACAAAGCAGACAAATAACTTATGCTTTCTCCTGTGGATCAAATCAATTAACAGTCTAAGTGCCACAACATGCTCAATGCAGCCCCGGCCCTCCTGACTCCCTGCCTGTTCCCGATATGGAACATACCACATAATTAACCGAATTGATTGCACGTTGTTGGAAGGACACAAGTCAAGAGTGAGAGCAGTGGAAATGAGTTATTTAAGAGGAGCTTGTGGAGTCACGTGGAGAGACAGGCTGACGAATGAGGATATAAAGGAGCGTTGTGGTGTTGATGTGGATGTGATAGGAAGCGTTGTGAGGAACACACTGAGGTGGTTTGGCCATGTGGAGAGGATGGAGGGTGAAAGACTGACGAAGAGAGTGTATGTGAGTGAGGTGGAGGGTGGAAGAGGGAGGGGGAGACCGAGGATGAGATGGAGGGATGGGGTGGAGAGGTATATGAGAGAGGGGTGTGTGAGTTGGGAGCAGGGTAGTGAAATGGCGGGGGACAGGGCGACTTGGAGGCGATTTGTTTGTGGCCACCCCAAACGGGATTGAGGCGTCTGGCAATAGATAGATAGATAGATAGATAGCACCATGTCATACAGTTTTGCCAAACAATTTATGATATTTATCCCACGGTAATTCTTGTGTCCTCTGTTCATAAAATATCTGTAACAGTTAGACTTGAACAGCTGTGGGTTGAAATTTGGAGGGAAACAACTCTGGGGAAGCGAGTTCGGGGAATGAAAGAATTATGATAGGCAGAAGTTCTGCAATATGGCTGAGTGACATTTCAGTCATCAGCACTACCAGATGCCTGTGTAGCACGAGGGAAGGCATGGAGAAGTGGCACCATGGACGCAACTTCGTTTGAGCATTTGCCAAAAAAATATCTGTAAAATAATGCAAGGGAGGCAACATTCCTTCTTACTTGCAGGGGAGGTATTTTATTTGTAATGGCAGGGTTGTTAATGAGTCTAACAGCTTTGTTCTGAATTTTGTATAGTTGTTATAATGCAACCTCTCCACATCCATTCCACAAGGGTGAGCAATATTCAAGCTGAGAGTGCACATGACCCTTATAAATTATAGCAATCTGCTCATCAGCGAAGAAGTTACAGACTCTATACAATAATCCAAGTTTCTTTGAGGCGGTTTTAGCAAGTCACATGAGAGGTCCAGCTGAGGGCATTGTTAAGTGAGACGCCAAGAAATTCAATACTTTTGGAGATGGGAATATTAATAGCACTGAAGGCAATGAACGAATCTGGCAATATCTGTCTATTAGTAAACTGTAGGTATTTAGTTTTACTAGCATTAAAAGAGACAAGGTTGTTTTGTCCCCATTCACTGATCGTAGATAAATCTTGATTGATGGAGATGGCTGTACTGAGTTGAGAGGTAGAGATATTAGACTTTGAAAATGGGTGTCTGAGTGTGAATAAACTATGTTGTGTTGAGTCATCTGCATATAAGTGAATGGGATTGTGGGTGACAGATAAGAGATCATTAATATGAACCAGGAATAGGGTTAGCACCAGAACTGATCCCTGCGGCATGCCCGTGTTAAATGAGTGGAAACTGGAATATACATCATCTACTCTTACTCTTATTTTCCTGTCACTAAGATATGAAGAAATCAAAGAAACAAAAGACGTTAGTCCATAGCAAGGGAGTTTGGACAGCAGGGAACGGTGCCGTACTGTCGAAAGCTTTAGAGATATCAAGAGCTACTGCATGAGTTTCTCAATGTAGATCAATTGATTGATGGATGGTATGAGTTAGGAGATTGAGTGGCGGAAACCATATTGTCTATCACTAATTAAGTTGTTGGATTCAAGATGTTTAACAATGTGCTTATTAATTAAAGCTTCAAATACCTTACCAAGAGAAGATGTGACAGCTATTGGTCTGTAATCAGAGGGGTCAGACGAACTTCCTTTCTTCGGAATTGGGTGGATATTGGCTTCTTTCCATGAATTTGGGAATAAAGAAGTTCGTATGCATAGTCTGAATAATTTAGCTAGAACAGAGGCAAGTTCAGGGGAACACTTTCTCAAAACAATTGGCGGAATTCCATCTGGGCCTGGAGCTTTGTTGGTAGGTAAATTGTCTAGGATGGATTTTACGTATCTTGTCCGTATTTTAAGTGGGGCAATTTCGGGAGAGTCAAGTTCTAGTACTGGGACATTCTGGCTGGTATCGTGTATGGTAGAGTTTCTGGCAAATGTACTGGCAAAGATATCTGCTTTCCCACGCGGGTCATTTGTAATGTTGCCATCTGAAGATTTTAGTGGGGGAATGGAAGATGACTTGTTAAAGTTATTATTGAAATAATTAAGAGTTGACAGAATATTCTATTGTCATTAGAGCTGTTAAGTAGTTTTGATGCTTACCTTTGAAGAAAGTTTGATTTAGCTAGATTTAAAACAGCTTTTGCATGATTTCTAGCAATTTTAAATTGGGAGAGTGATTCAGATGTTTTCGATTTTAAGTAAGAGTTATATGCAAATGACTTTTGGAGTGTTGCTCTGACACAGTTGCCATCAAACCGTTTTGGAGAGTTCGATCTTTTAGTGAACTGTTGACTTGGTATGAATAAATTCATACCAGCTAGTATTAAGTCGTAAATGTGGGACTGGGTAGAATTGGAAAATCATAATAAAAATGCAGTATGGAATAAAATCCATTTTCCTTCGAATATCATGTCATGAAGCTTATCAGACACCCTGACGTATGTGTTGGTAACAATGCTTGGAAGATTAGGGAAGTCTAAGTTTCGTATGACAGTCTTGTGGTTTTAGTTACACATGAATTGGGGGAAAAAACTTAGCAACCTAACTTTCCTCTTCAAGAAAATGTACAGTTGCAGACATATCAAACAGAAACACCCCGTCCACCAGCGAGGTGCTGTATTGCTCTTCGCATCTGGTATCACTGACAGTTGTGGAACTTCACCAGGTTTCGTTCGGTCGCTAGGACAACCCGAGCGTGGTGATCATTGTCTCTGTCCATAGTTATCAGTGGTAATACAATATATAAGCAATATTCCGCCAGAAAATATACTGATAAGAGCATGTCATGATTATGGTAGGTTTCTTAAAATTATGTAACACAATACACCCTCTACATAATAGCAGTTATTATGAATGAAAGCAGTGATAAGAAACAGGGAAGTGAGCATGGATGTGAAAAGTTACTACATGACAGTATTGTGATACCACCTCTAACGTATGGAAGTGAAGCCTGGACGTTGTTGGAAGGACACAAGTCAAGAGTGAGAGCAGTGGAAATTAGTTATTTAAGAGGAGACTGTGGAGTCTCATTTAGAGACAGGCTGACAATTGAGGATATAAAGGAGCATTGTGGTGTGGATGTGGATGTGAATGAAGGGTTAGGAGGAACACACTGGGGTGGTTTGGCCATGTGGAGAGGATGGGGGGTGGGAGACTGACAAGGAGAGTGTATGTGAGTGAGGTGGAGGGGGCGAGAGGAAGGGGGAGGCCGAGGATGAGATGGAGGGATGGGGTGGAGAGGTATATGAGAGAGAGGTGTGTGAGTTGGGATCAGGGCAGTGAAATGGCGGGGGACATGGCGACGTGGAAACGATTTGTTTGTGGCCACCCCGTAAGGGATTGAAGCGCCTGGCAATAGATAGACAGATAGATGAATGACATGGATTTCATGAGTGGTTTAGTTTCGTGTCATGAACCATGCAACTGTTAACAGTTCATCATGTCATGTTATCAGCTTCCCCACGACTATCAGTGAATAGAGAATTATCTTGACGCCTATCCTCATTACCATTAACCTGATATTGGTAAACCTCTGAAATCGAAGCAAGTTCACCATATACTTGAGGTTGCGCCACAGGAGGCGTCAGGGTGGGAGTGGGGAACATGGGACAGGAGAAGGGACGTGGGTGAGGTTGAGGGCAGTAGTGGTCGAACTGGGGGCTAGAGGAGAGGGGTGATCGGGTAGGGGACAGTGGACTTTGGTAGACGGCAGAAACTTCAATGGGAGGGACTGATTTCGAGGTGATGACTGGGCCAAATCATTGTTTCATGGAGAACATGGAATTTTACAGTCAGACCAGGAAACGGTATGTTGACGTTGCCATGTGTTGTAATTGACCGTCATGGTTTGTAACAGTTCACGACACGCATTCCACTGGGTGGCTCAATAACCCTGTAATATGAGTATGTGACTATTTGTTAATTTGCAAAATATATAACACGTCCCTAAAGTTTGTCAGATGTTGCAGTTGTTGTCACAGTGATTGGGAATTACTCTTGTAGCCTATCGCGTAGTATCATCATGGAAGACGACTGATATTGCAAACATAGTAGGGATAGGCCTCTGTAGATTTTTCCTTTATCACCAATAAAATTGAACAGTCTGACAGTAATGATGGTCCCTATGGTTTTCATTAATATCTGTATGGCACTGATGTAAAATAAACGTGGATTTACTTAACCCAGATTTATATTGCCGTTTTCTGTATGCCGTGTTTGACTGTTGATTTCTCACATTGCCAGTGGTTGTTTCTCATGTTTGGGTTCATACTGAGCAACTGTCATATGCCCCAAGCATTCCTTCACAAATCCTTGGGCTAATAATGGAGGAACAAGGTTGTAATATCTGCAGTTACCCAGTCTAGGCACGTGCATATTACATCAACAATGCCATTAGTTACAGAAGTCGCTTGTAATAAATGTAAACATACACTTTATCTGCAGTGTGTTTTGTTATGCTAAACAACAGAGTAGCGTTCACACTGTATGAAACTGACAGCATAAAGTTAGATATGAGGACAAGTGTCCATTATCCTGTTCACGGAGAGCAGCTACTGAGCCATATATCTCAGCAGTGTCCGAACATGGAGCTGTTGCCCTGGCTGAGTAACAATATGCAATCCATTCAAGAAGACAGGTGATCCACTGTCGTTGATGTATGAACATGTGATCCACTGTTCATGGTGTAGCAGTCATTACGGCCATCTCCCCTCCCCATCATATCCATGCCTGAGTGCACGCAGTTGTCGGGAAGAGGGAGGGGCGAACAGTGAAGTGGATACTGAGTTTACGAGTCAGATTATTTTTTTGTTTATGCAAGGAAGGAGGAACCAAAGGCCAGGAGCACGCAAACCGTTCCTTCCAAGAAAAAAATAAAAACAAAAACAATACAAGACAGCCAAATTAAAGATCCGTTCATTTCGAGATGCCTGGACACTCTGCGTTTGAAAAACTAGAGATCATAGGAAGTAGGAAGTACAGACAGAGGGAGGCAGTTACAGAGTTGACCTGGTGCATAAATGAAGGACTTGGAGTAACGGTTAACTCTTGCTCTAGAGAATTCGACAGAAAAGGGATGAGAGTTTGTTGCCAGATGGGTGCTACGCGCCCGTCGTAGAGGTGGAGGGATGCAAGCAGACATTTCGGATGAGCATGACCATTGAAGTAGCGATAGAAAAGAGATAAAGGTGCAGCTTATGTTACGCGTCCTTCATACCAGGATTAACCTTATCAGTGTAGGATTTACAGTAATCTGACATAAAGATCATGTTATACACCTGATAAGGCAACTCTCTACCCACCCCAGTATCGCAACCTATGTACTGGGACCCAGTCCATCCCCCTTTAATAAATTAAGTTTTCGTTTACATCGGTGCCATACAGATATTACCAAGAACCATAGGCACGAAACTACTGTTAACTGTTATTCATTGTGGCAAGAGAAAATTCCTCCCTCCCCCTCTTCTGCTTTCGATATCACAGTCATCCATGTTACTACGTAAATGCAACAAGAATAGCTCCCAGTTGCTATGACAACACGTGCGACATCAGACAAACATTCTAGGGAATAGCTCCCAATTGCTATGACAACAGGTGTAACATCAGACAAACATTCTAAGGGCGTTTCATATATCACCATCCGATGACCTAGTCGTCACCAAACAGAAATAATGCAGGGTTTGTGTAACGTGCCACCCTGTGAGGAGTAGGTCATCCTATAGACGATATAACACATACTGGTAGACTGGTAACGTGCCAGAGTCTTCATACCGTTTAGCGGTCTGATGATCAACTTCCATAATTGACGTTAAATTACAGCTGATTTGGCACCATGTCACCAACGTATCATTTATCCATCCCATCCTAGCTTCCAGCCAAAGTCCAATCTCCCGTGCCCGATCACTAGTGTCCTGTAGAGCTCCCCCCCCCCCTCCCACCAGCCAGACCACTACTGTCCCCTCCTTACCCACATCCCTCCACCTGTCTCCCAGGCTCCCCACCCTGCCTCCTCCTACAGTGCCACCTCTTATGAAATTCATAATTTGGGTCGATTAAAGAGGTCTACCAGTTTCAGGTTCACGGTCAGATAGAAGGGGGGTCACGGTAATTTTCTGATTATTATGATGGGTGTGGGAATGCAGATAATATCATAATGGCTTCTATGCTGGCCGTCGGTAAATAAAATACGAATATGCATGGTGTGAAATTATTTTATTACCATATTCAAAAAACGTTATTTTCAGTATATCATCAGGTGGGACATTATTTATAAACCACCAATAACAGCGCACAGCAGCAAGGATCGCCGCGTTCGGTTCGTCCTAGCGACCGAATGAAACCTGGTGAAGTTCCATAACTGTCAGTGTTACCAGATGCCGAGAGCTTAAATCTACCTCGTTGGTGGACGTGGTGTTTCTGTTTGATATGTCCGCAACTGTACATCAACACGGAATATGTAAGGATGAACTTGCATAAACCAGATTGATTTTGCTTTCTGGTTGTTGGTCAGGATTTCATTTCACAAACTTATGATCAACTCCCTAACTGGGATTTGCTTTTGCAGCATATATTAAATTTTTTCCCCTCTCTCATGTTCTTTATGAAAAAGGAATCTAAGTTATTAGAGAAATATTATGGTCATCTTTTTTTAAATTTCAAAGAACGGATAAAGAAAGAAGAGTGCCGTATTATGTCCATTACTTCTAATGCAAAATATATACCTTGAGTTACGAGGAGGAGCAGATTTACAGTTTCATAATGTAACTGTCCAAGGAGTGTTATGGTGGAGGTTTGCTTAAGAAATAGGTGGAGTGGTGGTGGAGGCGTGTCATAGTGATCGTAACATGTTTCGACAGTGGCGGAGGCATTACGTAGTGGTCGTGAAGTGTGGTGGTGGCGGAGGTGTGCTGTTGTTGTCGTGAAATGTTGTGGTCGCGGAGGTGTGCAGTGGTGTTCGCAACGTGTTTCTGTGGTGGTGGTGGTGTCATAATGTTGGCTTCTGCGGGGATAATATGGCTCGGCCTTTTTTTTTTTTTTTTATGTGTCCAACTCTGGGCATAGGCTTCACGGCCTGCTCCCAAGGCCCACTAGTCCTCCTACATACCATACACCTCTACATGTCACCACTTCGGCTCTAACACCCACCGTCCATACTGAATACATGCTAGGGCTGTCTCATACAGGACTGGTGTATTGGTATTAGCGGGGGTATATTTACGACATGTCGGCGGGTCTTCTGGTAGATCAGTAAAGTCTGATTTTATGAAATTCAAATCCTTAAACTGTTCCCTGCCACAGCCGGGATTCGAACCTGGGCCCGTTAGGACTGCAGGCCACCTCTCTACCGATTCAGCCACCGCCTACATCACATCACAGGCACGTAGACTCCAGTAAAAAAAAAAAAAAGGCTTGTTTCTTTTTGATCGAGGATATTATAAGTGCATCACCAAATATCAAGTTATTTTGTTGTATTTACTTATTTTAGTCGCTTGCTTCTTACGATATCAAAACGAGGTACAGAATTCCGATTAATGATGGGTTACCGGAATTTCAAGCCACTGCAGCTCTATGGAGGTATGATCTTTTGAAGGTTTGCTTATCCATAACTACACAGCTACTCGTAGGTAGAGTTTTCGATTTTACTGAGCTATTATATGAAACGAACATCAACTGTGCAACCTAACCTCTCGCCAATTAGCAATCTCTGATTGACTGATCATGACTCTTTCCGTGCTTTTCTCTATGTTACTTGTAGTATAATATTTTGGCTATAGGCAGTTTTAAGTAGCAGAGAAAAGACTGGTAGATGAAGGGTTGATTTTCGTGCATATATCCAGACAAATACTCCAGCACATGTACTAAAAACAGTACTGTATAAGTGTACATTTATCAACCCACGCATTACTGGAGAGTCACCTTCCACTGGATGACATGTTGGCCACAGAGCGGTGTTCTCACTTTTCTGTCCTGCTGCTGACAGACGGCTCCCCATGCGCGATCTCCATTACGGAAGTCAGTAAGCACAACAATAATGTAAAAACTGCTTAGAGCTGCAACAGAAGAGCCTGAAAGGGTCAACCTAAACATTAAGTCAGTTCCTATTTTACTGTACAATACAAGTACAGTAATTCACATTTTCGGCTTTAATCCTTTGTGCTACTGAATGTACTAGATAACCCAAACTCTGTCCAAAGTTAGTAAAAATTGGGATATTTGCAGCTAATATGTTTAATTTATTATTCTATTTATCCTTATTGTTGATTCAGTTGTGAAGAATAGGAAAGATTTATCATTATGTGTTCTCTTTCAGGATTTAGCACACTTACATGCTCCTTTGGGAGTCGGAGTATTTGAGGTGAAGACTAGTAAACAAAACACCAGCATGACATATGAGCAGCTCTCCCAAAGTATAGGCACAGCTCGACAGGTATGTGGCCATGGCGTGTAGATAAATTAGGGTGAAGAAACCGGACTCTGGAGACAATAATTCATAATTCTTTGGAAATATTCACGAATAAAAACACACGATTGGTTAATATTATTCTCGTAGATGCTTTTCTGTTCCATTTTGCCTGCAGTAGTCGGTGTATCATTAAATCGTGAGGACCGTGAAACCCTGAGGATGAGGGCACCAGGCACACCCCAAAAATTCTCTTCTCGGCTAATTTTCACCATTCATAAGTGTATTCATCGCCATAAAACCTGCATCATCGTCTTTGTCGATGTTTTTCCAGCTTAAAGCATGAAAAAAAAGGGGGAAAATCAAATGCTAGAATATGTCTCTTGCTTTTTTCTTATTTTCTCTGCAACTACTCGTCATACAACAATGAGATTGATCTCATTAGAAAGGTAATAAAATTCTCTATCGATATATATCCTAACATTATAGGGTGTCCGAGAAAGCTTTCGAGCTGTGACATTGGGAATTCATTGAACTGTGCGTGAATATATATTTTCCTCACCTTAAGGTGCTAGTATTTGATTTTCCTCCCTTTTTTCATGCTTATCAGCTGGAAAAAACATCGACAAAGACGATGATGTAGGTTTTATGGCGATGAATACACTTATGAATGGTGAAAATTAGCCGAGAAGAGAATTTTGGGGGTGTGCCTGGTGCCCTCGTCCTCAGGTTTCACGGTCCTCACGATTTAACGATACACCGACATGAAACACAGAAAGACGTCATCAGGCTGAAGGAACCAGACATAAAACAATTTAGTTCATTAAGTATTCCTACGAGTTAGCACTGCGTAATCGGAAGTATACTTGGCCCACAACCGAGAGATCCCTGTTTTATTTCCTGGACCACCGATGAGAACTTATGGCAAGGACACACCAGTGACGTAAGCAAAAGCCAAGATTGTGTAGAATATTCATAGGTGTAAATCATAGTCAGTGGGAGTATTAGGGTCCTTTCGTTGTCAGATGATTATTCATGTTTGCACCATTAGTTTCGTGATAATATTCTTGTTGGCTTCAGGTTCCTGATATTTATGTTGGCACCAGTAGTTTTGTGATATTATTCTTGTCTCTGCCGTTAGGTTGATGATATTTTTTATGTCAGTACCATTAGCTTTGTTATACAATTTATGTTAGCACTATTAGTTTCGTGATATTATACATGCTGGCACCATTAGCTTCGTGATGCGTTGTGGTGCGTGACGATGGTGGTAGTGAGCGATTACCCAGCCTTCCTCGCCGCCTTCGCTGAGTCCTCCTTTAAGAGCCACCTCCTGCTGGTCCAAAAAAACAAAGTTGTTTGTATTCACACGCATCCCTCTCCGCCAACTCCATACCCTTCCCCACCTTCACAGGACTTTCTCTCATGAACCACTACTCTCGATGCTGTTGTGAACGATACCTCGCCACTTTTTAGGTAACGAGAATTATCCAAATACAGTTGCCAGCATAAATACTGATCCATAAGTATCGAGGCTATAAACAATGGATTATGAAAGCAAGTGAAATGATCGGAGTCTTTCATTTTTGACATAATTATTTAACAACTTCAAAAATAACTGACCTTGTGATCTTATTGGTTGCAATCGTACAATAACGCAAAGTAAGTAGTCAACAATTCTGAGTGTTAATTATTGGACAGACTGCTTTTTCGTCAACAGGACCAATTGTTCGCATGGATGCCGTTCACTGACCCAGAATCTCGGCCATTACAAGTGGCTTCATGGACTATCGCTCAACGTCTAACTTTCACCCATCCACCATATCTTTTCCTCCAGATGTTCTTATGTAAATTTTGTGTCTCGACAAAGCCCCTGTAAGACACGCTGCACAAAGAGACATTGAGCTGCATTCAGGAGAGATTTTGCATGGTAACTTATATTATTATTACTGCATTCCTGTAAATTACCGAATAGTATATTATATAAGCGATGGTGCAAGATCTCATGATTCCTACAAGGGAAGAGACGAGAAAGCTATAAATAAATATTTGGAATGGATGAAAATACCAGAATGGGACTAAGATAACCATAATTCGTGTATCTGGACCTAAATGACATTGAGCCAATGTGAGCGACCTTAATGATATGGTTGGACTAAAGAGTGTTTGAATATACTGTACAATAACTATATTTTTTACTGTAACAATGATAAGTTTTTCGTCTTATTGCAGCTTATTTCACAAAAGACAGTGGCAGAAAAAGACAGTACTAGAGCTTTACATCTTTCCCATAACACCTCCTCTTGACTAACATCATATTCGAGTGTTGATATGTTGTTATAATTCAGCATTCAAGAAGGGAAGAAGAGAGTTTTAGGACAAATTGACTCATCTGAGCTTGATTGTTAATCATTCTGAAAGGTCTGAATGGTATTAGATTATGCCAACATTACGCAACATGGTCAATCACCGCGATTGTTTTCTTTAACTGAAGAAAGTTAGCACAACTGATGCTGGAAAACAAATGCTTATAATGGTCAGGTTCTGTTTTGTGTGTGATACATACATACATACATACAGGGGAGGAGTTAGTGGCACAGCTGGGATTTCCAGTAGAAGACCCCACGGCACCAGAGTGCAAACGACTCACCTTCGGGGAACATTATGGAGATGCTGTCCACGATCATGAACTTCACGTGAGCTATTAATGGGTATTTGCTTTAATAAGCTTTATGTTTGACTGGAAGTATTTGCGTTTGATAAATAAACGCTGATTGATTGCACAACTTGCCCTAAGTTGGCAAAAATAAAATATGAATGTGAACGTACCCTCTCGACGTACTTTTTTCTATGGAAAAGGTTACATCATCATCTAAGGTGCTTAAATAACGTCCCTGTGACAGATACACGTACGTGAGATCCCCTGAGAGGACTTGGGGTTTACTGCAAAGCGATGGGACTTGGAGAGGCATTTTGGACCTCATTACACGTGAGGTCTGTTCTATAGTTCGTTTAACTCAACTTGGTCCAGATTTTCGTCCTTTTGCAGATTATACTACGAAGCTAGATGGCAGAAAAAGACAATGTTACCCCTTCCCTCCTTCACAAGAGTGCAATCACTAGCGTCCTTTTCTAGTGATAAGCTTTTATTACAGCAAACTTCTCATTATAGAATGGCAGTTATAGGCGTTAGAACAAGAATATATATATTGCATCTGTGCACCTAATACTCTTTGGCTTGGTGCATGTAGTAGTGTCTCTTTATCAGCTATTATGTTTTGAACATTTCTTTTTTACATAACTTTTTGCTAAGCTTTTTTTTTTTTTTTTTTAAGTTGTCATTAAAACCATTTTCTGTTGACCAGCTGTGTATGTGATTTCATTATAATTTTTAGAAGCATCCGTATCTTAGGTAGATTCCATAGTTTAATTATCCTCCGTAAGCTTTTAGCATTGTACCGTACAGTACTTGTATTTTCCCTTACATATAATTCGATCCTCATGTTTCGCATATGCATCATGTGAACATACACTTTTTTTTTTTTGTCAGTTTCGCTTTCAAATATTAAGCTAGGGAACGACTTCTCTTGGAATAACAAGTCGTGATCAGTACAGTAAATACAGTATATTGAGTCAAGAAAAGTACTTCTGAACCTTCTCATGAAGTACTCATCATATTATATTATGGTAAAGATTAATTCTTATGAAATATATCCCGAGATGCATTGTTCTGCTGTTCTTCATTATATTTTACAAAAACACATTTCAGGAAGTGGAGTGTAGTCCGGGACCATTTTACATGGATCTAACCAGAAGCCAGTGGACAAACTACTCTCCATTTGTGTTGATGGGAAGCTATCTAATTCTCGCTGCCCGTGGTCGACCTGAGGTGGACCCGTGGGGCTTCCTGTTGCCTCTTAGACCAAAGGTTTGGGTGGCTGTGCTGACAGCACTATTGGCAGTATGTGCTATGATGATGCTTCTGTCTTTTTGCCTTCCCACTCATATGCAAGAACCACGCATCAAAGATGCCGACACCTTCAACTGTGTTCGAGTTCTTTTGCAAGAAGTTAACTAGTGTTTGCCATGTTGTGGTTTACACCAAGTAATTTTAGATTAATTTTGGAGGGACCATGAGAGATTAAATTAAGTGGGAACGTCTAAGTTAATGTAGGCAGCATCCAGACATATTAACTTTCGAACTTGTCAATTTTTCTCTGTGAGAATACCAAAGGACCTAGTTGTTTCGCCCACATATTTTCACTATGCTCAACTACAGTCTTGCGTTAGATATTCGTCTCACTAATGGCAGCTTACTGTAACCACTACTTTTATATCACGAAAGCTGCCAGAAACAGGTCATCAAATATTTTGGTGATCCATATGTTTTGCTTGACAAAATTATGTCTTTCAGATATAAATAAAAGTAAGAGACGATGGTGGTGGGAGCGTGTGATGCTGGGGGTGTGGATCCTGATGATTGTGGGGCTGACACAGAGCTACGTCGGCAACCTCATGTCCCTCATGGCAGTCAGATACATAGACCAACCCTATCAGAGACTTGAGGACGTCCTTGACAACTCTTATGTTGGGATAATTGTTCCAAACACTCTGATCATTAAATATGTTGAAGTGAGTGATTGTTTCTTCTGGATAATAAATAATTAAGAGTATCTAATTGGCTGTCTGTAATGCGATACTTTAATTAATATGCTGTTATTTAATCATGGCTTTAAAAAATAATAACATAACACTTTTTGCTGAAATGATGGTTAAACTATTCATGAAATTCATATCATAGTAACAGGCTGCACTAAGGTTACGACAATTTCTGTGTATTAAAAACATTATTTTTTTTTTGCCATGTACAATTTCTCAAACACGATAATGCAACATATTAATGTATGATTAGGAACAATGACTTGGATTTGTAATTAAGCTCCTAATGCTCCTCTCAGTCATTGACTCATTGGTCATTTTTTTTTTTTCATATGTTTGATATATAAGCAAAATTTTCTGGCAGACATTTACACATATCTTTTTTTTTCGAATTACTAAAACCTAGTGTTTCCAAATCCTCAAAACATATACTGTACCGTAAAGTAGACAATTTTTGATGGCCTTATTCTTTTCAGATTGCCTCGTCAGATCCACTTCATGAACTGGGGAAACTGCTGGGAACAAAACGGGTCGCCTACAACAGGTTTGTCGAATAAGAAAAAAACATGGAGACCGTCGTGTGCGCTGCCACTCGCGTCATCTTTGACTTGGATATCATCTACCGGGTATGTCAACTTGCTGCCCAGAAACTTTTCTCTCACGGGTTGTACGGTGATTGCTAAGGTTTGTAATTATGTATGTTTAATATATTTTTAGTTATCTGTATTTTAGAATGTATCAGGGTATTATAGCAGTACCAAGTCAACAACATATTAATATTTAATTGCTGTCATTCTAAAATAGCATGAACACACACACACACACACACACACACACACACACACACACACACACACACACACACACACACACACACACACACAAGCTGCTGTTGAACTGGTCGTGTTACGTTAGTCATGAATTATTAACCGGCTTTTACTAAGACTTTACTGAGTAAAATAGTCAGGGTATTTAAGTTAACAGAATTATTCTTTTGAACTGACATGGATCATTAATGAAGATACTCACCACTGATTCAGTTTCACGAGGGGAAATTTTGAGAATTCTCTTTCCCTTCCCAGTCGTCTGTCATCAGTTAGAAGATATTAAATGTTATCAGGGCTACTACGTCTGACAAACTGGTTCATTAAAGGACCATTCTTAGAGAGAAAAGGAAATGGTGCTTTTACTAAAAATAAACTTTATGAAGAGTGATGTTAGCAGTCAAGATGTAACGACTCCTCTTGTTAGAATATCCATTTGTAATTAATAATGTCAGGGAGCAAAGAAAGATACTGACACTGACGCATATAACTGAAAGAAGATTTCAGGGACATGCGACTTCTGACAAGAGGCAAGGTGGAAATTAACTAAAAGTGATTGTTAGAGAAATATAAGACACTGCTTTGGCATTGCCAAATAATAAGCATCTTGTAAGTCAGAAAATGAACACTTCGGTAGTTTTCTAATAGTACATCTAAGCTTTTGTGTTAATAATAATTAGTAATTCTTTTTGCAGGTCGCTGTGATTTTTACCTTTCAGGGAGAGTCTACGCAATCACCCCTCTGGCCATGGTGACTCAGAAGAACAGCCACTTTTTACCCAGGATAAAAAAAAATTGTAAGTCCCACAGTTTAGTAAAATTAGCAATAATGTACTACAAATAACAATACTTGCGGTATATTTCTTAAAAAAAAAAAAAAAGTAACAAATATTTATAATCTCGTCCGTTTCACTGGATGGCTTTGGGTATGTGATAAATTTACACACACACACACACACACACACACACATATATATATATATATATATATATATATATATATATATATATATATATATATATACATATACACCCCTGAGATGTCTTAGAACTGATGAGAACTCGGTATTTCATCTTTCATTTTTCTTGGCGAGTTATCCTTAAGATTCAGACATATAAATGTCTCTTCTTGTGGTTAAATCCTACACGTTGGTGGAATCAGGGCTGTACGATAAATGGATGAAGTACTCAGAAGCCAAGTCCACCATGTGGAGGAACCCACCCAGGGTCATCATCGTCACCACCATTTTCTCACTCACCAGTCTTTGGGTAAGCCATTATAGTAACTTCCTTCGTTACTGAAAATAAGATAAGTTTGCCTCACTGTACTTTTTGTTCATCTCAGTCTGATATTGTATTTTATCATTACACCCAGATGATTTTATTCGGTTCACGAGGGATTTTTTTGATCTGGGAGACTGAACACAGCATTTATTAATCCTTTTACTACGAGAGTGTAAGGTTAAAAAATAAATAACAAAATACTTCATTGGGGTAAAGTGGTGAAAAACTTAGATGTATGTAATCAAGTAATGAGCATATTTTAATACATCGTAAGTAAATGTGTACTGTGTCACATTTAATCATGCAGATAGGTCTTTCGGGTAAAAATAAAAGACCACAGTAAAACCTGACTTTTATCATTACCAATCTAGCTACGTAAGTTTGACACTGCCCCTCCCCCTCCCCCCTCTCTTCCCACGGTATATTTTTGGATCATAGTGAACTTCACTTCATATCAGGGAACATTGAATTAGTCTATGTTAAAGTCTTAGGGCAGTTGTCGGTGGGTGCTGGAGAGACACACGAGTTATGAATCTCTACATCGTCCTCCGGGAACTAGTCTATAGTGACATTATCTGAGTATAAGGCAAGATTAAACGTCAAAGCAGTACAAGAATATGGGATAGTAGAAAATAATTCAATCCCAACCATGGCCTCAAGATCAGTTCGATATAAATATTATAATAGATCTTCTATTGACATATGTCTGTCACGTCGTAAGAAGTGACTACGTATGTAAAAGGGGTATTATTAGTTTAGCCCATTTATGAAAGGATTACTGCCCAACATCCCTCGTTATCCATTTTTCAGGGCATGTTTACGGTGCTTGGGTATGGGTTCACAGTGGCTGTGGTGGTGGTGGTGATGGAGCTGGTGTGTGGTGGAGCCAGCTGGGGCTAGAAGGGCAGGGTGGCCACCCAAGAAACACACCACTATCACCACTGACTATACACATCACCGTTGCTGACAACGCTCTTCACATGAATTACTAACCCCCCTGGGGGTAGGGGGGTTTCAAGAATACTCCCCCAGTATCCCTGCTTGTCGTACGAGGCAACTAAATGGGTTGGTGGTGGGTTAGTGCCCCACCCCGTAAAAAGAACTAACTAAACAAGCGAATAAAGCGCCTCGGACCCGGACGGACCAATCGTTGACGACTAAGGAATGCACAAAGGATATTCTTTCGGTGGGAACTTGGAATGTGAGAGGAGTGATTGATGAAGTGAAAGAGAGAGAGATTGTTCAGGTGCTTGAGGATGCAAGAGTGGATATATGTGGACTGACTGAAACTAAATCGAAAGGTGAAAGGGTGAGAGAATGGGAATATGGTTTAGGTATATGTGCGGGAGTTAATGAGAATGAGAGGGCAAGAGAGGGAGTATGTCTGATGATAAGCAAGAAGTGGAAGGGAGTATGGAACAGTGGGTGCAAGGATTGTATGGGTGAGGATGAAAGTAGGTATAAAAGCGAGGGCGATTGTATGTGTGTATGCCCCGACAGAGGACCGAGTGGCAAGAGTGAAAGATGAGTTTTGGGCGAGAGTAGAAGCATGTATGGACAAATTTGAGAGGAGCGAGAGAGTGCTTTTGATTGGAGACATGAATGGCAAAGTTGGGAATGTACGAGTGGATGGAGTGGTTGGTCAGTGGGGTGTGCCAGCTGAAGTGGATGGGAATGGTAGTGCTTTGGTGGACATCTGTGCTGGTAAGGGGTTGGCAATAGCCAACACCTACTTTCGGCACAAGATGATCCACCGGTATACATGGAGAGTAATGAGGAGGATGGATGGTGAGCTTGTTGAACGAAAGGCAATGATAGATTATGTGTGTGTGGATGAACGAATCAGAAGACAAGTGTTGGATGCAAGAGTGTGGAGAGGGTGGGGGAATGGAGTCTCGGACCATCACTTAGTGATGGCCAAGATAAAGCTGCAAAGAAAATGGTTGAGGAGACGAAGGGGAAGACAGGATGAAACAGCTCTTGTGAGAAGAGTGGAGAATTTGCAAGATAGTGAGAAAATGGCAGAGTATAAGAGCATAGTGGATGAGAGATTGGGAAGGTATGAGCTAGGCCAGATGGAAGGGGTGGAAGTTGTATGTAAGATATTCAAGGAACGGAAGAGATAGGCGCTGCGTTTGAGGTGGTTTGTGGAGTGAGGAGGAGATGCAAGGGTGTGCAAGCCGTGGAACAAAAGAAAAAGGAATATAGTGAATGGTTGGCGAGTAGAGGTAGGGGAGAAGATGAGAGAGAGAAGAGAGAGGTATATGTGAGCAGGAGAAATGAGGTGAAGAGACTGGTGAAGTAGAGTAAGAAAGTGGATGAAGAGTTTGGGAGGAATCTGAGTGTGAAATGGAGGGAGAGTAAGAAATTGTTTTGGAAGGAGGTAAAGAAAGTAAGGCAGTGTGAAAAGGAAAATTGTAGGGGAGTGAAAGATATGAATAATAGATTGTTGGTGGAGAAGAGAGAGAAATTGAGGAGATGGAAGGAGCACTTTGAGGATTTGTTGAATGTAGAGAGTGAAAGCAGTGCAGGTATAAGTGGTTGGGGAATGGCTGGGAGAAGAACAGATGAGAGGAGGGAGGAAGAGATCAGTAGGGCGAAAGTAGTGGAAGCAATGAAGAAGATCAAGTTGGGAAAGGCCCCAGATATTGACGAAGAGTGTGGTGAAATGCTTAGGTATGGGGGTGAGATTGTTGTGGAGTGGATATGGAAGATGTGTAGATTGGCTTGGGAAGAGGGAAGGGTTCCAGAGGACTGGAAATCAGGTATAATTGTTCCTTTATACAAAGGAACAGGAGAGAGAGAAGTATGTGGTAACCATAGGGGTATTTGCCTTCTTAGTGTGACTGGTAAAATATATGGTAGAATACTCATTGATAGGGTTAGGCATATGACAGAGGAGCTAGTTGGAGAAGAACAAGGGGGATTTAGGAAGGAAAAAGGATGTGTAGATCAGATATTTGTTCTAAGATGTTTAGTGGAGAAGTATCTAGGGAAGAGAAAGAAAGTGTATGCCGCCTTCATGGACTTGGAGAAAGCTTATGACAGAATAGATAGGCAAGGTATGTGGAAGGTATTAAGAATATATGGAGGGGAAATTGTTGAGTGGTGCGAAGAGTATGTACGAAGGAGCTAGGGCTACGGTGAGAGTGGATGGTGAGCTGAGTGAGTTCTTTGATCTCAATGTGGGACTGAAACAAGGTTGTGTGATGTCTCCATGGCTGTTTAATATATATATGGATGGGGTTGTAAAGGAGGTGGAAGGTAGGGCAGTGGATGTGGGGGTGGCTCTAATGAATGAGGGTGAGATCTGGAAGATTCCGGTGTTGCTGTTTGCTGATGATACAGTATTGTTGAGTGAAGATGAATGGGAGTTGCAAGGTTTGGTGAATGAATTTGGGACAGTGTGTAGGAGGAGGAAGCTGAGAGTTAATGTAAACAAAAGTAAAGTTATGTTGTTTGAGAGGAATGAAGTCACAGAATGTACAGTGAGGTTGGATGGTGAGGATATGGAGAATGTGAGTGCATTCAAGTACTTGGGTAGTGTGATGAGTATGGATGGAACTTTGGGGGATGAAGTGCGTGAAAGGGTACAGCAGGGAAGGAAGGTTGTTGGTTCATTGAAAGCAGTGATGAGAAATAGGGAGGTGAGTATGGAAGTTAAGAAGTCACTGCATGATAGTATTGTGATCCCTACCCTGATGTATGGAAGCGAGGCGTGGACCTTGCAAGAGGGGAACAAGTCAAGAGTGAGAGCAGTGGAAATGAGTTACTTGAAAGGAGCATGTGGAGTGACATGGAGAGACAGGTTGACGAATGAAGAAGTGAAGGAACGTTGTGGGGTGGATGTGGATGTGGTTGAGAATATTAGGAGAAATACACTGAGGTGGTTTGGACATGTGGAGAGAATGGAGAATGAACGACTGACTAAGAGGGTGTATGTAGGTGAGGTGCAGGGAGGGAGAGAGAGGGGTAGACCGAGGATGAGGTGGAGGGATGGAGTTGAGAGGTATATGAGGGAGGGGGGGGTGAGTTGGGGGGAGGGTAGTCAAATGGTGTGTGACAGAGCGACTTGGAAGCGTTTTGTCTGCGGCCACCCTTTGCGGCATTAGGGAGTCGGGCTATAGATAGATAGATAGATAGATAAAGAGAGCAGTGCATATTAATCAGGTAAATGAATATACAAATAATATATAATTTATATATAAAATTATACAAATGGCAAGGTATAAGAGTTGCTTCCAGTATCAGTCACCACAGTGTATTCTTATGGTTACCACTTTTACCGTTTGTGTAGGAATATATATTAATATATTTTAGAGGTCGGTTTTTTTTTTTTATAATCCTCTGCCTATTAAGTAAAGTTGGTGACCTAAGTATACATGTGCAGCGACATTATATTCTGAGCGACTGTATCTTGTACCATCGAGGGTAGGGCTATGTAGTAACACTTGTCTGTCTGCGTCTGTCTCTCCAGGGAATTATATAGCACTAAATGGAGGATCATGATGAAAATATGTGGACGTGTCCCTAGCAACCCAGATGATCTATTTGTTTTACTTGATCTGTCTAGTTGATCTTTTGGAGTAGGTAAATTGTCATGGGATAGTCATAAGGGAGGGGGATGTGTTTACTGACTGATGTGGTGAGAGGGGAGGTGTGTTTACTTGGAGGTGCAGTGAGACGGGAGGGGAAGGTGTTCACTGTTTAGATAATTCAAATGGTACTCAGTTAGGCATATGGTGCAGCGTTGTTGTTAGTGATACTGTACCGTGTTCATGTTAGTGAATTAGCTCTGTGTTGCTGTCGGTGATATGATACTGTACCGTGTTGCTGTAAGTGATATTGTACCGTGTTGCTGTTAGTGACATAGTACCGTGCTGTTATTAGTCATATGGTACCGTGTTGTTATTAGTCATGATGTAACGTGTTCTTGTTAGTCATTGTCACGAATCAAATTCGCGACATTTCCCTTTTGTGAGAAGCCACGAACTATTAGTGGAAAACTCACTGTTTATCGTTCAGTTAACCGCTCATTCGGACGGAAGCTTTGTTAAATCAATTTCGCATTGTCATACGTGATCGTCTCTGTGTGAGACATTAGTGCTTCCGCTAAGCGATTTGTTTTGGGCGCGTTTCGCTCACTCGACCGTTAGAAAAATGCAGCCTACTGCTCCCCATTTTTTCCCACGACTTACTGAGTCCAGTTGTTGCTTTGACGGAGAGAGGTCCTGTGCTCCAGAAGTGTGAGAGGAGAGGTCAGCTAGCACCCAAGCTCCACAAGATCACAGTCTCCAGTGTTCCCACCTTGGTGATACAAAGCATTCATCGACTAGTATTTCCTTCTTGTATTTTTCTAGTCTTAAGAGTTTAATTAAGGTGTTTTTCCTAGGCGTAAGTATTTAGCTTTTGCGTGAATGAGTGAGTGCGATCTCATTAATTTGATTTTGAATTGTAACGTTAAATTTATTTTGTAATCAATAAATTTAACAGTTCTTTTTCTTGAGCTTAATGTAAAGTAAACTCTTGTTTCATTTCTCCAAATTAAGCTTATTTTCCATATAGCTCCTAGCTTGCATAAACGTTTTGCTATTCATAACTGGTACTTAGACCAGTCTTGCTGTATTAACTTAAAATCCGTTGTGCCACCTAGGAGTTAAGCATCAGCAAAGAACCTGATATTATTATTAGTATTAGTTATTTATTGTCAGGGGTGAAGTAACTTTCTCCAGAGGCTAACAGTACTAATTCATCATTTGTGAGTAATTAGTCTCTGTTGTGTACTGTTGAGAAAGTTTATAAATTCTCGTTCTTAGAGAATCGTTGCTTGATTTAGCAAGACAATCATTGTCCCTGCTCTTAAATATTGTTGAACATTATTATCAATTAAATAATATTTAGCATTTATTTTAAAAACTACCGTGTTATTATAAAAACCCCGTGACAGTCATGTTGTACTCCGATTGACCGAGCAATGTATCTTTTTCGGGGAGACGTGTATTAATCCCTCACCACCTTATACTGACTGCTATTAATCAAGACAGTTTCCATCTTTTTAATATTCTTTGATGTTTAAGTTTAAGACACCGAACATGAAAGCACAGCGATTGTCACAACCAACCTCTCTGACAGAAAGAAACATCTTTGCGCAAAGGTAAATAGTATATTTTATTAATTTTCGAGTTTTTTCGTGCTTACAGATCACTAAATTACAGACACCATGAAAACACACCGACTATCTGTCGGTCAACGGGAAATGAGTAGAAAAAAAAAATCCCGACTTGTGGCAACGGTATCTTTTAACACTAGTTTATATCAGTTTTATGTTATATTAAGACTTGTTCTAATTGTTTTGAGATCCAGACGCTTCATTTTACGGGAAGACAATCTTTTTTTGCTATTGACTTACTTTTCTTGCTTAAAATGTGTTTGTTGTTGAGTAACCTGTTTGTTTTATAAGGACTTGTTTGTTTTTTATTAGTTTTAACTGTTCCTTAGACATATTTTCCTTGCTTAGGCAGTTGATGGGGACTTCATCTCTCCAAAGAGTAAGTGATGTTTGTGGTATCCATGGATCAGTTTTCCTTCATAACCCGTAGCACAGAGCATGAGAGTTTGTGATGAAGTAGTCCGGTCGTGCCAGCTTACCTGTCTCAAGTACCAACCTGTCTCTTGCTTAAGTATTTGTTTCTGTTGCCTAGAGGTGTGTTTTTCTTTCTCTGAGGTTTGTCTCTGTTGATTAGATATTTTTTTCTGTTGCTTAGATATTTGTCTCTGTTACTTAGAGATATATTTTTGGTGCTTAGAGATTTGTTTCTGATGCTTTAAGGTTTGTACCTGTTACTTAGAAATTTGATTCTGTTGCTTGGAGGTTTGTTTCTATTGCTTAGTTTTTTTTTTTTTGTGTGTGTTGCTTAGAGAATTGTTTTTGTTGCTTAAAGACTCGTATAATGACTTGTTACTGTTCTTTCTCGACCCTTTGCGCCCCACTCTTGTTGGTTATAACCTATTGCTGGTTTATGCTCATTCTTCACTAACCTATTACAGTTTCCCACATCTTTAATGGAGTGGAGAGATTAACAGCTTGCGTCGTGGGTCTTTTTCGGGATATGAAGCAGAGAAGCAGTGAAGTTCTAGGCACAATCCATCCTAGGCAGGCTTCAAGTTACGATCCATATGGCACACTTTCTTTTTTTTTTAATAGATGGACCTTATTACGGTAGATACACTATGGATTCAAGAAACTACCGAGCAAAGTCTATAAATGAAGGATATTGCTCGCCCCTTGCCGTCCAATACTCAAAATTTACTAACAGAACCCAAACTTGCCTCCCAATATCCTAAGATAGTTTAGGACTTTTATATATTTTCCCCTACATTCAGAAGCTTTTAACCCAGAAGAGGTTTTTAGAAATGAACGAGTTTTATAAACAGCCTTCATCAAACAGTTTACTAACATACAGAACAAAAATAATCCACTACCAAGAGCAATGCAGTGAAAGTAAGTCACTATGCCGAAGGGCATAAACTAAGTAACTACAAATCGTACGTACTACAGTTCATGCAAAGTTACCAGGAGGACAAAGTTTTGTTTTATATTTGATTGTTGAATATCTTTCTTAGAAAATACATGGAAACACAGCGGCCCTTACGTCCAACCTCCCTGACAGAACGCATGAACTTCACCTGGTTGTGGGTGGGAGGCCTGTCAGCTCATGCCATAGCTAGGGTAAAAGGGTCCAGCGTCACCAATGTCTGCAGGTGGCTCAGGCGGTGGAAGCAGGAGGGACACGTTGAGAACAGGGATCGCACAGGCAGACCTAGTAAAGGAAAATATTGCAAAGCAATTTACAGCCATATTAAAGAGTTCAATCCCATAACATTGCACCATGATGAGTTGTATTTATCTGACCTGAATCTGAGAGCAATCGTCTCGTTTCGTTTTTAAAGGATCCATCATGCTTGACTGCGTTGGCCTTGGTCACCTAATGGCGGCTCTCCATGCTGCACCATCAATTGCAGCCTCGCTGTTCAGTCCCTTAACCCTGAGGTCACACTTAATGACCTCGCCCCATGTCTTTCTCGGTCTTCCTCACATAGCCTCACCCCCATTATTAACACTTCTCACCTTCCTCACCCAATTTTTTTTTTTTTTATGTGAGGAAGAAGAAACCAAAGGCAACGAGCCTGCAAAACTATTCCTTCCAAGAGAAAAACAAAATATAAGAGAGAGCCAAATTCAAGATCCGATCATTTCCAGATGCCTGAACACAATGTGTTTGAAAAACTGGAGATTATAGGAAGTAGGAAATACAGACAGAGGGAGACAGTTCCAGAGCTGACCTGTTGCATAAATGAAGGACTGGGAGTAACGGTTAACTCTTGCATTAGAGAGTTGGACAGAAAAGGGATGAGAGTTTACTGCTAGACGGGTGCTACGCGCCTGTCATACGGGTGGAGGAATGCATGCAGACAGTTCAGAGGAGCAGTGACCATTGAAGTATCGATAGAAAAGAGATAATGATGCAACAGTGCGGCGAAGAGAGTCAACAATTGTGCAGGGATAAAGAAGGAACGGAGTCGGCTTAGCACACCCAATCTCTTGGAAGCAGGTTTTACAAGAGATGTAATATGAACTTTCCAAGACAAGTCTCGAGTAAATGAAACCCTAAGCATGTTCAAGGATGATGCTGGATTAAGCTGAATATTATCAAACATTAGTGGGTATATCTGTGGAAGATTTTGTCAGGTTGATAGGTGCAAAAACTGAGTCTTTGATGCATTAAAAACAACAAGATTATTTTTACCCCAGTTAGAGATATGAGCCAAGTCAGACATTAGGTGTGCCATAGCCTCATCCCTTGTTTCTTGAAGTAACTGCTGAGATGGACGTTGCGGGAATCGAATGGAAAGGTGAAGGGTGGAGTCATCAGCATATGAGTGGATAGGGTTAGATGTACAGCTTAGAAGGTCATTGATGAATAAAAGGAGGAGAGTTGGTGATAGGACAGAGCCCTTAGGAACACCACTGTTAATAGATCTAGGAGAAGAACGAAGGCCGTCTACAACAGCGGCTATAGAACGACCAGAAAGAAAGCTAGAGATGAAGGCACAGATAGAAGGATAGAAACCGTAAGAGGGCAGTTTGGAAATTAAAGATTTATGCCAGACTCGATCGAAAGCCTTAGAGATGTCAAGTGCAATGGCAAAGCTTTCGCCAAAGTCCCGAAAGGAGGATGACCAGGAGTCTGAAAGGTAGGTGAGAAGATCACCGGTGGAGCGTCCCTGACGGAACCCATACTGACGATCAGAAAGAAGGTTGTGATAGGAAAGATGCTTTAAAGTTTTTCTATCAAGAACAGACTCGAAAACTTTTGAGATACAGGATATTAAGGCAATTGGACGATAGTTAGAGGGTTGGGAATGGTCACCCTTCTTTGGGACTAGCTGAATGAGAGCAAACTTCCAGCAAGAAGGAAAGGTACAAGTTTATAAAGGCAAAAGAGTTTGCCTAGGCAGGGTGTAAGCACAGAAGCACAGTTCTTGAGAACAACCGGAGGGACTCCATCAGGCCCATATGCCTTATTAGTATTGAGGGCTGTGACAGCAGAAAATACATCAGCTGAAGAAATTTTAATGTCAACCATGAAGAAGTCAGAGGGGGGAAGTGATGGAGGAACAGCACCGGAATCGTCTAAGGTGGAATTGGAGGAGAAAGTCTGAGTGAAGAGATCTGCTTTATCGGTAGAAGAAATAGCTACAGAGCCATCAGAGTAGAAAAGAGGAGGGAAGAATGATGACGTAAAGTTGTTAGAAAGGTTTTTGGCGAGGTGCCAGAAGGAGCGGGAAGAGTTCGAGTTAGAGAGATGAGAGCACTTAGTACGGATGAAAGTATTTTTAGCAGAGTGAAGAACAGACTTAGCACGATTCTGGGCAGAAACGTATAAAAGATGTGATTCAGGGGTTGGTTGGCACTGGTACCTTTTGTAGGCCCTTTCCTTGTTGCGGACAGCATTAGAACAAGCGTGATTAAACCAAAGCTTTCGTGCATTAGTCAAAGGATATGAGAAAGGAATGTATGATTCCATGCCCGAAAGAATAACCTCTGTAATGCGCAAGGCACACCCAGATGGCCCCTGGCCACGGAAGCAATAATCATTCCATGGAAAATCAAAGAAGCACTGCCTGAGGGCCTCCCAGTCGGCAGCTCCAAAGTGCCACAGAATACGTTTCTTTGGAGAGTCCGCAAGCCGTACTGGAGCGATAGGACAGGTTAAGGTGATAAGGTTGTGATCGGAGGAGCCCAACGGAGAGAAAAGATTAACAGTGTAAGCAGAAGGATTAGTTGTGAGGAAGAGGTCAGGTATGTTGGAATTCTCTCCAAGGCAATCAGGGATACGGGTAGGGTGCTGTACAAGCTGCTCTAGGTCATTAAGGATAGAAAAGGTGTAGGCTTGTTCACCAGGTGGATCAGTGAAAGGAGAGGAGAGCCAAAGGTGGTGGTGAACATTGAAATCTCCTAGAATGGAGATTTCAGAGAAAGGAGAAATGGATAGAATGTGTTCCATCATAGAAGTATGATAGTCAAAGAATTTTTGATAGTCAGTAGAATTAGGAGATAAATAAACAGCACAGATATATTTAGTCAGAGAATGACAGGAAAGCCGAAGCCAGAGTGTAGAGAATTCGGAAGAATCAAGTTCAGGAACAAGAGAGCAAGATAAGTTGTTGCGTATATATACACAACAGCCACCTTTGGCTTTGAAATGAGTATAGAGAAAGTAGGAGGATACAGAAAAGGGTCTGCTGTCAGTTGCCTCAGACAGCTGAGTCTCAGTTAGAAAAAGAAGGTGAGGTTTAGAGGAGAGGTGGTGCTCAACAGAGCGAAAGTTAGAGGAAAGGCCACGAATGTTGTAGAAATGAATAAGAAGAGAGTCAGACAGAGGTTCCAGGCATCTTGAGTCGTCACCGGGAGAGGGGCAGAAGGTGGGGGCATTTATGGTCCCCCCCCCCTGGGGACTCCGAGGCTATGTTATTTGATGCCATTTTTTCTTTTTAAATTTTGAAAAGGAAGTGTGG
>NC_136969.1:4247824-4288011 GCF_032717465.1 Coenobita brevimanus
TTGTCAAATGTGCAAACAGTGTGTGATGTAGAAAACAGAACAAAGAATGAACTTAAGCTTGTTGCTCAACAATTGGGAATTGCTGTTCGCTCTCATCATTCTAAAGATCAAATTGTTGACATGATTAATGAAAGCTTGTTTAATGTAACTCCTCCAAATGAGCAAACGTAGATTGAATTAGCTAAGTTACAGCTAGCCCTGCAGGAGGGTCGTGTTAAGGAGGCTGAATTTCAAGCACGTGCTAAGGAGGCTGAGTCTCAGGCTAAGGAGGCGGAGTCTCATGCTAAGGAGGCTGAGTTTCAGGCTCGTGCTAAGGAGGCTGAGGCACAAGTTGAAATTGCTAGGATTCAGGCAGACCATGAGTATCGCATGAAACAAGGTGGAACTGGATCATCTAGCTCTGATGATTTTGATGTGGCTAAAAATGTTAAACTTGTCCCTCTTTTTAATGAATCTGATTTAACAAAGTATTTTGAGTTGTTTGAGATGGTAGCTACAGGTTTTAATTGGCCCAAAAAGTATTGGCCAGTACTCCTTCAAACTGTTCTCACCAGTAAAACTCAAGTAACTTATGCATCTTTGCCTCAGGATCAATCTGATAATTATGATGTAGTTAAGAGCTTGATTCTTAAGGCCTATGAGCTTGTTCCTGAAGCCTATAGAGTAAAATTTAGGACAACTTATAAGCAAGATAAGCAATCCCATGTTGAGTATGCAAAAATCAAAGAAGATCTGTTAGAGCAGTGGTTAAATTCTAAGAATGTGGATTCTGATTTAGGTAAATTTAAGCAGATGATTTTGCTGGAGGACTTCAGGAGGTGTATTCATAAAGATGTAAGCCTATATGTTGATGAGAGAAGAATAGATAATTTGTCTGATGCTGCAGTTTTAGCTGATGAATATGTTCTCACTCACAAGAGATATTCTAGAGAAAAAAAGGAAAGCTGAGAGTAAGTACGTTGCCTCTACTCAGAGTACAGGTAACAGGAAAGAGAATAAAGATGATGTTTCTCAGGAAGTAAATACCAGCTTCACCTCTAGGTTTCAGAAAAGTAAACGTACTTATTGTAGTAAGCTTGGTCATAATACGGAGAAATGTTTCAGGAGACAGCGTGATGTGAACAAAAAGGAGTCTTTCAATATTCAGTCAATTGGTCTAGTGTCCACCCTTGAGAGTTCCCAGAATTCTTTAACTGAGTTAACTGAACCTGCTTTTAGGGGTAAATTAAATTCTCATGATGGAGCTCCTCTTTTGAGCAGTAACGTGGGTGACACTCTCAAGAGTTCATGTGCTAATTTCCTGTCTGATGGTTTTGTCAGTCCTCTGGACAATAATGACAGGAAATCAGTTAAAATATATCGTGATACAGGTGCTTGCCAATCCCTTATGCTGACCAGTGTTCTAGGCTCTAATGTTAATTCCTCTGATGAAACTGTAATCTTACAAGGTGTAGGGAACAATTACTTCTCTGTCCCTCTGTGCAGAGTGAATTTAGAGTCTAGTTTTGTTAATGGTTCCGTTATGGTTGGGTTGGTTGAGACACTCCCAATGTCAGGTGTAACTTTCTTACTTGGAAATGATATTGGTGGAAGTCAAGTGTGTCCAGCTCCTCAGTTGTCTAGTGAGCTAGTGGGTGCGACCCAGGATTGTGATGTCCCTGATGTGTTCCCTGCATGTGCTGTCACTAGGGCTAAATCTAAAGTTACTGGTGATTTAGAGGATAATGATGATGAAGATGTCATCCTAGCTGACACTTTTCTTGCTAATTTGGACTACTCACCAGATAAGGCAGTACCGCGTAGTGTTGATAATTTGTCTCGTCAAGAGTTGGTTAAGTTGCAGGTTGCTAACCCTGAGTTGAAAGGTCTAGCTAACTCTGCTTGCAGTGAGGATGAGTCAGTCGGTGCTTCTACTTGTTATTATGTAAAGTCAGGAGTATTTATGAGGAAGTGGAGACCCCCAACAGCATCAGCCGACTGTGAATGGGAGGTTGTACATCAAGTTGTCATCCCTCGTGTTTGTAGGCAGGATATCATTAGAGTGGCTCATGATTCCAGTTTGGGAGGACACGTTGGAGTGAGGAAGACTGTGGCACGCATTTTGAAACACTTCTACTGGCCAGGTATCTTCAGGGATGTTTCCTGGTATTGTAAGTCTTGTCACACCTGTCAAGTTGTGGGGAAGTGTAATCAGACCGAAAAGGTTGCACCTCTAGTTCCCATTCCTCCTTTTGAGGCGCCTTTCACCCGTGTGTTGGTGGATATTGTGGGCCCTCTTCCAAAGACTTCTTCAGGATTTTCTTATGTGTTGACCCTGATTGATATGGCTACTCGTTATCCTGAAGTCATTCCACTTAGAAATATCTCAGGAAAGTAGTTGGTTAAGGAAGTGCTAGGGTTCTTCACAAAGTTTGGTCTGCCCAAGGAGGTACAGTCCGACCGGGGAAGTAATTTCATGTCAAATGTTTTCAAGCAGTCTCTGAAAGAGTTGGGCATCACCCAGATCACGTCTTCAGCTTACGATCCCCAGACCCAAGGAGCGTTGGAGAGATATCATCAAACACTCAAATCGATGCTCAAGAAATACTATTTGGAACATCAAAAAGACTGGGATAAAGGTCTTCCATTCGTTGTGTTTGCCGCAAGAGAATCTCCAAATGAATCATTGGGCTTCTCACCTTTTGAACTACTGTTTGGCCATGAAGTAAGAGGACCCCTTAAGCTACTCAAGGAATGGTGGCTGTCGGAGGAAGATGACGTCAACCTGCTGGAGTATGTCATGAAGTTCAAAGAACGGCTGTCCACTGCTTTACAGCTGGCGAGAGAGAATTTAGGAGCTGCTCAGGAGAAGATGAAGACTTGGTATGATAAGAAGTCCAGGTTACGCCACTTTCAGCCAGGAGATCAGGTTTTGATTCTGCTACCGGTTCATGGGCAACCACTTCAAGCCAAGTTTAGTGGTCCTTATTTCGTGGAGAAGAAACGCAGTGATGTCAACTACGTAATCGCCACACCAGATCGTAGAAAGAAGAAGCAACTATGTCACATCAACATGCTAAAGATATCACAGGCGGGACGAAAATAATCCAGTCTGCACTGTAGCTGTTCCGCCCGAGTCTGCAAGTGATGTTCTCCCATGCAGCATAAGCCTGAGTGATAGTTTGGGGAAGAATCCTGATATCATGAATGATCTCCAGACTAAGCTTTCTCATCTACCTCCCGAGGAAAGGCAGGAGTTTTCGGCATTACTTCAGGAGTACCCGCAAGTGTTCCGTGCCACTTCAGGAAGAACCACTGTGTTGATGCATGATGTCGATGTTGGAGACGCAAAGCCAATTAAATTGCCTCCTTACCGTGTGAACCCAGTGAAAGTTCCTCTCATCCAGAAGGAGCTTGGCTACCTGTTGGACCACAGGATGATTGAGCCCTGTCAGAGCGAGTGGAGCTCTCCTGTCACTCTAGTCCCTAAGCCAGGTGGGTCACAGCGGCTTTCCATCGACTACAGACGTGTTAATTAGATAACCAAAACAGACACTTACCCTCTCCCTCGCGTGGAAGATTGCATAGACAAGATCGGAAAGGCTAGGTACATAAGTAAGTTTGATTTGTTAAAGGGATACTGGCAAGTACCTATGACTGAACGTGCTAGGGAGATCTCATGTTTTGTAACACTAGGAAAGACTTTTGCATGTTCCATAATGCCATATGGTATGAAGAATGCACCAGCCACATTTCAGAAGCTCATGAATGTTGTAACAGAGGGTTTGGCAGGGTGTGTTGTTTATATTGATGATGTATTAATCTTCAGTGACAACTGGAAAGATCACCTATGCCATGTCAGTAAATTTCTTGAGGGTTTGGTTCAGGCTAATCTTGTAGCTAATTTATCAAAGTGTGAGTTTGGTCAAGCTAAAGTTCAGTACCTTGGGTACGTAATTGGTGATGGATATGTTGCACCACCAGGAGCTAAGGTTCAGGTTATAAGTGATCTTCCCAGACCTAAAACTAGGAAAGAGGTACAAAGATTTTTGGGAATGGTAGGTTATTACCGGAGATTTGTTCTTAACTTTTCAATTCTTGTATCACCACTTACAGACCTACTGAAAAAGGGAGTTAAATTTGTCTGGACCGATGACTGTGAATCCTCTTTCAACAAACTTAAAGCTATCCTATTAAGTCAGCTAGTGCTCGCTACTTCAAATTTTGCTAAGCCTTTTAAGATGGCTGTTGATGCAAGTGATACAGGAGCTGGGGTTGTTTTGCTGCAAGAGGATGATCAGGGTAATGAACACCCTGTATCTTATTACAGTAAGAAGTTCACTCCACCTCAAAAGAACTACTCAACTATTGAGAAAGAGCTTTTGGCCTTGATTTTGGGTTTACAGCATTTTTCATTTTATTTGTGTTCTGGTTTTGACCCCACAGTCATTTATACCGATCATAACCCACTGAAATTCCTTAGTAAGATTAAAGATAAAAATCAGAGATTGACAAGATGGAGTCTACTTCCTCAGGAGTATTCATTAGACATACAACATGTCAAGGGGAAAGAAAATGTTATTGCAGATTGCTTATCTAGACTTTAGACAGATTGTTTTAGAGTAATAAGAAATTTCCTTTGTAAATTTCTTTTTTCTTTGTGGGTAGGTGTTACATAGCCTATGATTTCATCATCCCTTTGTGTAATTTTAACGTAGAGTATGCTGCATGTTTGATCACGAGCGTGTTCTACCTCACTCCCCCCGTCCTCCCTTATAGTGTAGTAAGTCGTTCTTTCTGTTGTTCAGAGCAGGATTGTCAACTCTTTGTCCCCATGGCTTCATTTGTGCGTCCTTGTTACAAGTTGTATCAAGCTCTACCGGCCCCTATATAATGAGCTCAGTCTCTACATTGTTGCCACTTAGATCTACTCCTCATTTTGTTCACATCTCTGTCCTCCCCTGTACAGTTGTTATTGTGAGTGCTCAGGAAGTCTCCAGCCATCTAGCAGCTGTGTGTAATTTGAGTATAACTGTTGTTGCATTTTTTCTTGTACTGTGTAGCATAAGGTTAATTCTTAGGTCTAGTACGGTTTTTGTAATTTATGTAAAGGTTCTTATTGTCAGCCATCATTAATAATATTTTGTATCTGTAATAATATATCTGGTATTCACTATTAACTCGTATCTCATTTATCAGGGCTGACTTAGATAAATTTACTCATGCTAATTTCGTGTTAATAGAGGCTATTGCAGTTAACCATATATTTAACCTGTTTTTTGCCATTACATTATCCTTATGAGTCCTGAATGTTTTGCAGTTAGTTTGAGCATTAAACTTTAACTTGTAATTTTACCTAACTCTTTTATTTTGAACCTGGACCTTTACGGGACAGTAGTGATTTTTAGTATTCTCACTTAAAGTGTACATTATCTTTCTCTGTTACGTAACATATATATATATATATATATATATATATATATATATATATATATATATATATATATATATATATATATATATATATATATATATATATATATATATATATATATATATAATGATAAAATGCAATATGTCTATGTGAAGAATAACTTGCTAAAAAAAAAAAATGAAATGTGAAATACTGAGGTCTCGTCTGTTCGTCCAAGACAGCTCAAGGTAGGCTTCTGTGTTTGTAAATTTTCGATATACACAAAGCTCTCGTGTGAAAGGTACCAGTATATTAATATGTGATACATTTTCATCAGTACTTTTAAAAAAGTGTTATACTGGAACAAAAATTTTTGTGTAGTACATTATTACAAATTTCACTAAACTGAGGCACTTGCAAATTATTTATCCTTTGTAAAAAGAGGCTGTTCTTCTGAGTCACCCTGGCCAGAGGGGTGGTTGCGGTGACGCTCCGTGAAAGGTAAAAATCACAACGACCTGCAAAATGAAATACTAGATATTATTTATACATAATGGAAGATATATTATTAAAAAAAATATTGAAGTCTTCCTTTTATGGACTTACAAGATGCTTCTTATTTTGAAATGTCAGGCAGTGTTTTACATTTGCCTAACAATCGTTTTTAATTAATTGCGACATTGCTTCTTGTCAACAATCTTATATCCTTGAAATCCTTGTTTCAGTAGTAGTAGTAGTAGTTGTTGTTGTTGTTCCCTAGGCAGTCTGGCCGAACAGCCCCGAGCCCCTTAGGAAGGCCATGGCCGAGACCGGGTTTTCCCACAGAGCTGTCAAAGAGTGTATGTTGTGTTGTTGGCGTAGGTGATTGTGTGCAATGCAGTCTTCCATAATGTGCTTAATAGTATGGAGTGCTGTGTTACATCCTGGACAGGCATCAGCGACGGAGTCATCCAGCCTCTTCTGGTAGCTTAAGAGGGCTGGATGATGCCCACATCTCAGCCTGGCCAGGTGGACCCTGTCCTCACGAGGAAGATAGGATTCAGAAGGGTGGATGTCAGGAGGCCGTGCATGCAGCATGTGTTGTCTTTAAGTGACTGAATGGAGCGGCGAGTGATCTGAGTGTGGATATGCTTTTGGAAGCTGGTCTGAGGTGGGCGAAAGGGGAGAGATGACAGTATTTGTGTATGGTATCGTGTGCTCGGTGTTGTTTTGATGTTCCTTGGTGTGGGTGGATGTGCTGCCATGTAATATAGCGGATGTTGTTGGTTTGTGGAGGCTGCAGCAAGAAACTGGGTGCCTCTCATGTCTAGGTGATCCTTGACTTTGAGGACTTTGGTTGCAGGGCTTGCATAATTCATCACTGAACGTATGTATTGTTTGTATACTGTGGTGGTAGTTTCTTTGTTGTGTCCGAATGTTGTATGGGCAAGTGACCTCAAAGCATTGAGACTTGGTGTTATTTTATTTTTAATGTTTGTGATGTGTTGTTTAAATGATTTTGGTGTATTGTATGTTACACCAAGGATTTTGTGTGTGTGTGTGTGTGTGTGTGTGTGTGTGTGTGTGTGTGTGTGTGTGTATGGTAGGGGTGTGTTGTTTATGGTGAGGTGTGGGATGTGACTGTGTTCTGCTGTCCAGTTTGTGAGAAGAGTCACTGTAGATTTGACTGGGGCTATTTTGAACCTGTTTGTGGTGAACCATTCATGTAGTGTGTTGAGGTAAGGTTGAATGATGTGTGCAGCTGTGTTTCCGTTTTGGTGAGTACATGTAAGTGTTATATCATCTGCGTAGGAAGCTATGTGTATCTGTGGTGTGTGGGGTGTGGGTACGTCGTGCATGTATAGGTTAAATAGTGTAGGGGACAAAACAGATCCTTGGGGGACACCGTTTGTGAAGTTTCTGATGTTAGAAGACTGACCAGCAAATGTTACGTGTGCACATCTACCTGCTAAGTAGTTTGCCAGCCATCTTTTTGTGTTATTGTGCATGTGTGTGTTGAGTATTTTGTTTGTGAGGTTGTGGCCCCACACGGGGCTCGAGTACCTGGGAGTGGCTTCGGTCTCCCAGGCAAGTAACACATCCTTGTTTCAGTTATATCCGTCAGTGTCAGTGTCTTTCTCTGTTGCCTGACACTATTAATTGCAAGTGGAATTTGTAACAATAGGAGTCATAACATCTTGACTCCTCCAGCACTATTCATATAGGTTATTTTAATAAATCACCATTAGAGGTAAAGGCTTTTGTATTCTACCTCTATTTGGTCCTTTAATGAACCAGTTTGTCAGGCGTAGTAGCCCTGATAACATTAAATTTATTCTAGCTGATGAGAGACGACTGGGAAGGGAAACGGAGTTCTCAAAACCTCCCCTCGTGAAATATTCAATCCGTAGTGAGTTTCTTATGAACTATCCATGTAGGTTCAAAAGAACAATTCTGACTATTTTACTCAGTAAAGTCTTAGAAAAAGCCAGTTTATATTCCACGATTAACGTAACATGGCCAGTTCAACAGCAGCGTGTGTGTGTGTGTGTGTGTGTGTGTGTGTGTGTGTGTGTGTGTGTGTGTGTGTGTGTGTGTGTGTGTGTGTGTGTGTGTGCTCACGCTTGTTAATGTTTTTTTTAGAACGACAGCAATTGAATGATAATATGTTATTGGCTTGCTACTACTAGGATACCCTGATACATTCTAAAATGCAGGTAAGTAATAATATATTAAACATAAACAATTTCAGTAACTATTGCAATCATATGATAACCCGTGAGAGAAAAGCTTTTGGGCAACAAGTTGTCATAGTTGAAATCCAGGTCAACGATGACGTGAGTGGCTGCACGCACGACGGTCTCCATGCTGTTTTCTAATTCGACGAACTTGTTGTAGGTGACCCGTTTTGTCTCCATCTGTTTCCCCAGTTCATGAAATGGACCTGACGTGGTAGTCTGAAAAGAATGAGGCTCTCAAAAATTGTCTGCTTTACGGTATATGTTTATGGAATTGGGAAACACGAGTTTTTAGTAGTTGGAAAAAAAAAAAAACAGTACATGTAAATGTCTGGAAGAAAATTTTGGTTATTTATCAAACATATGAAAATTACAGATGACCCATGAGTTAATGGCTGGAAATAGCATTAGGTACTTCGTTACCAATCCAAATCATTGACTCTGCTCATTAAATAATTTATTTTTTATAAATTGTACATGGCAAAAAAAAAAAAAAAAATTTATAACTTTAGAAGTAACCAACGTTACCAATTTTCATTAGATTACGTCCCTGAACTATTCTAACCAAGACTTACCTTTTAAGCCTAGTTTGAGTTGGTGGAGCTAATTTTGTAGGGGTCGTCATGTAGTGGCTTAGGTTAGGCTATCTCTCAATAGCGGATGAGTGTTGCGCCATATTGGCTGGTGCAGGTACCCACTTTTGGAAATCTTACTCAAAATTACAAAAGGGAGATTTTCCCCCAAAAATGAAGGTCAAAACTAATTAAAACACGGTATTTTGCACTGGAGACCATAAAAATAATAAAAGAAAACGTTGGTTACTTCTAAAAATTTACCAAAAAAATAAATAAATAACACACAGAAACTGCCGTTATCTTCGGGCAGCGTGTTACTATGATACGAATTTGATCAACAGTTTAACCATCATTGCAGGCAAAACTTGTATGCATATTATTTTTTGACGCCATAATTACTAACAATATTTCAATTAAAGTATAGCATTATAGACAACCAATTACTCTTATTTTTTTTATTAACCTGAAGAAACAACCACTCAGTTCAATATGTTTAATGATAAAAGTGTTTGGAGCAACAATTATCCCAACATCACAGTTGTCAGGGACGTCCTGAAGTCTCTGGTAGGGTTGGTCTATGTATCCGACTGCCAGGAGGGACATGATGTTGCCGACGTAGCTCTGTATCAGGACCACCGTCATCAGCATCCACACCCCCAGCATCACTCGCTCCCATCACCACCGATTCTCATTTCTCTTTATATTTAGAAGACAAAATTTAGTCAAACAAAAGATATGGATCACCAAAATATTTGATGGTCTGTTTCTAGCAGATATGATGAAATAGAAGTAATGGTTACAAGAAGCTGATGTTAGTGAGACGAAATTATGCATCATGTAACACAAGACAATAGTTGAGCATCATGAGACTAATTGGGCGAAACAACTGGGTCTTTTGGTATTCTCACAGAGAAAAAATGACTAGTTCGGAAGTTAATCTACATTCTCAGAGTCTCTCCAAAGTTAGTCTAAAATTATTCATTGTTAACAACAACATGGCAAACACTAGTTACCTTCTTGCAAAAGAACTCGCACACAGTTGAAGATGTTGGTATCTTTCTTGCGAGGTTTTTGGATATGAGTGGGAAGGCAGAAAGACAAAAGCAGCATCACAGTGCATACTGCCAACAGTGCTGTCAGCACAGCCACCCAAACCTTTGGTCCAAGAGGCAACAGGAAACCCCACTGGTCCACCTCAGGTCGACCACCGGCAGCGAGAATTTAATAATTTCCTATAAACACAAATGGAGAGAAGTCTGTCCACTGGCTTCTATTCGTATCCATGTAAAATGGCCCCGGAGTAAACTCCACTTCCTGAAATGTGTTTTTGTAGTATATAATGGAGAACAGTAGAACAATGTACATCGGCATATATTTCATAAAAAAATAATCTTTACCACAATTTACTATGATGAGTAATTCGTGAGAACGTTCCCAAGTCGTTTTCTTGACTCAATATACTGTATTTACTGTATTGATCACGACTTGTTTTTTCAAGAGAAATAGTTCTCGAGCTAAATATCTGGAAGGGAAACTGACAAAAAAAAAAAAAAAAATGTATGTTCAGATGATATATATGCGAAACATGAGGATCGAATTATATGTAATGGAAAATACAGCTACTGTTCAATGCTAAAAGCTGTAGGAGGGCAATTCAGCGATGGAATCTACCTAAGATACAGATGCTTGTCATCATCATCATCATCATCATCCAGACCTCCTTTCCCTCCTTAGGGCAGAGTAAGGAGTAGAAATGTCTGGGCCGCTTGAATTCGCCCAATCCAATGGGCCACTCTTCCATTCACTCATTATTCAAGCCCCCGGAATCCTGGTTCTATCGGATACGCCAAAAACATTCACCCCGTTTTGTAGCTTCACATAAAAGCATCCGAAGGAGTCAATCCGGACGCTGCCAAGTTAAAAAGGGGTGCCAAATCTCATCATGCACTCCTTACAACATTCATCCAGCCAGCTCGATCTCTTGTGAGTTCCCTAGCTTCACCGACTTCCAAACCTCTGTTCCTCACACACTCATGCAACATATCTCTTCACGTTTTCCTTGGCCTACCTCGCCTCCTGTCTCCTTCAAATTCGCTCAGATATACCTTTTTTTTTCACCACTATATTGTTATCCATTCTATCCACATGACCATACCACCTCAATACACTCTCTTCGATTCTGGTGTCCACAGACTTCCTCACTTCACATCTTTCGCGAATCACATTATTTCGTATCCTATCCACCCTCTGTACTCCATATACATTCCTCAGCAGTCTCATCTCCACTGCTCTTACTTGTGATTTTTCATTTTCATGCCACACCATAGTCTCACATCCATATGATTAAGTCGTCACTAACACTCCTTCATGTAAGCCTCATGCAGCTGCAACACTCAAGCCTCTGTTCTTATCAAGGCCTTCATTCCACCAGCTACGTTTCTTCTTTGTGTCACTCTACTTTCCACTTCTTTTGCAAACTTCCCTCTCTTATCTATCACTGTACCCATGTATTTGAACTCTCTCACCAATTCCAGTCTCTCTCCATTCACTGTAACATCGCACTGGGAGTCGCCTTCTCTCTCAGTAACCATCACTTTACTCTTTTCTACATTTACTCTCAAGGCATGACGGTCACAGACATCTGCAAAACTCTGCTCTAGCCTACCACGTTTTTGTCCGGTATTTGCAAGCAATACTGCATCATCGGCATACAACAAATTTGAGATATTCCACCAATCACCATTCATTACCATCGCCATCCCCCTCTCCATTACTCGTGTTTTACTTCTCTCATTACCCCATCCATAAAAATATTGAACAACCATGGGGATATCACACAACCTTCTCGCATGCCCATACCGATCGTGAACCATTCATTTAGATGCCCATTAACCTTTACACATGCTTCACTATCATCATAAAAACTCTTAACTGCACCTAGCAGCTTACCATCTACACCAAACATGAGCAAAATTTTCCACAATCCTTCTCTGTCCACTTTGTCGTATGCTTTAACCAGATCCAAGAATGCCATAAATACCTTATGATCCTTCTCACAAGCCTTCTCTGCTATCTCTCTTACTGCAAATATTTGATACACACATCCCCTGCCACTCCTAAAGTCACCCTGTTCATTACTCACTAGAACTACTGATATCTCTCGTACTTTCTTTATAATAATTCTTCCATACACCTTCGCTACCACACTCAATAAGCTTATGCCAGGATAATTCTTGCATTCACTTCGCTCATCTCTATTTTTGTACAGGGGTACAGTCATAGCCTTTTTCCACTATGCTGGCACAGTTTCACTCATCCATGCCTTCTTACATATCTCCAACAAGCACTTCATTCCACTCTCTCCACTACACTTAAAACATCTCTGCATACACCTCATCAACCCCAGCTGCCTTCCTATTTTTCAGCCGCTTCACAGCATTCTTCATCTGTGCGATTGTCACGTCTCCTGGCACTGCATTCCTTCTCTGTACACCCCCAAAATCATGTTTACAGCCGCTCTGCTGTCTCTATTCCCATTCATCAGGCTTTCAAAACATTCTTTCCATCTGGTCCTTACTTCATCCTCATGCGTTAATAATCTACCACCTACATCCTTCACACCATCACATTACTTTCCGCTTTCACTTCTACTTTTCCGCACCTCTTTCCAGAATAACTTCCTATTTTCTGAGTAGTTTGCATTCATTTCTCTTACTAGATATTCATTTACCTCCTTCTTTATCCTCCTCATTAATCTCTTTACTTGCTTCTTGCTCTCAATATATTCAGTTCTTGTTTCAACTGAACCCCCGTCCTGTAACCATTTTAGCCACTTCTTCTCTCTTCCTCCACAGCCCTCTTAACCTCATCATCTCACCATGCCGTACCTTTCTTCTTTGTTGTTACTTTTGCCACACCACACATCGCTTTAAAATTCCTATCTAAGCAATCCCTATATGCATTCCACAGGCTGTCCAGATCCATTCCATTCCACTTCACTGATTCTATCTCCTCTACTTTGGTCCTGTAATCATCTCCCGTTTCTTTGATCCTCAGCTTCTCAACTTTCAGACTTTCTCCTTGACTGCTCCTTTCTCTCCTGGTCCACCTCACTCCTCTCAGCCTGATCTTGCATACCACAATCATATGATCTGACAGACCTCCACGTCGCCCTCTCAACTGCCCTCGTATCAGCAACCATCCTCAGCATCGACCTCTCTACGGGCACGTAATCAATCAGGCTTCTTTCAACACGATCCCCATTCCTTCTATACTATGTATATTTAAATGCATCATTGTGTTTCAAATACGAGTTACAAATGCACAACCTCCCCTCCTGACAAATGTGCTTTAGTCACTTCCCATTATCATTTTCTCCTGGTACTCCATAACAACCCATTATGTCATCCTCAGCACCAGTGCCTACTCTTCCATTCATATCCCCCATTACGATCACTTTATAGCTCCTGGGCATTTCTCCCACTACTTCATTCAGCTCATCCCAAAACCTGTCTTTCTCTCTCTCACTCCTGTCATCACATGGTGCGTATGCTACAATCACTGCCACTTTCACCTTCTCAAACTTGAACTTGACATACATCCACCTCGAGCTGACACAATTGTAGTCTCTCATTCCACTCTGCCACACCTCATTCATCAACAAAACAATTCCTTCCTTGCATCTTCCTGGCCCATACATGCCCGATCTTACACATTTCACACCCTCTCACTCCTCCACTTCACACCCTTTCGTCTTCGTTTCACACAATGCCATCACGGCATATCTCGCACTGTTCAACACATTCACTACTTCCACCCTCTTGCTCTTCTCATTCACACCTCTTACATTTCACATGGCCATGTGAATCTGCCCATTTGGTTGGGGCCCTCGTGAGGTATTGAGTCCTCCGAGGCTCTCTGAAACGACTGCCATGATTAAGTGATTTTGGATAGATGAATCTGGGGGACACTTAACCAAAAACCCCTGATATATGGTTACCACCGAGCGCAGTAAATGGTTTCCTGGATACAGGAAATCATTTGGCATGTCACTCAGAGCAGAGATCATATGGCATCTCTACACTGAGTGAGTGGATGATGGGCGCCCCCATCCACTAAATAGCCCCCATCCACCACGGATGCTTGTAAAAGTAATAATGAAATCACTTATACAGAAGGGTAACAGAAACTGGTTTTAATATCAACTAAAAAAAGGTTTAGCAAAAAATAATTTTAAAAAGTAATGCTCAAAATATATAGCTGAGAGAGAGACGCTACTACGTGCCCAAGCCAAAGAGTATTCGGTGAACAGATGCTATATATACTCTTGTTCTAACGCCTAAAATTACCATTCCATATTGAGAAATTTGCTGCAATAAGACATTATCACTAGAAAAGGACGCTTGTGATAGAGCATTCTTATGAAAAGGAGGAAAAGGGTAGCATTGTCTTTTATTTGCCATCGAGCATCGTAGTATAATCTGCAAAAGGACGACAATCTCATCCAAGTTGAGGTAAACGAACTATAGAACTGACCTCACGTGTAATGAATCCCATCATGCCTGTTCAAGTCTCATCGCGTTGCAGTAAGCTCCAGGTCGTGTCAGGGGAACTCACGTACGAGTATCTGTCACAGGGACGTGATTTAAGCACCTTTGATGGTTTTGTATGCTTTTTCATTGCAAAAAACAAGTCGAGAGGGTACGTTCACATCCATATTACATTTTTGCTAATTGGGGCAAATTGTGCAATCAACCAACGTTTATTTATCAAACCCAAATATTTCCAGTCAAAAATATAGTGTATTAAAGCAATTGTGATTTAATAGCTCACGTGAAGTTCGTGATCGTGGACAGCATATCCATAATGTTCCCAGCTGGCCCCCCCCAAAGTGAATCGTTTGCCCTCTGGTGACGTGGGGTCATCTGCTGTAAATGCCAGCTGTGCCACTAACTCCTCCGCTGTCACTGGCACGTGTGGCCGGTGCGGGAACCTGCGGCAAGATGGTATACGGTATAGTGTTGACTAGGAATGTCACTTGCATTATATATACTTTCTGGCAGTGCATTATTCATTCTGACAGTATGAATATATGTTCATGTATTACACACAAAACAGAACCAGGACATAATCAGCGTTTGGTTTCCAATATCAGTTGTGTTTTCTTCAGTTAACGAAAACAAGCTAGTTGATCGACCATGTTGTGTAATCTTGGCATAACAAAAGGCCATTCAGATCGTTCAGAATGATTAAGATTTAGGCTCGGTTAAGTTAATTTAAATTCGAGAAAGTGTTTAGATACAAGTAGGTAAGTTACTGTCTGTACGTTTTTTCTCTAATCCTAAAACTCTCATCTGCACATCTTGAATACTTAGTTATAACAACATATCAACACTCGAATATGATGCTAGCCTTGAAGAGGTGTTATGGGAAGGATGTTGAACTGTAGTATTGTCTTTTTTTGCCACAGACTTATGTGAAATAAGCTGCAAAAAGACGAAAAACTGATCATAGTTACAGTAAAAAAAATAGTTACTGTATTATTCAAGTACACTTCACTCCAACCAGATCATTTAGGTCGCTCACATTGGTTCGGTGTCATTTAAGTCCAGATACAGTAATTCAGGTTAACTTAGTACCTTTCTGGTATTTTCATCCATTCCAAATATTTCTTTATATCTTTCTCGTCCATTCCCCTACAGGAATCATGAGATCATGAACCATCTCTTGTGTAGTATACTAGTCAGTAATTTGCGGGAATGTAGAAATAATAAGTTACCATGCAAGATCTCTCGTGTATGCAGCTCAGTTTCTCTATGTTTAACAATATCTTGCAGGAGCATTATCGACACACAAAATTTACCGTAAGAACTTCTGAGGGAAAAGATTTGGTTGATGGATGAAAGTTAGACGTTGATCGATATCCATGAAGCCACTTGTATTGGCCGAGATTCTGGGTCAGTGAACGGCAGCCATGAGAAAACTTTGGTCCTGTTGATGAAAAAGCGATCTGTCCATTAATCAAAACTTAGAAATATCGACTGTTTACTTTGCATTCTTGTATGGTTGCAGGCAACTGGATCACTATCTATATACCTAAGCTGCTTCCCCCAAGGAAAGGGAGGTAGCCGAGACAGGACGACACACTCCCAATTTACTCATCCACTGAAACACATTCATTCGCATCATAGCCCCAAAGGGAAGAAGGGACATAGCCTCACAGCACCACACAGCACGAAGGTCAACTGAGCAATGCAATCAGTGACATCCGCAGCAGGGCCCGACAAAAGAGCTGGTTTACCCCTGCCACACCATAATAGACCCATCCCCTTACCAGCACCTGACCTGATCAGCTGATCAGACCAAATGCGGGAGAATATTCCCTCAGGGCTGAGTCATCATTCATTCATTCACAATTTCTCTCCATTTATTTCTATCACGCAGAGCCACTCTTCCTTGCTCAACAAACATCCCCCTCGCATCCAAAGCTCTCTTCACACTGCCCTTCCATCCTATTCCTCTCAGCCTTTCACCTCGCACATCAGATCTACATAGTTATCTTTTTCACCAATCGCTCATTATCCATTCTCTCCATATGCCCAAACCATCGCAACACCCTCTGCTCAACTCGATCAGCCATCTCCCGAACAACTCCAGTTCTCCTTCACCTCATCTCCATTACATTCAAACTTTTCCCCTCTACAACACCCATATTCCATGTTTCAGCCCCATATAACGCAGTCGGTACCACAACACGCTGATACAGCCTTCTCTTTACATCCATTCTAAGCGAACGACATCTAAACACTTTTTTCATTCCTCCCAGCACCTATCCTACTTCATTCATTCTAAACTTCACTTCTGCATCTATTCGTCCATCCACAGCAACATGTGACCATAAATACTTAAAACAATCTACCTCCTCAAGCTACTCATCATTCAAAACTATATTCATCCTCCTACCATCTACCGACCTCGTACACTTCATCACTTCACTCTTATTCTCATTTACTTTCACTTTCCTCCTTTCACACACCCTTCCATACTCCTCTACCAACGTCTCAATCTCTCCTCTGAATCTGCCACCAGTGCAGTATCATCTGCAAACAGCAGCTGCTTCAGATTCCACTCTCTACCATCAACATTTACAAGACTCAGACCTCCACCTAAAACTCTTGCATTCACCTCCCTTACAACACCATCCATATAAATATTAAACAACCAAGGCGACGTCACACATCCCTGCCGCAGCCCCACTCTCACGGGAAACCAATCACTCACAGTATTACACACGCTCTACTACTTACATAAAAACTTTTCACCCCTTGTACTAACCTACCATCTAGTCCATACAATCTTAAAACAGTCCGCAAAGCCTCCCTATCAATTCTCTCATAGCTTTTTCTAAATCCATGAACGCCAAAAACACATCCTTGCCTTTTGCTAAATACTTTTCACACACTTGTCTCACAGCAAACACCTGGTCCACACATCCCCTACATCTAAAGCCACACTGGTCATCACCAATCTCTCCCTCTGTACCCTCTCTAAGTCTCTAAATTAACTCTCTACCATACACCTTACCTACAACACTCAACAGACTTATACTCCTAAAGCTAGTACATTCATACTTATCACTCTTGCCTTTATACAATGGGACCACACAAGCACTTGTCCAGTCAACTGGCACCATACCTTTCACAAAGCACACATTCAATGATCTTAATAACCAGTCAACAATAGTCGCTCCACCACCCTTCAGGCATTCCACATCACACCCATCCATACCTGCAGCTTTCCCTGTTTTCATCTCCTTTACTGCCTCCTGCACTTCCTCCTTCTTGATCAAAGAATCATTCAACTCTCCCAACACATTTATTCCTTGCACCCTTCCATCCGCCACAATCTCGGCCTCCCTTTCCTCCTCTATATTTAACAATCTATCAAAATACTCTGCCCATCTCTTCCTTACTGCATCCATCTCAGTTAACATCCTTCCATCCTCTGCTTTTACTCGCTCTTCCTTCCCAGACACTCCCTTTCGCACCCTTTTCACCTCCTTCCAAAATATTTTCATATTCTGTTCAAAATTCTCAGTCAACTGCCTACCCCACCTCTCATCTGCTGCCACTTTAGCATCACGCACAGCCCTTCTCGCCCTTTTCCTCTTTTCCTTATACCTGTCATATGACACCTCATCCTTCCTCTGCAGCCACACTTCATATGCACGTCTCTTCTTAGCCACAGCCATACTTACTTCCTCGCACCATCATTCATTTCCTTTTGTTATACCACCACCCACTCGTCTCACACCAGACACCTCTTCTGCATGCCCCACCACAGAACTCTTAAACAACTGCCATTCCTCCTCCACACTGCCATTTTCCTGATGTTTCACTGCATTCCACTCATCTTTCAATTTCTCCTGATACTCTATCATTTTCTCTCTTTTATCCAACTCACTCACTTTCAAAACCTCCCTGCCACACCTAACCCTCCTAGTTCTCACCCATCTCTTACCTACTCTTAACTTTCCCTCCACCAGGTAGTGGTGAGACAATCCTCCACCCTCCCCTCTCAGAACTCTCACATCCAACAATCTTCCTATTACTTTCCTAGACACAACTACATAGTCCATCAATGCTCTATCAACAACCTTCCACCCTCCTGTCTCACCCATGTATAGTTATTAATATCTTTCTTTTCAAACAGGGTATTTCCAATCACCATCTCTCGCTCAACGCACATCCCTATCATTCGTTCCCCATTTTCATTTCTTTCAGGCACACCATGCAAACCAACGACACCGTCAGTTGCTACATATCCCACTCTAGCATTCAGATCTCCTATCATTACCACATTCACATTCGCTCCCAGCTCTGCAAACACTCATCAACATCATTCCAGAAAGACTCCCTCTCTTCCTCATCCCTTTCACTACCAGGCCCATATGCACTCACAAACACCCACAACTCACTTTCAAATTTCACTTTCGCCCACATCAGTCTCAATCACAGACTGCACACCTTCTCTTGCCTTTCCTCTATCAACATCTGACAACCTTCCATTCACACTTCCAAACATAGACTCACCCTTCCCTTTCATCTTCGTTTTCACTCAAAGCTAACACATCCAACTTTGTTCCCACAAACATTTTCCCAATTTCCTCCCTTTTAGCTTCAATCGTACTACATTCACGCACATTCATAGACCCAGTCTACAGGGTACGGGGATAACTCAGTCCCCCATCTCTTTCTCTGGCCTGTCTCCTTTTAGGAACTAAAAAAACAGAGGAGGGGGTCCCTAGTTTCCTCACCCTGTCCTTTTTAGTCGCCTTTTACGACACGCAGGGAATACGGTGGCAGTGTTCTTCCTAACAACCTGGCCGCAGAGTAGCAGTACCACCCCATAGTGTGGCCAGATTGTGTTCCCCCGCCACAAGGTCAGTTATTTATGAAGATTTTAAATAATAATGTGAAAAACTTGAAAGACTCCGACCATTTCACTGGGTTTCAGAATTCATTGTTTATATCCTCGATACTTACAATGGATTAGAATTTATGCTGGCAACTGTATATGAATAATTCTCATTACCAGAACACTGGCAAGGTATCCTTCACAACGAGAGAAGTGGTTTAGGAAAGAGTCCTGTGCTGGTGGGGAAGGATTTGGAATTGAAGGAAAGGGATGAGAGTGAATACGAGCAGCTTTGTTTTCTGGACCAGCAGGAGGTGGCTCTTGAAGGAGGACTCAGCGAAGGCTGCGAGGAAGGCTGGGTCATCACTCACCACCACCATCGTCATGCACCACAACGCATCACGAAGCTAATGGTTCCAAGGAGAATAATATTACGAATTTAACAGTGCCACCATAAATTATCTGACAAGGCTAATGGTGCTGACATAAAAAATATCACGAACCTAACGGTGCCAAGACGAATAATATCACAAAACTAAACGTGCCAACATAAATATCAGGAACCTAATGCCAACAAGCATAATCGTCTGACTACGAAAGGACCCTAATACTCCACCTGACAAGTCTTTACACCCATCGAATAATCTGTACAATCCTAGCTTTTGCTTAAGCCACTGGTGTGTCCACGCCCTAAGTTCTCGTCGGTCCTCCAGAAATTGAAACAGGGATCTCTAGGTTGTGGGCCAAGTATACTTCCATTTGCCCAATGCTAACTCGTAGGAATAATTAATGAACTAAACAGTTTTATGTCTGGTTCCTTCAGCCTGATGACGTCTATGTTTCATACAGGCTACAGCAAGGAATAGGGAACAGAAAGACATTTACGGGAATAATATTAATCAGTCGCGCGTTTTCATGTGTGAATAACATTAAAGGACTTTGAATTATTGTCTCCAGAGTCCATTTTCTTTACCTTAATCTGCATACTGTGATCACATATCTTTCAAGCTGTGGCAATACTCCGCGAGAGCTGTTCGTATGTCATGCTGGCGTTTTATTCATAGCCATCACCTTAAGCACTCCGATTCCCTAAGGAGCATGTAAGTGTTCTTGTTCCTGAAGGAGAAAACATAGTGATAAATATTTCCTATTCTACACAATTTAACCAACAATAACGATGACTAGGACAACAGATTAAGTATATTAGCTGCAAGTATTACAGTTTTGATTGACTTTGGGCAGACTTTGACTTATGTAGTTCACTCAACAGCGCCAAAGTTGTAAAACCGAAATTGTAAATTACCTGTATCATACAGTAAAGAACTGACTTAATGTTTAGTTTTTAACCCTATCAGACTATCTGTTGAAGTTCCAAGCAGTTTTCACCTGTACTGTTGTACATACCTGCGTCATGGAGATCCCCCTTGGAGAGCCATCTGTCAGCAAAAGGACAGAAAAGTGAGAACACCGCTCTACAGGCAATGTCATCCAGTGCTAGGCGGCTTCCCATTGATGCTTTGGTCCTGTCTGACAAATACGAGGGGAAATAAAAGCAAACCTGAACAGTTTTATTTTGAGAACAGATACTAAAGTGTTTCCCTGGCACTATGTACCAAAATCATCTTCCCATCTTTTCTCTACAGCTTAAAACTGTTTAACTGTATCCAAATTATAATACTAAAATAACACAGCGAAATGCGCAGAGTATATATTATGTTCAGTGAATCAATGAATGCTACTGTAACTGGCCGGGTTAGGCTGCATAGTTTATGTTCATTTTATGTTATAGCTCAGTTAAATTAAAAACTCTAACTATGAGTAGCTGTGTAGTTATGGATAAGCAGACATTCAAAAGATCATTGTTCAAGGGAGCTGCAGTGGCTTGAAACTTCCAACAGCGCATAATTAGTTGAGATATTCTGTTGTCGCAGAAAGGAAGATACAAGCAGTATAACTTGAAGGTATTTGGTGATGCACATTTCACTGCCTAGATCCAAATGAACCTTTTTTTCTGTAACCTAGCTGTTTCCTTTTATTGTTATATACGTGCCTGTGATGTGATGTAGTCAGGCTTGCACCAGGAGACAGGAAGCCACGGTCTCCCAGCAGTATCCAACATCATCAACATCATACCACCACCAACAAAACACACCACGACCACCACTGCTCACCGTTACCACCACGCAACGTCACAACCTCCACCACATACCTCCGTACCAACACACGTCACGACCACCACCGCACACCTCCGTACCACCACGCGTCACAACCACTGCTATTTTATGCCTCCACCACTTCCAAAAATATGTTACGACCACTTTTGCACTCGCCCATCACAACCATTGGCTCCTATTTTTCGAACAAACCTCCAACATAACACCCCTGGGGCCTGATCCATTTAAACACAGTAAATGTACTCCCTCTAGTAACTCAAGGCATATATTTTGCAGGAAGAATATCAGACCTAAATTGAAACTCTTCTTTCTTTATCCGTATTTCGAAAAGAAATAGATGATCAGAATTTTAATGATTTAATATTTTTCCAGAAATAACAGAGGGCATGGAATATATACTTTTTTCTTAACCAATGCAGCAAAAGCAAATCCCAGTTAAGAGTGGGAGTTGATCATAAGTTTGTGAATCAATATCCTGACCAACAAACCAGAAATCAAAATCAGTGCAAGGTTTATGCGAGTTGATTTTTATACTCTCCGCGTTGATGAACATCTCTTGGGTGAGGAATGTTATGAAGCGTATATATATATATATATATATATATATATATATATATATATATATATATATATATATATATATATATATATAAGAGAAGTGGAGGAAGGATTGGGCAAATATGAATTGGAGCAGATGGGAGACGTGGAAGGTGTGTGTAGGATATTTATAGAAGAAATATGTGCAGCATGTGATGTGGTGTGTGGAAAGGAAGAGAAGACGGAGGGGGGTGCAAGGAACAGCGTGGTGGACTGAAGAGGTGAAACAGGCTGTGGCACAAAAGAAGAAAGCATTCAATGAATGGATGAGAAATAGGGGCGTGGAAGAAGTTGAGAGGCGGAAGAAAGAGTTATATGTAGAAAGAAAGAGACAGGTGAAAAGATTAGTAAGAGAGAGTAAGAAGAGAGTGGATGAGGAATTTGGAAGGAATTTGAGTGTAAAGTGGAGGGACTGTAAGAAAATATTCTGGAAAGAGGTGAAAAGAGTAAGACAGGGTGGAAGTGAAGTTAGCAGGGGAGTGAAAGATAAAAATGGTAGATTACTAGTGGAGAAGGGAGAAAAAGTGAACAGTTGGAGAGAACACTTTAAGGAATTGTTGAACACACAGGATGGAAGTAATGCGAGTATAAGTGGCTGGGGAATGGCTGGGAGAAGGAGGGAGGTGAGAAGACAGGAAGAAATCAGAAGGGTAGAAGCTGTGGAAGCAATGAAGAAAGTTAAATTGGGGAAAGCCCCAGGAATTGATGGAGTGTGTGGTGAAATGGTGAAGCATGGGGGAGAGATAGTAGTAGAATGGATGTGGACGATGTGCAGATTGGCCTGGGAGGAAGGTAGAGTTCCGGAGGATTGGAAGTCAGGTATAATTATTCCCTTTTACAAAAGAAAAGGGGAAAAAGAAGTGTGTGGTAATCATAGGGGCATTTGTCTTCTTAGTATAATTGGAAAATTATATGGTAGGATACTTATTGACAAAGTTAGAGAAAGAACAGGGAAATTAGTTGGAGAAGAACAGGGAGGCTTTAGGAAGGGAAGAGCTTGTTTAGATCAGATATTCATTCTTGGATCTTTAGTAGAAAAGTTTCTAGAGAAGGGAAAGAAGTTGTATGCGGCTTTCATGGATTTTGGAGAAAGCATATGACAGGGTGGGTAGACAAGGATTGTGGAAAGTGTTAAGAATATATGGAGTAGATGGGAAGTTGTTGAATGCTGTGAAGAGTATGTACGATCGTGTGAAGGCTGCAGTGCGTGTTGATGGTGAACTAAGTGAATTTTTCTCTTTGAAAGTTGGGTTGAAACAGGGATGTGTCATGTCTCCATGGTTGTTCAATCTGTACATGGATGGGGTAATAAAAGAGGTACAAGGTAGGGTAGTGGATGTTGGAGTGGCCCTGGTGAGAGAGGATAGTGTTTGGAAACTCCCTGTACTGTTGTTTGCAGATGATACTGTGTTGTTGAGTGAAGACGAAGGGGAGCTGCAAGGCTTGGTGGATGAGTTTGGGAGAGTGTGTAAGAAACGGAATCTAAAGGTGAATGTAGGGAAGAGTAAAGTAATGGTCTTTGAGAGAGGTGAAGTCAGTGAATGTACAGGGAGGTTGGATGGTGAGGAATTGGAAAATGTGAGTACGTTTAAGTACTTGGGTAGTGTGATGAGTAAGGATGGAGGTTTGGAGGGTGAAGTGCTTGAAAGGGTACAGCAGGGAAGAAAGGTTGCTGGTTCTTTGAAAGCAGTGATAAGGGAAGTGAGCATGGAAGTGAAAAAGTTACTCCATGACAGTATTGTGATACCAACTCTAACGTACGGAAGTGAAGCTTGGACGTTGTTGGAAGGACACAAGTCAAGAGTGAGAGCAGTGGAAATGAGTTATTTAAGAGGAGCCTGTGGAGTCACATGGAGAGACAGGCTGACGAATGAGGATATAAAGGAGCATTGTGGTGTGGATGTGGATGTGATAGGAAGCGTTATGAGGAACACACTGAGGTGGTTTGGCTATGTGGAGAGGATGAAGGGTGAAAGACTGACGAAGAGAGTGTATGTGAGTGAGGTGGAGGGGGGAAGAGGGAGGGGGAGGCCGAGGATGAGATGGAGGGATGGAGTGGAGGGGTATATGAGAGAGGGGTGTGTGAGTTGGGCAGTGAAATGGTGGGGGACAGGGCGACTTGGAGGCGACTTGTCTGTGGCCACCCCAAACGGGATTGAGGCGTCTGGCAAGTATATATATATATATATATATATATATATATATATATATATATATATATATATATATATATATATATATATATATATATATATATATATACATATATATATATATATCTATATATATATATATATATATATATATATATATATATATATTGTGTGTGTGTGTGTGTGTGTGTGTGTGTGTGTGTGTGTGTGTGTGTGTGTGTGTGTGTGTGTGTGTGTGTGTGTGTGTGTGTGTGTGTGTGTGTGTGTGTGTGTGTGTGTGTGTGTGTCTCTCTCTCTCTCTCTCTCTCTCTAAAATCACAAAATTGTTATTCGAAACTCAGACTTCCCTAATCTTGCAAGCACTGTTACCAACACATACGTCATAACATGATATTCAAAGGTAAGTGGATTTCATTCAACGTCGTATTTTTATTATGATTTTCATTACACTTTAATATATATACCACTGCACGTTACTCCTATGTCATTATGTAACACAAATAATTGCAGTGTATGGAAACACTTATTCTTTCTTTTACATTAAATCATTTTCGTCTGGGAAACATTTTAAAAAAAGAAACCGGTGAGACAGCCTGGTTTAGCATTCTAGCCAAGTGCAAAAAATAGTTAATGTATCACCTTAAGAAGAAGCACAAGCAAGTCTGAAGCCTGTAATACCAATTTTCCGAGGAGGAAGAAAACTAATACAAGAACGTTTGGTATGACACATGAAATACGGATTGTTTATAACCTTCCAAACCAAAAACAACATACATTATCGTTTTGGAAGAGATGGACAATAGCTTTTCAGTATGAAGTAAGATATAAAATAAGACATAAGACATAAGTATCTGTTGAAATTATTATGTCATGTACTTATTAAATATGCTCTGTCTTGAAAACCTCAACAAAATAGTGGCTTTCGGATGTAAATCATCATTTAACTGATAGCACAAATGAGATCTCATATCTCATACCACACTTCAGTCAGTTGTTTCCTATGCCCAGCTTTGGGTAACAACAACAATATTTAGCAGAGATATCACAGTTCTCTGCTTCTTCCAATTTATAAGAGAGACGCAGGCGAATTTATACGAATGTCAGTTTCGTTATATTTTCCTTGGATCCTGCTAGTTTTTCTCTACGAACGATAACGAAACTGTCACGTGATGTGTTGGCAATTCATACTCTTGATACATAGAACCAGTTCACTCGGCTGTCATATACAAAGAGCCTGTGTGATTAGCATCTTTTTGGTTATGCAGGGAAAGTTTCAAAACTAAAGGGGTTTGTAAAGTTATTCTGAATGGAATTGATTACGAATACTTCAGCTTTACCTTTACGTAAAACTCAGTAATACCTGTACAGATCAGGGTATTTAGTATATCCACAGTGGTATTGAGAATCTATTTGAATTCCTCTGAGATTAGTTTCTGATACATATAACTCATCATGGTGCAATGCTATGGGATGGCATACTTTAATAAGGCAGTAAATTGTTTTGTAGCGTTTCCCTTTTCTAGGTCGGCCAGTGCTACGCCTGTTCTCAGGGTATCTCTCCTGCTTCCACCGCCTGAGGCACCTGCTATGGCACGAGGTGACAGGTCCCCCTCCAACAACCAGATGAAGTTGCTGCGTTCTGTCAGCGAGGTTGGGCGCGAGGGCCGCTGTGTTTCCATGTTCTGTCTAAGAGAGATATTCAAAAATCGAATGTAAAATAGAACTTTGTCCTTCCGGTTAGTTTCCAAGAAGTGTAGTAAGTACGATATGTAGATACTTCTGTTTACGTCCTTTGCAAACGGGACATTACTTTCACTGCAATACTTTTGCTACCGGATTATTTTCATTAAGTACTAGATTATTAGTAAACTATTCGATGAGGCTATTTATAAAGCCAATCCAGTTCGAAAAACCTCTTCTGAGTTAAATAATTTCTGAATGTAGGGACAATATATAAAAGTCCTAAATTTCTTTGGATATTGGGAGGTAAGTTTGCGTACTGGTAGTAAATTCTGAGTACTGGACGACGAGGGGCGAGCAATATCCTACAGTTATAGACTTTGCTAGGTAGTTTCTTGAATCCATAGTATATCTACCGTAATGAGGTCCATCTATTAAAACAAATGAAAATATGCCAAATAGCTCGTAACTTGAAGCCTGCCTAGGATGGACTGTCCCCAGAACTTCACTGGTTCTCTGCTTCATATCCCGAAAGAGACCCACGAAGCAACCAAGTTATCACTCCACTCCATTAAAGATGTGGGAAAATGTAACACAGAACAGCAATAGGTTATAAACAACAATAGTGGAGCGAAATGGGTCAAGAAACAACAATAACAAATCATGCAAGTATTTTAAGCATGCATCTATCTCTCTATCTATCTATCTATCTATCTATAGATAGATAGATAGATAGAGAGATAGACAGATATATAGATATATTCTCCAAGGAACCGAAAAAAAAAAAAAAAGCAACAGAAACAAATCTCCAAGCAACAGAATCTAATTTTTAGGTCACAGATACAAACCTCAAAGAAACAGAAACAAATCTCAAAGCAACAGAAAACAATTTCTAAGTAACAGAAATAAACCTCTAAGCAACAGGAAAAAATCAAAGCAACAGAGACAAACCTAAGAGCAACAGAAACAAACCTCTAAGCAACAGAAACAAATATCTAAGCAAGAGACAGATTGGTACTTAGAGACATGTTAGCTATCATGACCGGGCTATTTTCTCACATACACTCTTAGGCTCTGCGTTACGGGTTATGAAGGAAAAATGATCCATGGGTACCACAAATATCACTTACTCTGGTGAAATAAGCTGTACTCACCGACTGCCTAAGCAAGGAAAATCTGTCTAAGAAAAACTAAAAATTAATACAAAAACAAACAAGTCCTTACCTAAAACAAACAGGTTATTCAACAATAAACACATTTTAAACAAGAGAAGTAAGTCTAAAGGAAAAAAAGACTGTCTTCCCCTAAAATGAAGGGTGTGAAACAAATAATGGGTCCTAAAACAATTAGAAGTTTGAAAGCAACAGAAAATTGCCCTAAACTAGTCATAAAATAAATGATACCGTTGCCACTAGCCGGGAAATTTTTTAGCTAATTTTCTGTTAACCCAGAGATACACGGTGTGTTTTCATGCTGTCTGAAATTTATTCATTTCTAAGCACCAAAAACATTGGAAGTTAAGTTAATAAAAGATACCAATTACCTTCGCGCAATGATGTTTCGTTCAGTCCGAGAGGTTGGTTGTAACAAACGCTGTGCTTTCAGGTTCGATGTCTGAAACTTATACCTCATAGAATATTAAAAAGGTGGAAACTATCTTGATTTATAGCTGTCAGTAAGAGGTGGTAAAGGATTAATAAATGTCTCCCCGATAAAGATACATTGCTCGGTCAATGGGGTACAATATGACTAACAGGAACGCGTTACATCGTGACTAATAACAACACAGTACCATATGACTAATAACAGCACGGTTCTATGTCACTAACATCAACACTGTACAATATCACTTAAAGCAACGCGATACAGTACTATATCACCGACAGCAACACGGTGCTATTTCACTAATATTAACACGGTTCAATATCACTAACAACAGCACTGCACCATATGATTAACACGGTACAATAATTATGACTAACAGCAACACAATGCCACATGACTCACGATCAAAGTGTAGGGTAAGGTGAGGCTGGAATGTGATCTCTAACAGCATGGAGCAACTGCTGAGCTCTGAGCGCTGACTGGCCTCTTGGGGCCCTTATATAAACAGTGAACATCTTTCCCTCCCTACTCGCAGCCCATCTCTCGTCGAGGCAACATCTCCACCACTGTTTCCGGTGGGACCAGCTCTCCACAGCAGCCGTACCAGCCGAGGGGGGCCTGTCCTCTCCATCCTGAGGGAGTGCCCTGGTCTGCCCACCAGGAGGTCGGGGCTCCTCCTCCCTTTCGACGACTCTCCCTCCGACACCACCTGGATCGGGGCTGTGCCCTCGTGACTACCAGAACTGGGCCTCCCCTCCTTGCTTTCCACCTGCTGCTGTTGGGGAACTGGACGAGTTTTCCACCGCCTTATTCCATCAAGGGCAAGGGGGTTGAGGACAACGTCGGGGCGTCTTCCACCTGCAGTTCGTCGTCTGCGCCTTCGCCATTGGCGCCACGCCTTCCATCCAGCGCTGCAAGTCCCGCCCTGCCCTCCTCGACCATCGATGTGCGTGCTTGCCAGCCCTCACCATCACTCCTTGCCCTGCCCATGCTGCCTTTCCTCGTCTGCTATTGCCGGCCCCGCAATGCTCTCCTTGGAGAGCCTTCTTCTGCAGCTACTCTGACGGGTTCTTTTGTTTGCCCGTGCCCCAACAGGCGTGGGGCGAATATTACACAACAGCAACAAATTCCCTCCCTCTCACTGCACAAGCCAGTGACTACCTTCCTCTCCCCTCTCACTGCACCTCCAAGTAAACATCCCCACTGTCCTCTCACCACATCAGTCAGTGAGCACCTCCTCCTCCCCTCTCACTATCCCATGACAACGTACCAAATCCAAGAGAGCAACTAGACAGATCAACTAAAACATGCAGATCAACTGGGATACTAGGGACATGTCCATATATTATCAAGATGATCCCCCCATTATTGCTATATTATTCCCTGGAGTGACAGGCACAGAGAGACAAGTGTGACTACATAGCCCTACCCTTGATGGCAGAAGATACTGTCACGCAGAAATATAATGTTGCTGCACGTGTATACTTAGGTCTCTAACTTTACTCAATAGGTAGTGGATTGTGAAAAAACGACTTCTAAAATTTCTTAATATATATTCTTACACAAACGGTAAAAGTGATACCCATAAGAATACAATGCGGTGAGTGATACTAGAAGCAACTCTTATACTTTGCCATTTGTATAATTTTATATATAATTCTAAATTATTTATGCCGTCATTTAAGTGATTAGTATGCACTGCTTTCCTTATCAAACTTAAAATGAAGTAATTCATGTGAAGAGCGTTGTTAGCAACGGTTATTGTGTGATCAGTGATGATGATAGTAGTTTGTGTCTTAGGTGGCCAACTGACCCTTTTGGCCCCACCTGGCTGCACCATACACCAACTCCATCATTAGCACCATCACAGCCACTGAGAACCCATACCTAAGCACCGCAAACATGCCCTGAAAATGAATAACGGGGGATGTAGGGCAGTAATCCTTTCATTAACGGACTAAACTAATAGTACCCGTTTTACATGCGTAGTTAGTTCTTGCGACGTCATACATATATATCTATAATAGACCTATTAGAACAGTTATTTTTTTCGAACTGATCTTGAGGCCACGGTAGGGATTGAATTATTTTCTGCTATCGCATATTCTTGTATACCCTTGACATTTAAGCTATATTTACACTCAGATAATGTCAATATACTCTAGTCTCCGGAGGACGATGTGGAGATTCATAAACTTTGTCCATAACTCGTGTGTCTCTCCAGCACCCACCGACAACTGGCCTACCACTTCAACGTAGGCTACTTCAATATACCTGATATGAAGTCAAGTTCACTATGATCCAAAAATATACCAATGGAGGATGGGGGGGAGGGGGCAGTGTCAAAAGTATGTAGCTAGATTGTAATTGTAAAAGGCAGGTTTTACTGTGGTCTTTTACTTTTATTCGAAATATCTACCCCTGGGGGTAGGGGGGTTTTCAAGAATACTCCCCCAGTATCCCTGCTTGTCGTAAAAGGCGACTAAAAGGGTTGGCGGAGGGTTAGTGCCCCTCCCCGGAAAACAACTAACTAAAAAAAACAAACAAGAAGCCTCGGACAAGGACTGACCAAACGTTGATGACCCAGGACCGGACAAAGGACTTGGTAATGTGTACATGGAATGTAAGAGGAGCGAATGATGAGGTGAAAGAGAGAGAGATTGTCCAGGTGCTTGAGGATGCGAAAGTGGATGTATGTGGAATAATTGAAACAAAATGGAGAGGAGAAAGTGTGAGAGAATGGGAGTATGGATGGGGTATATGTGCAGGAGTAGATGAGAATGAGAGGGCAAAGGAAGGAGTGTGTATAGTTGTGAGTAAAAGATGGAAGAAGAGCATAAGACAGTATGGATCAGTTGGGTCAAGGATTGTGTGGGTAAAATTGAAAGTTGGAATACAAATGTGGGCGATTGTGTGTGTGAATGCGCCAACGCAAGATCGTGCTAGAAGAGTGAGAGAAGAGTTCTGGACAAATGTGGAAGTGTGCATGGAAAAGTTTGGAAGGAATGAGAGAGTGTTTTTGATTGGTGATATGAATGGTAAAGTTGGTAATGTGAAGGTGGATGGAATAGTTGGTGAGTGGGGTGTGCCTGCTGAGATAGATGAGAATGGGAGTGCGTTAGTGGACATTTGTGCTGGGAGGGGGTTGGTAATAGCCAATACCCTCTTCAGGCATAAAATGATCCACAGGTATACATGGCGAGTGATGAGAAGGGTGGGTGGTGAACTGAATGAAAGGAAGGCAATGATTGATTATGTGTGTGTGGATGAAAGGATGCGAAGATGTGTAAAGGATGCAAGAGTGTATAGAGGTTGGGGGAGTGGACTTTCTGACCACTACTTGGTGGTGGCCAGAATTAGGATGCAAGTAAGATGGAGGAATAGAAGAAGGGAAAGACGAGAGGAAGGAGTAGTTGCAAGGAGAGTGGAAAGATTACAAGAGGATGAGAAAAAGGCAGAGTATAAGAGAGAAGTGGAGGAACGATTGGGCAAATTTGAATTGGAGCAGATGGGAGACGTGGAAGGTGTGTGTAAGATATTTACAGAAGAAATATGTGCAGCATGTGATGTGGTGTGTGGAAGGAAGAGAAGACGGAAGATGGTGCAAGGAACAGCGTGGTGGACTGAAGAGGTGAAACAGGCTGTGGCACAAAAGAAGAAAGCATACAATGAATGGATGAGAAATAGGGGCGTGGAAGAAGTTGAGAGGTGGAAGAGAGAGTTATATGTGGAAAGGAAGAGAGAGGTGAAAAGATTAGTAAGAGAGAGTAAGAAGAGAGTGGATGAGGAATTTGGAAGGAATTTGAGGTGTAAAGTGGAGGGACTGTAAGAAAATGTTCTGGAGAGAAGTGAAAAGAGTAAGACAGGGTGGAAGTGAAGTTAGCAGGGGAGTGAAAGATAAACATGGTAGATTACTAGTGGAGAAGGGAGAAAAAGTGAGCAGATGGAGAGAACACTTTAAGGAATTGTTGAACGTAGAGGATGGAAGTAATGCGAGTATAAGTGGCTGGGGAATGGCTGGGAGAAGGAGGGAGGTGAGAAGACAGGAAGAAATCAGTAGGATAGAGGTTGTGGAAGCAATGAAGAAAGTTAAATCGGGGAAAGCCCCAGGAATTGATGGAGTGTGTGGTGAGATGCTGAAGCATGGGGGAGAGATAGTAGTAGAATGGATGTGGAAGATGTGCAGATTGGCCTGGGAGGAAGGTAGAGTCCCGGAGGATTGGAAGTCAGGTATAATTATTCCCTTGTACAAAGGAAAAGGGGAAAAAGAAGTGTGTGGTAATCATAGGGGCATTTGTCTTCTTAGTATAATAGGAAAAGTGTATGGTAGGATACTTATAGACAGAGTTAGAGAAAGAACAGAGAAATTAGTTGGAGAAGAACAGGGAGGCTTTAGGAAGGGAAGAGGTTGTGTAGATCAGATATTCATTCTTAGATCTTTAGTGGAAAAGTTTCTAGAGAAGGGAAAGAAGTTGTATGCGGCTTTCATGGATTTGGAGAAAGCATATGACAGGGTGGATAGACAAGGATTGTGGAAAGTGTTAAGAATATATGGAGTAGGTGGGAAGTTGTTGAATGCTGTGAAGAGTATGTACGATGGTGCGAAGGCTGCAGTGCATGTGGATGGTGAACTAAGTGAATTTTTCTCTTTGAAAGTTGGTTTGAAACAGGGATGTGTCATGTCTCCATGGTTGTTCAATCTGTACATGGATGGGGTAATAAAAGAGGTACAAGGTAGGGTAGTGGATGTTGGAGTGGCCCTGGTGAGAGAGGATAGTGTTTGGAAACTCCCTGTACTGTTGTTTGCAGATGATACTGTGTTGTTGAGTGAAGACGAAAGGGAGCTGCAAGGCTTGGTGGATGAGTTTGAGAGAGTGTGTAAGAAACGGAACCTAAAGGTGAATGTAGGGAAGAGTAAAGTGATGGTCTTTGAGAGAGGTGAAGTCAGTGAATGTATAGCGAGGTTGGATGATGAGGAATTGGAAAATGTGAGTACGTTTAAGTATTTGGGTAGTGTGATGAGTAAGGATGGAGGTTTGGAGGGTGAAGTGCTTGAAAGGGTACAGCAAGGAAGAAAGGTTGCTGGTTCCTTGAAAGCAGTGATAAGAAACAGGGAAGTGAGCATGGAAGTAAAAAAGTTACTACATGACAGTATTGTGATACCAACTCTAACGTACGGAAGTGAAGCTTGGACATTGTTGGAAGGACACAAGTCAAGAGTGAGAGCAGTGGAAATGAGTTATTTAAGAGGAGCCTGTGGAGTCACGTGGAGAGACAGGCTGACGAATGAGGATATAAAGGAGCGTTGTGGTGTTGATGTGGATGTGATAGGAAGCGTTGTGAGGAACACACTGAGGTGGTTTGGCCATGTGGAGAGGATGGAGGGTGAAAGACTGACGAAGAGAGTGTATGTGAGTGAGGTGGAGGGTGGAAGAGGGAGGGGGAGACCGAGGATGAGATGGAGGGATGGGGTGGAGAGGTATATGAGAGAGGGGGGTGTGAGTTGGGAGCAGGGAAGTGAAATGGCGGGGGACAGGGCGACTTGGAGGCGATTTGTTTGTGGCCACCCCAAACGGGATTGAGGCGTCTGGCAATAGATAGATAGATAGATAGATAATTAAATGTGACACAGTACATATTTACTTACGACATATTAAAAGATGCTCATTATTCGATTACATACACCCAAGTTTTTCACCACCTTACTCCAGTGAAGTATTTTGTTATTTATTTTTTAACCTTACACTCTCGTAATAAAAGGGGGCTATGTTCAGCCTCCTAGATAAAAAAAAAAAAAAAATCTCGTCAACTGAAAAATGGGTCTTGGTGTGATGATAAAATGCAATATCAGACTGAGAGGGATAAAAGGTACATTGATGTAAATTATCTTATTTTCAGTAACGAAAGATGTTACCATCAAGGCTTACCCAATGACTGGCGAGTGAGAGAATGATGGTGACGGTGATGATCCGGGGTGGGTTCTTGCACATGGTGGAGTTGGGTTCTGAGTACTTCATCCACTTATCGTACAGCCCTGATTCCACCGACGTGTATGATCTATCCACAAGAAGAGACACTTGTATGTCTGTATGTGAAGAATAACTTGCGAAGAAAAATGTAAGGTGAAATATCGAGTTCTCGTCTGTTCGTCCAAGACATTTCAAGATATGAATGTATGCATATATTTATCATATACGCAAAGCCCTCCTGTGAAAAGGATCAGTTTATAAATATTTGTTATGTTTTTATTTGTATTTTTAAAAAGAATTATCCTGCATCAAAATATTTTTTTTTAATAACAGAACAGAGGAAGGAAAAACCATAGAGTAAAATACAAAAAAAACAATCCATACTCCAGATTACTTGTGTCCTCCATTCACAAAATATCTGTAACAGTTGGAGTTGAACAGCTGTGGGTTGAAGTTTGAGGAAAAACATCTCTGGGGAAGCGAGTTCCAGAGAGATAGAGTTCAGGGAATGAAAACAATTCTGCGATGCAGAAGTTCTGCAATATGGCTGAGTGATGTTCCAGTCATGAGCGTTACCAGATGCCCGTGTGGCACGAGGGAAGGCCTGGAGAGGTGGCACAATGGACGCAGCTTCGTCTGAGCACTTGCCAAAAAATATATATCTATAATAATACAAGGGAGATAACATTCCTTCTTAATTGTTGGAGATGTAGTTTATTTATAATAGCAGGGTTATTAATAATTCCAGCAGCTTTGTTCTGAATTTTGTCAAGTTGTTTTAATGCAACCTCTCCACATCCACTCCACAAGGGTGAGCAATATTCATGCTGAGAGCACACATGGCTCTTATAAATTATAGCTAACTGCTCGTCAGTGAAGAAGTTACGAACTCCGTACAATAATCCAAGTTTATTTGAGGCAGTTTTAGCAGGTAATCTGACATGGGTGGTCCAGATGAGGGCATTGTGAGACACCAAGAATTTCAATACTTTTGGAGATGGGAATATTGGTAGCATTAAAGGTAACATACGAATCTGGCATTATCTGTTTATTAGTAAATTGTATATATTTGGTTTTCCTAGCATTGAATGAGACAAGGTTGTTTTGTCCCCATTCACTGATCGTACAGTAGATAAGTCATGATTTATGGAGATGGATTTTCTGTGTTGAGAGTTAGAGATATAGGACTTTGTTAATGGGTGTCTGAGTGTGAATGAACTATAAAGTGCTGAGTCATCTGCATATGAATGGATGGAATTGTGGGTGACAGATAAGCGATCATTAATATGACCTTGGAACAGGGTTGTGGCATGCCGGCATTGAGTGGAAATTAGAATATACATCATCTACTTTTACCCTCATTTTTCAGTCGCTGAGATATGAGGAAAGCAGAGGAACAAAAGACATTAGTCCATAACAAGGGACTTTGGACAACAGGGAACGGTTCCATACTCTGTTGAAAGCTTTAGAAATACCAAGGGCAACTGCATGAGTTTCTCCATGTAGGTCGATTGATTGAAGGATGTTGTGAGTCAGGATATTGAGTATGTTAATGGTGGATCTTTCGTGGCGAAAACCGTATAATTAAGTTGTTGGATTCAAGATGTTTAACTATGTGCTTATTAATAAAATTTCAAATATTTTATCAAGAGAAGATGTGGCAGCTATTGGTCTGTAATCAGAGGTGTCAGAGAAACTTCCTTTCTTTGGAACTAGGTGGATATTGGCTTCTTTCCATGAATTAGGGAATGATGATGTACGTATGCATAGCCTGAATAATTTAAGTAGAACAGAGGCAAGTTCTAGGGAACACTTTTTCAAAACAATTGGAGGAATTCCGTTTGGTAATGGAGCTTTGTTGGTAGGTAAATTTTCTAAGATGGATTTTACCTGTCTTGTCTGAATTTTAAATGGAACAGTTTCAGAAGAGTCAAGGTCTAGTACTGGAACGTTCTGGCTGACTTCCTTTATGGTAGAATTTCTGGCAAATGTACTGGCAAAGATATCTGCTTTCCCAGTGGGTCATTTGTAATGTTGCCATCTGAAGATTTTAGTGGGGGACTGGATGATGACCTGTTAATGTGATAAAGTTGGTAAAGTTATTAATGTTTTTTTTACTAAAGTGAGGCACTTGCAACTTATTTATCCTCGGTAAAAAGAGGCTGTTCTTCTAAGTCATCATGGTCAGAGGTGTGGTTGTGTAGACGCTCCATGAAAAGTAAAAATCACAAAGACCTCCAAAAAGAACTACTAGATTTTATTAATACATAAGCTACAGACTTTATCAGAAAACTACTGAAGAGTTCCTTTTATGGACTTACAAGATGCGTCTTATTTTGAAATGCCAGAGCAGTGTTTTACATTTGCCCAACAATCATTTTTATTTAATTACCACCTTGCCTATTGTCAACAGTCGTATGTCCCTGATATTCTCATTTCTTTTATATCCGTCAGTGTCAGTGTCTTTCTCTGCTCCCTGACATTAATAATTACAAGTGGAAATTGTAACAAGAGGAGTCGTAAAATCTTTACTGCTCCAGCACAACTCATATAATTTTTTTTTTTTTTTAAATAACAGTGCCATTTAGAAGTAATAGCTTTTATTTTCTCCCTCAATACGGTCCTTTAATTAACCAGTTCGTCAGGCGTTGTAGCCCTGATAACATTTAATTTATTCTAACTGATGACAGATATCTGGGAAAGGAAGGGGAGTTCTCATAGCCCAACCTCGTGAAATATTCAATGCATAGTACGTATTTGCCTTATAATGTTTGTAAATTCAAAGGCATAATTCTGTTAACTAAATAACCTGAGTTTTTCACACAGTAGAAAAAAGTCTTAGGAGAAGTCAATTTTATATTACACGTTAAACGTGATATAACTAGTTCAGCAACAGCTTGTGTGTGTGTGTGTGTGTGTGTGTGTGTGTGTGTGTGTGTGTGTGTGTGTGTGTTCATGCTATTTTAGAATGACAGCAATTAAATGTTCATATGTTGTTGGCTTGGCACTGGTATAATACACTGATACATTCTAAAATACAGATAACTAAAAATATATTAACCCGTCGCGTCCCTTTGACGTGAATGAACGTCCACACGTTTTGTCACTGCCAATCCCATTGACATACATAAACGCGAATCAATTGCAAGGTCCCTAATTTGCACAATTTTCAATTTCCGCGAGTGATTTTTGGTACATATAAACGAGACACCTTCCTCTACAAGATGCCAGGCAGGGACAATCCCTTGCCCATCATGACCACCCCCCGCACGCTATTGTCTCAGCAATTCACCTGTTACCAGTGACCTGGCCAGTAAAGACATGTCGTGCCACGGTACGAAATTCAGGGCCACAGTGATTCCCCAATCGATGACAATTTGGAGGACATACTTTACATAGCTTTAGAGGAAGAAACAGTCAGAAATGATGATCAGGTAATGTTGCCAAAAAAGGTCAGGTATGTTGATGTGTTTCGTGAGTGAAATAATGTTTATATTGCCTATATTACTGTGTGAAAACCAATATACTCTCGTGCTACATATAAATTCGTACCAAATACATAAATAAATACTGTTTATGAGTGGTGTGGAATGGATACCCTCCCATAGAACTCGTTTTCTTTGGAGCCAGCCTGATAGAAAACACAGTAAGGTGAGGAGGTACTGTTACCTGTATCGAGTATTTTAAACCTCAGGTGAGCAATTTCTCTATGATTTTTCGATGTTTCTCACCAAAAGCGGAGGTTTGAGCCAAAAAAAAAAAAAAAATCCAAAAATGGTCAGGATTGGGGGGAGTCAGTGATGGAAAAGTGGTCAGGACGGGGCGGGTTAAACATACACAATTTCAGTAACTTTTGGAATCATATTACAACCTGTCAGAGAAAAGCTTTTGGGTAGCAAGTTGATATAGTTGAAATCCAGGTCAAAGATGACATGAGTGGCTGCATGCACAACAAACTCCATGCTGTTTTCAAATTCAACGAGCTTGTTGTAGGCGACCCATTTTGTCCCCAGCAGTTTCCCTAGTTCATGAAGTGGACCTGACGTGGCAGTCTGAAAAGAAAAAAGTGCTCAAAGATTGTCTGCTTTACAGTATATGTTTATGGGATTTCGAGACATGAGTTTTTAATATTTCGAAAAAAAAAGGTACGTGTAAATGTCTTGCAAAAAATTTTGTTTATATATCAAACATACGAAAATAATCAATGATTCATATTACTGAAAAAAGCATCAGGAACATATTTACCTATTAAAATAATAGATATTACTTATAAATTAATTCGATGCTCTACTGTGTTTGAGAAACTGTACATGGCAAAAAAAAAAATGTTTTCAAAAGACAAAAAATGCTGTAACTTTAGGGGAGCCTGTTACCATGATATGAATTTCATGAATAAATTAACCATCAGGTCAAGCAAAACTTGTATGCTTATTCCATTTTAAAGCCATAATTAACTAGCAGCCTATCAATTAAAGTATCATATTATAGAAATCCAATTAGATACTCTTAATTTTTTATCTTCCTAAAGAAACAACCACTCACTTCAATATAATTAATGATCAAAGTTTTTGGAACAACAATTATCGCAACATCAGAATTCTCAAGGACGTCCTCAAGTCTCTGGTAGGGTTGGTCTATGTATCCGACTGCCAGGAGGGACATCAGGTTGCCGACATAGCTCTGTGTCAGCACCACAACCATCAGCATCCACATCCCCAGCATTACACGCTCCCATCACCGTCGACTTTCAGTGATCTTTATATCTGGAAAACAAAATTTAGTGAGCAAAAGATATACATCATCAAAAGACTTGATGGCCTGTTCCTGGCAGCTTTGGTGAAATACAGTAAAAGTAGTGGTAGCAGTAAGCTGCAATTATTTATATGACTTCAAGCATCATCTAACACAAGACAATGGTGGAGCATAGTGAAACTATGTGGACATAACAATTGATTCTTTTGGTATTCTCACAGAGAAAAATTGGCTAGTTCGGAAGTTAATAAGTATGGATGATGCCTCCATTAACTCAGCCGTTCTGACTTAATCTAATCTCTCAGAGTCCCTCCAGAGTTAATCTAAAATTACTCACTGTAAACCAGAACATGGCAAACACTAGTTACCTTCTTGCAAAAAAACTTACACGCAGTTGAAGGTGTTAGCATCTGTCATGCCTGGTTCTTGTATATGACTGGGAAGGCAGAAAGTCAGAAGCAGCATCACAGTGCATACTGCCAACAGTCCCGTCAGCACAGCCACCCAAACCTTTGGTCTAAGAGACAGCAGGAAGCCTCAAGGATCCACCTCAGGACGATCACGGGCAGCGAGAATCAGATAACTTCCCATAAACACAAATGGAGAGCAGTCTGTCCACTGGCTTTTTGTTATACTTATATCCATGAAAAATGGTCCCGGAGTAAACTCCACTTACTGAAATGTGTTTTTCTAAAATATTATGAAGAACAGTAGAACAATGTACGTCGGGATTTATATCATAAAAGATTAATCTTTACCACAATATTCTGTGATGAGTAAATCGTGACAAGGTTCACAAGTCGTTTGCTTGATTCAGTATGTTTACTGTATTGATCACGACTTCTTATTTTAAGAGAACTCTTTCCCGAGCTAAATATTTGAAAGGGAAACTGACACACACAAAAATTTGGTTCAGATGATGTATATGCGAAAAATCAGGATCGAATTTTATGTAGGGGAAAATACAACTAGTGTACAATGCTAAAAGCAGTAGGAGGATAATTAAATTATGGAATCTTCCTAAGGTACGGCTGCTTCTTAAAATAATGTAAGAGCATAAATTGCAGGTCAACAGAAACTGGTTTTAATGACAAGTAGAAAAGAAGCGTTGCGAAAAATCATGTTAAAATTTTCAAAATTTATAGGTGAGAAAGACGCTACTGCCTGCCTGAAGCCAAAGAGTATTCAGTTCACAGATGCTATACTATGTATACTCTCGTTCTAACTTGGTCCAAAATTGCCATTCCATATTGAGAAGTTTGCTGCAAGAAGAGATTAGCACTAGAAAAGGATGCTAGTGATACAGCAGTCTTATGAAAAGGAGGGAAAGGGTAACATTGTCTTTTTTTCCCGTCGAGTTTCGTAGTATAATATGCAAAAGGACGAAAATCTGAGCCAAGTTGAGGTAAACGAAATACAGAATTGACCTCATGTGTAATGAGTCCCATCATGCCTTTTCAAGTCCCATCCCTCTGCAGTAAGACCCTAGTCCTGTCAGGGGATATTACGTACTTCTATCTGTTAGAGGGACGTGATTTAAGCACCTTTGATGATATTGTAACCTTTTCCGGAGCAAAAAATAAGTCAAGGAGGTACGTTCACATTTGTATTTTATTTTTGCTAACTTAGGGCAAGTTGTGCAATCAACCAACGTCTATTTTTCAAAACCAAATGTTTCCAGAGTAAACATAGAGTGTATTTAAACAAATGTGCATTAATAGCTCACTTGAAGTTCATGATCGTGGACAGCATCTCCATAATGTTCCCCGTTGCCCCCCCCCCCCCAGGTGAGTTGTTTGTCCTCTGGTGCCGTGGGGTCATCTACTGTAAATGCCACCTGTGCCACTAACTCCTCCGCTGTCACTAGCACGTGTGCCCAGTGCGGGAACCTGCGGCAAGATGGTGTAGGGTATAGTGTTGCCTAGTATTGTCACTTGCATTAATATACACTCCCTGGCAATGCATTTTTGATTCTGACAGTACGATATATGTTTATGTATTCACACAAAACATTAGTTGAACATTATAAGCTATTGTTTTCAAGTATCAGTTGTGCTAACACCTTCTATTAAAGAAAACAATCGCGGCGATCGACCATGTTGTTGCGTAATGTAGGCATAACCTAAGGCAATTCAGATCGCTCAGAATGAATAATAT
>NC_136969.1:4288111-4335611 GCF_032717465.1 Coenobita brevimanus
GTGGCTACTGTTGTATTGTTATTGTTATTGTTTTGGTTGCTTCTGTCTTTGTTGTAGTAGTTGTAGTAACAGTAATAGCAGTAGTCGTCCCGTTGTAGTAGTAGTAGTAGTAGTATAGTAGTAGTAGCAGTAGTAGTATTAGTAGTAGTAGTAGTGGTAGTGCTAGTAGTGTGTGTAGTAGTAGTAGTAGCTGCACCAGCAGCACCAGCAGCGCAGTACTAGTAGTAGTAGTAGTAGTAGTAGTAGTAGTAGTAGTAGTAGTCGTTGTAGTCCGAGGCTCATATGGACGTTAACCCTTCGGTCTGGGGTAAACCGGCCACTTAAGCCGGGCGCTCCCAGAGAACTTTTGCTGCGGTTATGTCGGTGCGTTGTGTGTGTTTGGAGAGTGAGGAGCGTGAGGCTTCCTAACGCTTAATCCTCACCAGTTTATTTCTGGATATAGTTGGTTAATTCTCACGTGTGTGTGTGTGTGTGTGTGTGTGTGTGTGTGTGTGTGTGTGTGTGTGTGTGTGTGTGTGTAAGAAGAGGAAGAGAGGGTATTGTAAGTTGTGGGGAAGGCAGCAAAATGGCGTGAGACAGGGCGACATGGAGGCAATTTATTTGCAGCCACCCCTTACAGGGTTAAGGCTTCTAGCTAGAGAGAGAGAGAGAGAGAGAGAGAGAGAGAGAGAGAGAGAGAGAGAGAGTGTAAGATATTCAGTCTATATCGATATCAGATGCATACAGATATTTGCGTAAGTGAATAGCTAGGTATGGTATGCACAATAAATCGCTGAGGAATAGGTGCTGAGGGTGTTATAGAAGCCTTCCTACCCGACGAGGTGAGCACGACACCCAAGTGTATCATTACAAAAATATAAACAAAATATAGTTGTAACAGTAGTTCCCCTCCACTTGTGCAGTCCACCATCTTCCTTTTGGGGGATAGGGAGGTAATTGAGAGGACGTTAATGTATAGGTTAGAAGTAAGTGGAGCCGCCTGGTTACATCGGTGCCACCACATGAAGGCGCCTCTCCCCAGCACCATAAAGTACACTTAGAAAATATTAACCTCTAAAATACTGCACCGTGACGCCGTTTCATCTTTATTCTTGCAAGCGTCAGTCTTTTATTAATTAATAATAATAATAATAATAATAATAATAATAATTATTATTATTATTATTATTATTTGCTTACAAGAGGCCCCGTGCACCGATATGTTAGTCTCAGTTAACCCCTTCAGCCAAAGGTCATATATATATAATTCAATATTTGTATCTCCAGACGATTTCATGCTGCTTAGGTAAGACGTGCATTAATGAAGGCTGTATCTTAACCCTGAGAGTTCCTAAAGCCTCTTAAGCTGTATTAAACCAAAAGCAACAACGACTGAATGTAAGCAGTGTCATCTTCCTTAACTACAAAGCCATTTTATGCATTATTTTTACAGCCGGACGATTATATTCAAACAATTCATTCAGGTTACAGTGCAAGGTGCAATATTTAAACAATGGAGGGGCTAGTGAGACTGCTTAACTCTTAGCAGTATAACATGACTTCTGTGTGAAGGGGGTCTTCTTGGCTAATGTGTTTCTCCAGCATACGACTGACATTATGTGCCTCACCAGTCATGATTTTTTTTTTTCCGGGCTTTTCGCCAACATTAGTTTAATAAGAACGTTTTCGACTAATGGAATTATGTTATTACTGTGCAATTATTTACATACGTTTGATGTTGTATGAATAAATATCTAAGTATTTCATTTTTCATCAGCCAGTCAAAGACTCAGTCCTTTCAGCTTCTAGGACTTTTTAAATTTATTCTTCCTGCCATTACATGATCTGAAGTGGTTATATGTAGCCATCGGTGTCTCTGTTTCTAAAAGGAGACTCAACTGAACTCATTCAACTCATACTGATGTAGCGAGATGAAAAAAAAAAAAAATGTGTTCTTATGGGGGGACTGGATACCTCATTGCCAGGTATGAAGAAGGTAACCTGAAGCATATTAATCAGTTCAGAAGTCTAGCAGTTCCATTAACTAAACAGTGACGATCCTGAGTGACAGAAGTTTAAGAAATGTAATACGATAGGTATTTTCTGAGCAGAATCAAGGTCTAGTGGTAGCGAGACGAAAAACATGCTGAAGACGGTAGTGTGTATATTGTTTAAATTGGCTTTTTCCAGGGTGAGCATTTATTAAGGTGAATAAGATAGCCTGGTAGTAGTAAGAATAGGGACAAAAAGGAATTGTACTGGAAAGGTTATTGGCTGTGTTGATGGCAGTGGCATACCTCAGGGTGGGTATCACTTGGCTTGAATATACAATAATTGCCTGGAAGCAGCGAGAATAAGAATGTGATTGTACTGAATAGGTTATCACGTTTGTTGTCCGGAGCAGAGGACCCTTTGGCCAATATGAAGATTACTCTTTCAATTATTTCTCCCTACAAACATACATAATTCTTCTCAGGGGGAGGCATCCGGTACTGAATGGGGGGATGGAGTCTGCATAAAACTGTTTCATTGCGAATCAATATCTTTGAAGGTGAACGAAATTATGGGATGATAGCAAGAGTAAAATGTAAAGAATAACATCGTTCTGAACTGTTTAACCTAATTGCAGTGAGGAGTCTTATAAGAACATTAAATCATCTGACAGTGAAACCAATAAAATATAAAAAACATCATAATAAAGGAGATACTGTGTATATTATTGGAAAGTGGCCTTGCCTAGGGTATCTTAAAAATAGAATAAAATCGTCTGACAGTAGCAAGAATTTGAATAAAAAGTATTTGTACTGGAAAGGTGAAAGTACATGTTATTGAAAGTGGCATTCCTCAGGGATGATGCTTGACAACACCTCCAGTTATCAATTTGTCTATCAGTTTGGCTATCTATCTGTCTGTCTATCAGCATATCTGTATGTGTCTGTTTATCTGTGTTGATACTGTAACGTGCGCTCATTGTGATATCATCCCTTCACCTTGTGGTGCATGTTTGGTTGCCCTTTTGTGCCCGTCGCTGTGTGTGCTTTGTGATTTGCCGTGTGTGTGTGTGTGTGTGTGTGTGAGAGAGAGAGAGAGAGAGAGAGAGAGAGAGAGAGAGAGAGAGAGAGACTGAGGTTCTAAGTGCCTTTGGAATTTTTGTAATGCATCTTTCTTCGCAATTTATTCTGGATATTACACTTCAGTATCCACGTCAATGTTAATGACTGCAAGCATTGTCCATATGCAGACTATATAAATAATGCACGAGAGAACGTTAAGTTATAATAGGCAAAATAAACAGCTGAGGAAAAAGAGCTGCAGGGTCCTAAATTCCACTAAGATTATGGGCCTGAGATGGTAAATAGCTTGAGTCTGTGATGCCTGGAATTTCGAGCGAACAGAGTCTTTATGATGTGTAAACTTTTTCTCTTTTCATATATATATATTTTGCATCGCCACAGAGGACCCTAACCCCGAGATATTTACTGTCTGTGTGTCAATATTGTGAAATTTCTGGATCCTTTTCGTGGAGAGTGATGGTTCATGTGATGAGGTGCGACGTATTGTTCTTCCTGAAAATATGGTTGTTGACTTGAAAATATGTGTCTGAAAAATATGTTTGGTGTTTGAGAGAGGACTTGTGAACCTTCGAGTTTTATTATTAGAGTTTTTTATTATCTTATGGAGTCCTTGGCTTTTGTATTTAGTCTGTGAGAGTGCTTATTAGTAATGTTTTCTTTCTTATTACTTATCTTTATTAGGTGAGTGTTCTTCTTAGCGGTTGTGTTTCTTCAGGCTTCTAGTTCTCCTGGTCTTGTCTTCCAGTACTCTCTCTGTCTCTCTTTCTTTCTGTCATTTATAGCCATGCTTCCATCCATGCCATCCTTCCTTCAGTCATCCATCTTTCCATCCTCTATTCATTGTCGCTTTCTTCCTTCCATGCGTCATTCCTTCCATCCTATATTTTGTCTTATTCTTCCACCCTCAGTTATTCCTTCATTCATTTGTTCCAGTTTCCATCCCACTTGCTTTTCGTCCTCCATTCCATTCTACTTCTTTTCCTTCATCCGTTTCTTTTTCTAACCATTCATTCATTCCTCCCCTCTTTGTTCCTCCCTCCTTTTCTTTTTCCTCTCATCTTGGCATCTTCTTTTCCATTTCCTTTCCCTCCATCCCTCCCTCCTTCCCTCCACCCATCCGTCCCTCTGTAATACATATTCCCTCTTTCCTTTCACCTCTCCCTCTTCCCTTCCTTCCTCCCTCCCTTCCTCCCTCCTTCCATCCATCAATTCATTCTCCCTTCCATAATCTATCATCCCTCTCTCCATCCTTCCCTCTTTTCTCCAACCCTTCATCCTTCCATTCATCCTTCCTTCCATCCCTCCCTCTCTCCCTCCCTCCTTCCCACCGTATTACATTTTCTCTTTTTTCCTTCGTCCTTCTTTCCTTGCTTCTTCCACCCTTTCTTCTTTCATCCAGTCGTACCTCTGTAAATCATCTTCCTTTCTCTCAGTCTCTCCTTCCCTCCTTTTTTGTTTCTTCCCTCCCTCTCTCCTTCCTTACATTCATTAGTCTGTCCATCCATCCTTCTAAAATCTTTACTTCCTTCTTTCCCTCTTTCCAACTTTTCTCTCTTCCTTCACAAGCCATTTTCCTCTCTCCTTCCTTCCTCTTATCTTTCCTCACTCCATGCTTTCCTCCCTTCCACCCTCCATCCTCCTCTCCTTCCCTCCATCCTTCTTTCCTCCTTCCCTCCACAGTATTTTTCCTCTCCCTCCTTCCTACCCTGCCCCTATACCATCCTGCCCTCCTTAAACCAAACAGACACCACCATTGCACCACCGTCGTGTGTGACAACTGGTTCATAGTCTGCTTTCTGAAGGTTAAGGGGAAGGATGACTTGCACACACACACACACACACACACACACACACACACACACACACACACTGGCACTGACTGCATTGACTAAGGCCAGGGGGAATTTTGGGAATGGAAAACAGATTCAGTGTTCCACTTTTTTCTGTCTATCTGTCTATTGCCAGACGCCGTAATGCCGTAAGGGATGGCCACAAACAGATCGCCTCCATGTCGTCCTGTCCCCCGCCATTTGACTGCCCACCCCCTTGCTCACATCCCCCTTCTCTCATGCACCTTTCTATCTTTGGTAATTTAGGTGAATGAGCAGGGTGAATGAGTTCGATTGCTTCCAGGTTATGGCAGGATGGGATGCCGGTGTGTTTGGGTCAGTAATGAAGGTGATGGATTACTTACGTTGTGATTTTCCTTCTCCCCTTCCTTCCCTATCCTTCCAGTACCCTCCCCCTCTCCCTACTCCTACACCTCCTTCCCTTTTTCTCCTGTATCCCTTTTCAACTTCCACAATTCCCCTCTTTCCTCTTTTCACCTTCCCATTCCAACCCCTCCTTCCCTCATCCCCCTCCTTCCCTGCCCACTCCCACCTCTTCTTCCCTCTTCCCCCTCCTTCCCTTCCCACTCCCACCTCTCCTTCCCTCTTCCCCCTCCTTCCCTCCCCACTCCCACCTCTCCCTCCCTCTTCCCCCTCCTTCCCTCCCCACTCCCACCTCTTCTTCCCTCTTCCCCCTCCTTCCCTTCCCACTCCCACCTCTCCTTCCCTCTTCCCCCTCCTTCCCTCCCCACTCCCACCTCTTCTTCCCTCATCCCCCTCCTTCCCTCCCCACTCCCACTTCTCCTTCCCTCATCCCCCTCCTTCCCTCCCCACTCCCACCTCTCCGTCCCTCTTCCCCCTCCTTCCCTTCCCACTCCCACCTCTCCCTCCCTCTTCCCCCTCCTTCCCTCCCCACTCCCACCTCTCCCTCCCTCTTCCCCCTCCTTCCCTCTCCACTCCCACCTCTCCTTCCCTCTTCCCCCTCCTTCCCTCCCCACTCCCACCTCTCCCTCCCTCTTCCCCCTCCTCTCCCGCGTCCCTCAAAGCAGCGACACGTGGGACAGAAAACTAATCGTGGATGAAGGACAAGTAAAGACGACTATAATACCTTTCTTAGCAGGATTTGTGTGTGTGTGTGTGTGTGTGTGTGTGTGTGTGTGTGTGTGTGTGTGTGTGTGTGTGTGTGTGTGTGTGTGTGGAGGTACATCTCATGCGACTGACGGCTGTACCTGATGGGAAACTGATGGGTTAGATTAGGTTAAGTTAGGCTTTTAGGATAAGCCTGTGAGAGAGAGAGAGAGAGAGAGAGAGAGAGAGAGAGAGAGAGAGAGAGAGAGAGAGAGAGAGAGAGAGAGAGAGAAGTGACTGGTGCTGAAGTAATGAAATAATCTACACGATGATCAGAGGCTGCCTTGCCTAATAAACAGGTAAGTTATCTCGCTCTGGCGCCGCACGACATAAAGACCTGGGAGTCGCTTTATTGCAGACTCTCCTTCGGGTGAGTCCTAAGCGATTCATGGCCAAATATAAGTAAAAGGCCAGAGTGTGTTTCTTAATTTTCTGGTCATAATCTGGAAGCTGGTTTCCTTTCGTCAGTCTTACTACGTTCCTCTGTTTTCTTAAGCCATTTCTTGCTGTTTAATAGAGTGTAAAATATGCCACACTGCTTTTGGTACCTTTTCTTATGCAGGGAAGAAGGAACCAAAGGCCAGGAGCCCGCAAATTGTTCACTCCACGAAAACACAAAAGCATGATAACAGACAGCCAAATTAAAGATCCGGTTATTTCGAGATGCCTGGACGCACTGCGTCTGAAAGACTGGAGGTCATAGGCAGTAGAAAATACAGACAGAGGAAGACAGTTCCAAAGTTGACCTGTTGCATACATGAAGAACTGGGAGTAACGGTTAACTCTTCCATTAGAGGGCTGGACAGAAAAGAGATGAGAGTTCGTTGCTAGACGAATGCTACACGCCCGCCGTAGTGATTGAGGGATGCAAGCAGACAGTTCAGAGAAGCAGTGACCATTGATGTAGCGACAGAAACGAGATAATGGTCCGGTGAATGTGCATAGGAGGCTTCACTCCTTGATATTCCAGTCATCTCCGGGAAGGTGTTGTGGGTAAGCTGAATGCTATTGTTAGTCGCTTTATATTGACTGTAAAACATGTGCGTGTGTTTGCTTATCTTCATCTTAGTGGCAGAAGCGGTCAATAGCCTCAGTGCCTGTTAAATGCTTGTCTTATATAGAAAGAGTGGATAGGTGGCCATAGAAGGCGTATTATGTTGGAAATTTATTGCCGTGGACGTGGTGTAAATCCCAGCAAGGCAGCAAAATTACCTAAGCAAAACTATTCGATTAATTCCCGCATGAGAGAGAGGGGCAAGATAAGGGATGCGGTGGTAGGGTGTTGGTTGAAACAGTAAGGCAGGTGTGTTGTGAGGGCAGAGGCAGCAAGGCAGGTGTGTTGTGAGGGCAGAGGCAGCAAGGCAGGTGTGTTGTGAGGGCAGAGGCAGCAAGGCAGGTGTGTTGTGAGGGCAGAGGCAGCAAGGCAGGTATGTTGTGATGGCAGAGGCAGCAAGGGAGGTGTGTTTTGAAGGCAGAAGTAGCAAGGCAGGTGTGTTGTGAGGGCAGGGAAGGTGTGTTGTGAGGGCAGAAGTAGCAAGGCAGGTGTGTTGTCAGGGCAGGGAAGGTGTGTTGTGAGGAAAGACACGGGGAGTTGAGAGCCTAATAATTACCTTATCTCTTTTAATAAACAACCGTATTCCGAGGTCAGACGTTCATGTAATTATCATTGAGCTGTATCTTGCATGGTGATCAAACTTTTTCAGATAATTGGATTGCTTTATTATATCTGCAGTTTGTTTTCCCTACTGTGTCCTCCTGGCTGGTGATGCAATGCCTTGATGGGGTTGCTGGGTGTGGTAATTTGGGTGGATGAGTGACTGAGTGTGGAGGAGTGTGAATGATGTGGATTGGACGTAGGTATACAAAGGAAAGCAAACAGCACCATATCTATTAGTCCCCTCCAGGCTGTTGTAGGGTCGGTTATCGTAGCTGTTCTGTAGGTCAAAGACGAGGATAGTGGTAGGTGAAAGGCTGGGTGTGGGTGTGAGAAAGCTTGAATGGGAAAATGAAGTGATGTGGACAGGTGTGTGTGTGTGTGTGTGTGTGTGTGTGTGTGTGTGTGTGTGTGTGTGTGTGTGTGTGTGTAAATTATATTTCTTTGCGACATTCATGTAAAATATCTTGCTATACTTGGCAGCAAAGAAAGTGTTGATAAGTAGTGTTAAATTTTTGTAACTGACTTTAGTGTTTAAGACCACGTCCTCTGCCGTAACCTCTAAGTAAGCACAACACATTCAGGTCTTGGCCAGCACTGACTTCTTGATGACTTACCTGTCTCCTTATCCACAAATGCGTCACACCTTATAAGCCAGGACCCACCACCACCACCACAACCACTACCACTTCCACTACCACCACTACTACTATTACCACCACCACCAATACCGCCACACGTTTAAAAAATCATCCCCAACAGTCACTGATGATAACACCTTTCGAACAAGCCGTCAGCAGTGGGTTTGAGGGAATGTGGAGGGGGGTTGAGGAATATGGGAAAGTTTTTCTTGTTACTTCTGTCACTTGGCATTTGTAAACAGAATTTAAGTCACCTACGGTCCTTTATTGCACACTGATTCATGCTCCAGTGTTTACATTGTGCTTGATAATTGATATGTATCATTACTATTATTATTATGATGATGATGATGATGATGATTATGATGATGATGATGATGATGATTATTATTATTATTATTATTCAGAGGTTCAGATCTGCCTGTTTCCTTTTGCGCCAGTGTGTCTTAGTACCTGCGTGCCTGTCTGCCTGTCTGTCTGCTTTTATACTTGCCTGCCTGTCATTACACGTGCCTATCTCTCTGCCTGTCTATCTTTGTACCAATCTACCTGCCTGTCTGTCACTCTGTATACCTGCAAGAGTGCGTGACTGTGTGCGTTTGTGGTGCGTGGTGGTGGTGTTGATGGTGAGTTGTAGGGGTGTGAAGCTCATAAAATCGAAGATCATCACCGCGACCACTAACGCTCTGCCACCATCACGGGCCTCTAAGAGACTGATCCTGGCCACGTTTCTCGTGGCTCTTGGTCACAATTCCTCTTGAATATTTCTCCTCAGCAGCTCTTCCTTCTCATATATTTCCATAGCCCTCATTTCTTTTGTGCTTCCATTTTCTCTCCATACCTCCCCACCTCCCCTTTGAAATATCCTCTTTCCTTCTCCATTTACTCCTATTTCTTTCTCTTCTTAATCGTCAGGCGTCTGTTGTTTTGGCGATTACAACTCCCCTTATAGAGATGGGGCCCTTCCATGGACATGACTTTAAGCTTCAAGAGGTGGCTGGAGAATAAGAGAGAGGGGTGTGAGCTGGGAGCTGGGCAGTGAAGTGGCGTTGGACATGGCGACAAGGGGGCTATTTGCTTGTGGCCACCCCTTACGGGATTGAGGCGTCTGACAATAGATAGATAGATAGAATTTTACCAACTAGATTAGGCTGGTTATCTATCCTTAAATATATTCTACTGCCGTTGTTTCCTCCTCAGTTATTTTCCTTTTCATTCCTCTTCATATCCATTGGTCAGTCAGTCTGTCAGTCCCTCCATTTTTGTTTCCCCTTGTTCTCGTTTCCGGTTTCTACCTTTCCTCAGTGCACAGTATTTTTTATGATTCCTTCTCACTCAACGTCGCAAGTCGAAAATGAGTGAAGATAAAGGCCTGATGGTAAGGACAGGGAAGAGAAATGGGTAAAAGAGGTGGATGAGAAAGTAGGAGGAATGGGGGAGAAGAAAGATGAGGAAGGGAAGGAGAGACAGGATGACAGAAGGGAAACAGAAGGGCAATAACTATTATAGAAGGAAATTAAACCTTCTCTTTGAATTCTCGCTTATTGATAGTTACACAGAAGATAGGTTTCTCTCTGGTCTACACTCATCTTCTCACCACTTTATTGATGTCGCGTTATATCCTTCCTGTTGCACTTTTAAATCCAGCCAGTCCAGACTTCCTCTCCTTCACCTTCACGATGGTTTAAGCTGAATCTGCAGCATAGTTCTCCCTTATTCTTATCGTCCCCAAATCAGGTCTACACTCATCTCTCCACGTTCTTGATGTTTCATTCTGTCTCCTTCCTTCCATATCCTTTCTTGTTGCATCTTTAAATCCAGCCTATCCAGACTTCCTCTCAGTCACCTTTAAGTTTCAGCTAAATTTCCAGTTTTTCCCACCTCTCTTACTACAATCTTTCCAAAAACAGGGCTGGAGGCCTTATATTCATTTCATCCATCTTCTTCTTCATCAAAAGTCAAACGCCTTACATGTATACACTGTAGACTGTTAATCTTTCATTCTGTTAAATTACTGAACTCATTTTATGGCGTTGGAGTTCCTTTCCCTTATTCACGGTGGTTACATTTTCTCACCTTGTCCCCACCTACACAAAAGTAAGATCTGGGTTCTTATTCTTGTCGGTTAAGGTGGCTCCCTAACACCTTTTCCTTAGCGATTCATTTCTCGATACGGCTAGGTGTAATCAGTTTGTATGCTGTTTCTGCTGAGTATGGCAGTATATGAATGATTTAATGACAGAAAAGGAAAATAAGAAGTATAAAAACAAAATAAATCGCTTAGAAAGAGGTGTTAGGGAGCTTTCTTACCTGACGAGAATACGGGCCTGGCCTTCTGGTGTTGACTCAGGTGCACTAAATAATGGGTAAATAATGGCTGATGGTTAATGGGTCTTAGGTAAATAATGGCTAATGGGTAAATAATGGGTAATGTGTAAATAATGATTAATAGGCAAATAATGGGTAAAGATTGCTAATGACTAAATAATGACTAACGGGTAAATAACGGGGAATGGGTAAATAATGGCTAATGGTTAAATAATGGCTGATGGGTAAATAATGGGTAATGAGTAAAATGATGGGTAAATAATGGGTAATATGAAAATAATGGTTAATGGGTAAAAAAGTTAATGGGCAAATAATGGTTAATGGGTAAATAATGGGTAAATAATGGTTAATGAGTAAATTTTGGGTAAATAATTTACAAATAATGGTTAATGGGTATATAATGGGATTCTGAAGTGCTCGCCAACCGTGCACTCACGTCACAAGCACACAACCCTCTTGCCCGAGAGAGACACCTCAACGTTTACCTTCGTCATTAAGTGAACTGGATTTCGTATATTGGTGGGTAAACTGAGGTAGGTTTGGGTGGGTAAGGTTAGCTGGTTGACTGGGTTTGGTGAATGAGGAGCAGACAGACAGGCAGTAAGGGAGAAAAAAGCACATAGAGACTAGTAAACTACTTTTGCTTACATTTGTTCCCTAACATGTCTCTGTTTCTTGTTATTTGTCTTTCAACCTTCAGTGGTCTTTTGCACAGTGAACCACTTTATTGATTCTGTCTGTCTGTCTGTCTATCTATATCCATCTATCTAGCTATCTGTCTGTCTGTCTGTCTGTCTGTATATCTATCTATCTATCTATCTCTATCCATCCATCCATCCATCAACCTATCTGTCTATCTATATATGTCTATCCATCTACCTGTTTGTCTACTTGTCTGCCTATCAGTCTGTCTGTCTGTCTGTCTGTCTATATATGTATTCCATAAATATATCTGTATCTATCTATCTATCTATCTATCTTCAGACCATGTATTAACTAAGAATTAGCTATTATTTTCCTCCTCTCAGTCTCTGTACCGGAAGCTACTTGACAGGTAGATAGATACATAGATACAGACAGACAGACAGAAATAGATTAGATAGATACGTGAACAAAATAAAACACCCATGAGCAACTCTTGTCATAATTACAGCATCGTCGTTAGCTTTATTACACCAAATTGTTCCTTCCTCATATACCTCTACACTGTATCCTTCCACCTCGTTCTCAGTCTTCCTCTCCTCTGTCCTTGCCAGTATCTACAAATATTCTTGGTACAGGTGGACTGATATAACCTTTTCTTTCTCGTATACAGATAAATTTTTTCCTTTGCCAGAGTTGTGTGTGTGTGTGTGTGTGTGTGTGTGTGTGTGTGTGTGTCTACATTGCACTTGTGTGTGCGGACGTGTGGGCATGCGAGCTTGCTTCTACTCCCGGATATAAGCACACTGATAACTACATAACAAACTCAGTTATTGGTGGTGTAAACGCTCCTTATTAATTCCACCTTATATGGTAGGTAAGGATTTTAGTGTGTGTGTGTTTTGACGCCTCTCGCCCCGCTTGGTGGTGTGGCCAGTCCAGTGAACCCACCATCAACAAAAAAGGCAGTTTATGTCGAGTGTAATTAACTGTACTCTGAACCAGCCAACAGTAGGTGCCGGATACTGGAGGGTCAGTAACCAGGGTCTTGTATGGCCTGCGGTAGTGTTTGTGTGGGTATGTGGGGGGTGACGTGATACTATTCTATTTTTTGCATTCTTTTCCACGGGCGCTGTGACCTTTCCTTTAATATGACATTTTGGGTTGATGACACTTCACTAGACGTACATCTCGTGTATCATATTCACATGGTTGGTACAGTCACCAGCCAAATCCTACAGGTTGATATCCTTCCTCGCCTGCTCCTTACAACTCTTACGTTTCTACCTGGGTGTGGGTCTGCATCAGGAAATCACAAAGTAGGGCAGGTATGCTGAGGGAAAATGAAAGAGATCCTTGCCATGGGATCCAAATGGTGATGGTATTACTGAATTTGCGTTGTCTTCCGTATTGGAGGTGACTCTTTTAAACCTTCACCTTGCCATTATCGACCTAATTACAGCGCTTGTTTTCACAGGTTGTGCTCCCTCTTCCTGCTCTGTCAGCCTGTTTTCTCTGGCCTGCCGTGACTTCAACGAGGGAACAGTAAGTGACCTGCATTAACAGTTTTTTATCGTTTTGTTCTCTGATTGCTGACATGCACAGTTCCCTTTGTCCACTCTTGCATGATGCAAGTTGGCAGGCGAAGAACTCTCTTGTATCGTTTGTAATCAAAGACTACTACTGGCATGTTTGGCGGAAAAAAAAAAAAAAAGTAATGGAAGTGGTTAGATGGAGAGAAGCCACTGAAAGTCTAGAAAGGACACGGGTACTTCAATGCCAAATAACTAAAAACTATTTTAGTTAGTTAATTCACTAAGATGATATTTTGGTATTTAATTCCAGAGATACTCTTTACATCGACCGTATCTCAAAGTAAATAGACCGCGCCAAAAGTTCGTGCTTCTGCTGATGCAAGAATTGTGGACAATACTAAACAATAACTTAATAAAATGGTTACTTACAAAATTTAATGAGTACTTCAGAGGTCTTCCTTTAATCTTCAGGCAATTATTGTGACGTTTTGGGACAATGCCAGGTACCTTAAATGCTGTGGGTCATTATTCCTGCACACCTGTTCCACTGCTTCCATCAGGTGCGGGATGGAGTGTGTGTCATGTTGCCTTAGCTCCCGTTTAACGGTTGCCCATAAATTTTCAATTGGGTTCAAATCTGGGGAATTTCCTGGCCAGTCTTCAGTGTACTCAGCCTGATAATCTCGGATCCGCTGTTCCACATCACGGGCTGTGTGGCACGGTGCACCGTCCTGAATGCATCAAAATGTCAGTCTGGCAAACCTTAAAACACTCTTGAAACTTCGTTTTCATCCTTTCTGTGCAGCTGTCTCTACTTTTGTCTTTTTTCTGCTTATTTGTTGCCGCCAGACTTTTCCTTTTTACAAGTCTCCATCCCCTGCTTCAATTTACTGTGAATTACTTGACCTGTCTATCTCGCTTCGTCACCGTGGTGTGAAAAAAAGGTGCTCGCTACATTGTCACCATCTCCTGCCAGAATCTCGCCCACACCAGCTGGATTCCTCTTGTTCGTGTTCTACCCTTCCTCATAAATCTTTTCTCCTCATTTTGTACCCCGTTCATAGCATCTTCCTTTTGTTATTTGTCATTTTTTTCGTGGCAACCCTTCACGTTTCTCAAAAATTAACGCATTCAAGGCTAAGGGTTTGACTCATTTATATATATAATCGCTTTTTGATGGGGATATGATAAAAACGTTAGGAGAACTACATTGAGGTGGTTTGGCCACGTGGAAAGGATGGAGAGTGAGAAACTAACGAGGATAGTGTATGTGAGTGAGGTGGAGGGGGAGGAAAGGGAAGGGGGAGACCGAGGATGAGATGGAGGGATGGAGTGGAGAGGTATATGAGAGAGGGATGTGTGAATGGGGTGAGGGGAGCTTAATGGCAGGGGACAGGGCGACATGGGAGGGATTTGTTTGTGGCCACCCCCTACGGTATTAAGGTGTCTGGTTATAGGTGGATAGATAGATAGATAGACAATCGTTCTGAGACAGCCAGAGTAGAAAACCACATAGGGACCTTAACAATGAATGTATTAAAGCGTCTTGATTAACTGATGGTCTGCCTCTCGCGGGATGTAAACAATATTGGGTTAATTAAAAGAGAGTTCCTACTAGTGTTACTGAAGACAGGCTGTTGCTGTTATATTATTTTACTGTCAGTGATTTATTCTCACCTTTCCTATCTATCTCCTTATCTTATTTAAATCCTATTCGCCCGGGTTCCAACCATAGATAAAGACGTGGGTATAGTTGTGGTGGTTGGCGGTACCCTGGCGACAGTGAGTCCTATGTGAGGTGTTTCTTGACTCCTTGGCCGCGGGTGTTGTGGTGTGAGAGGGGGTAGGGGATAGTGGATGGGGAGGGGCTAGGGAAGGGGTTGTGGTGTTGGAGACCAGGGTGAGGGCGGGGGATAGTGAAAGGAAAGGGACTAGAGGAGGGACAAGGTAGAGGGGGAGAGTAGGGTGCTCTGGTGTGTGTGTGTGGGGGGGGGGGAATGGAATAGTGGAGGGGAGGGGTAAAAAGGAGAGTCGAGGGAGAGGAAAGGAGACTGGAGACTGTTGTGGTGTGTGTGTGGGGAGGATGAGATAGTGGAGGGGAGGTGCTAGAGAAAGGACAAGGGAGAGGAGGGTGTTGTGGTCTGTGTGGGGAGGAGAGGATGAGGTAATAGAAGTGGAAGAGCTAAAAGAGGGACGAAGGGAGGGGGATAGAAGAATACTGTTGTGTGTGGGGGGGGGGGAGCTGCAGGAGGATCGAGGAAGAAGAGAAGACGAGAGAAGTAATATCCTCCTGCCGTCACCCTGACCACAATAGGAACACTAACGAACAGAAAACAGCTCGCGAAACATCTCAGTCTGGCTCAGTTGCATCTCACAAAAATTTCTTAAGGAATGTATGTGTCAATGTCCTAGTTTCTCGGTTTAATGTTACCAGTTTCTTATATTATCATCGAGAAAGTAGAATTATCAAAAGAAAAAAAAAAATGCTTGCAGCTTTACGTTTCCTCCTGTCCACGCAGAGGGCTGTTACTAACGCTTCGCGAAATAAGGCTGGCACTTCCCACAGCCTTTTTTTTTTTTTTTTTTTTTTCATTTTAGTTACGAGTATTCCAATGCAGCTCCTTCGTCTTCACTGTTGTGGTGTTTAAGGCAGTGGTAGTCGTTTCGTTTTGTGCCTTGTGCCAGCCCTGGTGTGTGTGTGTGTGTGTGTGTGTGTGTGTGTGTGTGTTGCGACGCGATGACCTGAGATACGTAAGCTTACCAGATAAAAACGGGAACAGTATAGAGTAGTGTGACATGAGAACGACACATAAAGACACATAAACACTCAGTAGGGAAAAACAGTGTGATAAAGAACCCAGAACAACAGAAAAAGATATAAACAGAGATAAAGAACACAGATAAAGATAGCAAGAGACAGGACCTGTTGTACTGTTTATCCACATATACAGTAAGTCATAATTCTATCTTTCTCTTCTTTCTTCCTGCTTCTGCCTCGCTGTCCCCTCCACTTCCATACTTTTCTTTCTTCATTTTTTGAGTTCATATACCGTATATATTTTTTGAGTTTTGAAAGAAAGTAAATAGACTAAACTCTTGACTGTTTAGCTAAAGAGATCATCTAAGCTTTCTAGGTTAGTTGTTCTCTCTCTCTCTCTGTTTATCTATCACTGTGTCCGTTTATCTGTCTATCTATCTATCTATCTATCTATCTGTCCATCCATACATACATCTCTGCATCTCTATATCTGTCTCTATCTGTCTGTCTATCTATCTGCCTATTTGTCTCCCTTCTTTTCTATTCCTATCCTTCCTCATTCATTACGCTTCTTCCTCTTCCCTTTCTTCCTCAGCCTTTGTTTCTTCTTCCTTTCGGCATCATTTGACTCATACCAAAAATTACTCTAACTTCACGCCTTTGTCTTACTCTCTTCTCTTTCTCCCATACCTTGTCCTTGCTCCCTTCTCCCTTCTCCCTTCCCATCTTTCTCCCTGTACTATTAACTCATCTCACTCCCGCGTCCTTTCACCACCCACCACAAACACTTTTATCTATCTATCTATCTATCTATCTGTAGCCAGAAGCCATAATCCCGTAAGGAGTGGCCGTTTGTCTTTGAGTTAGTTGTTTCACGGGGAGGGACACTAACCTTCCACCAACCTACTTGTTGACACGTTGGGAACACGTATGAGTTGGTTATATGGTTACCACCCAGCGTTGTAAATGGTTTCCTGGCTTATAAGAAACCATTTGGCTTGTCACTCAGTGCAAAACCACCTGAAAAGGAACGAATAGTAATAAAAAGTGAAGGAAAGATGAGAGAAATAGGAAGAGAGGAGGACAGACACAGAAAAATAGAATAATAAAGGTGAATGAAGAAGTAGACAGCACTACATCAAGTGAGTGGATGATGGTCGCCACCACCTATCACCACAAACACTTACATATCCATGACGCCTAAGTTACACCCTCTGACTTGCTCCAGGGCGGGCAAGATTGTGTTAACATTCCCCCCTCACACATCATTACTCACACCCACCTGAGACAGACAGACAGACAGACAGACAGACAGAAAGTTAACAAGGAATGAGAGAGAGAGAGAGAGAGAGAGAGAGAGAGAGAGAGAGAGAGAGAGAGAGAGAGAGAGAGAGAGAGAGAGAGAGAGAGAGAGAGAGAGAGAGAGAGAGAGAGAGAGAGAAGTGGCTGCTGGTGAGGGAAGGAAGGTTTGAATAAAGGTGGTGGAAGGAAGGAAGGAAGTAGAGGGCTGATGAAGGAAGGGAGGAAGGAGAAAGGAGGGAAAAGAGGTAACTTGAGGGAAGAAGGGAGGAAAGTGGGGAGTGAAGGAGGAGGAGTCGAAAAAGAAGTGAAGAACCGGAGGAAGAAAGAAGTGGAAGGGAAGGAAAGAAAGAATGAAGGACGAAGGAAAGAGAATGAGGGAATTATGAAGGAGTGCAGGATGACAGTGAGTGGTGACAGAGGGCGGTATTCACGGTGGTTAAGGAAGCTCCCTGACACCTCTTCCTTACCGATTTATTTCTGATTCTGCTCCGGTACTATATCCTTGTGTGTTATTCGTGCAATTTGTGTCGATATTTAAAAGATATGGGAATTAAAAAAACAGAGGATGTTAATGAGTAGTTTGGAAAATAAATCGCTAAGGAATTGGTGTTAGGGACGAGAATGCTAGCCAGTGTGAATTAAGGTAAGGGATGTAGAGGCAGGGTCGGGTCCTTTCCACCCTTCCTCCCCCCCTACACATATATGGTGGCCGACTATGAAGAAATTGTCACCGGGACGCCTTAGATAAAGTGGCCAGATCTTTATCAGAGACAGGCAGACAGACAGACAGAGACAGACACACAGAAGGTATTACAGGCATTATTTTATGTGTAATAACACTATAAAACACACACCAAGAGTATGAGAAGGAAGGTTACTGTCTGTCGTGGGAGAGGAGTGTGAAATATGAAAGATGGGTCACACTGCTGAGAATTTTCACCAATTTTTACCTATGATTGTGCCTCCGCACCCAGCCTTAACCTAATTCCCCTCTTCCTTAGCTTCACCCTGTCCTCCGTGCCCCACTCACTATTACCATAGTTATAACCTACCCTGTAACACAGAGCCTTGAAAGGACTAATAGATCTGTTACTGTTTGCTTTCCTTTGTACTCCTTTGTATTCCTACCCAAAGATCTCAACATATTTCATCTCACAGCCATTACACCCTAAATCAGATACCCTCCACCCTAACCTCCCACTCCACACCTCCCCCACACACCACCATCCTGTGAGACTCTGCCCTATCCTTGCCCACTGTAGTCCTTTCACCTTAACTTGCCCCAGATTTTTGCCCTATTGCAGCTTAATTCAAGTAGCTCAGTGACAGAACAAGACGATGCTGTGGGTCTGCATCTTTATCATAGCAGTTCTTCGTGACTAGCATCATACTGTAGTGTTAATCTATTGTTATCAGTATGCGAGATGAGAAGATGCAATTTTGGTCCAAGTTAGAGTGAAAGGGGTAAAGTGCCTAAGTATTCTTACAAATCCCAGCTTACCCTTCCCCACCAACACCTTCCACCCTATACATCCTCCTCATCACTCCCACTCTTGTGAATCGATCTTATTTCTCTATTTCTCGAGACTCACATATCTTACCTACACATTCCAAACCACACATTCCAACCCACACGTTCCTACCTACACATTCCTACCTACACATTCCTACTCACACATTCTTACCTACAAAGTCTTACCTACACATCTTCAGACCTTCCCTCCCTCCCCTTCCTCTTCTCTCTCCCCTCTTCGTCTCCATCATCACTTCTTCACCATCACCACCAGCGAACCGACCAGCAGGCGTTTTCTTCCACATATAAGGTCACAGAACTCACCCACGGTACACGCGTCCCGCTGCTGGTGATGATAATGATGATGATGATGATGTGTGTGTGTGAGTGTGTGTGTGTGTGTGTGTGTGTGTGTGTGTGTGTGTGTGTAGGACATGAGGGAGGACAGTTTGGGTTACAGGGAGGGAGTTGTGATGAGTTTTGATAGAGACCTGAGACCTTTTTGTTGTGGTCATCCTTGCTAGATTAACTTGAGGATTTTCAGACGCATAAGAGAGAGAGAGAGAGAGAGAGAGAGAGAGAGAGAGAGAGAGAGAGAGAGAGAGATTACAGTATGTAAATTCCTTCAGCTTGCTTGTCCTCGGTCACTAATTCTAAATCTCAAAGTCATTAGTCTTTCTTTTCCCCCTTTTCAGAGAGAGAGAGAGAGAGAGAGAGAGAGAGAGAGAGAGAGAGAGAGAGAGAGAGAGAGAGAGAGAGAGAGAGTAAATTCCTTCTACTCGCTCACTTAATTCCATCCATCCATCCATCATCCAATCCTACGTTGCCCCATGAGGAGCGTAGGAGCCCCGGACTAGGCAGTTGGTCCCGACATTTAAGATGAGAGTGACTAGCCTCACTCATGCCTGAGTGGCATTACATGAGCAGTCAACCCCAACCACCCCTTGGATATAAACCTTCACCGGCTCAGTCCGATTGGAGCGCAATAATTACCCACTAAACCACGAGGTGCCAAAATTTGGTTATATGGTTACCACCCAGCGTAGTAAATGGTTTCCTGGTGTACAGGAAACCATTTGGCTTGTCACTCAGTGTAGAGTCACCCACAGGCAGAAGGATGAGGAAAGAATGAAGGAAAGAAAGACAGAAGAGGGAGTGTAAAGTTACCCGTAGGCAGAAGGACAAGGAAAGAATGAAGGAAAGAAAGACAGAAGAGGATGGAAGGAAAGAAGGATGGAGGAGAGGAAAGGGCAGACACCCGACAGCAGCAATACATCGAGTGAGTGGTTGGTGAGCGCCCCCACCTCACTTAATTTCAAACATTAATTCTCAACCCCTCATTAGCTGTTTTTCCTCCTTTTTTCCCACTTTCTTGGACCTGACTTAATATATGCTACGAGTGCCTGGTTAAAGAATCCATTCTTCCTGTATTCTCATGCCCTCTCCCACCTCTTCCCTTATCCACCCACGCAAATAATAAACTCAAGGTAATTCATGTATCCGCTCCTTTCCAAACAAAACAAGGAACTTAAAGGTAACTAACAAACGTATCCATCTTTGCTTGGGTTAACAAAAAAAAAAAACAAGATCTCATTAAAAACAAACTATGGATCATCGCTATCGTCACTCTCACCGTCATCACGCTCATTATTATCACTATCATTACCACCACCATCTCCTGTCACCATAATCACTGCCATTATCACCATTACCTTTCCTCTCACTGTCATCGCACTCACCATTATCACTATCACTCAGTACTGCCACTATCCCCACATCACTGTCGCCAGTCTCATTTTAATCAGTACCACTGTTCTCACTATCACCACTACCTCTGTCATCACAACCATTATCACCGTTGTAGCTATCACCATTGTCATCATACTCATTTCCAGTATTATCACTGCCATTGTACATTGTTGGAAAATTCTTCATGCGTCAAGAGGGGGAACGTTTGCTGGAGGTGAGGTAGTGTGAGGTGAGGCAGAGTGAGATGTAGCGGTGAGTGATGTGACAGTATGTATTCTGAGAGTATGTTGTATGACAGTTGCAGGTGTGACAGTGTGTGGTGTGCCAGTGTGTGGTGTGGCAATGTGTGATGCGACAGTTCGAGTTTTTGCATTGTGTGATGTGGCAATATGTAATGTGGCTGTATGTGGTGTGACAGTGTGCGGTATAATAGTTTGAGGTGTGGCAGTGTGAGTTGTGACATTGTGTGGTGTGACAGTTTGAGGTCTGGTGGTGTGTGGTGTGGTAGTATCCTGTATTGCAGTCTGAAGTGTGGCAATATGTGGTGTGGAAATGTGTGTCGGTGTGAGGTGTAGCAGTGTGAGGTGTTTGTGAGATGTGGCCTTGTGTCGCATTATATAATCCCCTGTATCTTTAACTGTAGATAACTCTGCCGTCCCTATCATGTAACGATCCTTTCTTCCACAAACTCTCATTTACACTCCCCCACCTTGTTCCCTGCCTAGCACTCCTTCCTTTATCACTGGCAAAAATAATACCATTGTCTATCTACCTATCTATCTATCTATAACCAGACGTCGAATTCCCATAAGGAGTGGCCGTTTGTCTTTGTGTTAGTTGTTTTATGGGAAGGGGCACTAACCCTCCGCCAACTCACTTATTGACACGTAGGGAATACGTATAGGTTAGTTAGATGGTTACCACCCTACGTCTAAATCGTTTCCTGGCTAACATTAAACCATTAGGCTTGTCACTCAGTGTAAAGCCACCTGAAAAGGACAAAACAGTAATAAAAAGTGACAGGAAAGACGGGAGAAATAGGGAGAGGGGAGGACAGTCACGGAAAAAGAATGATAAAGGTGAAAGAAGAAGAAGGCAGCACTACATCAAGTGAGTGGATGATGGTCATTCCTCCGGCCCTTTGTTCGACCAATACCCAAAGAGATATTGTGGCAAAAAGTGTTGTTAGAATGAGGTAAGACCTGTTTGCTATTACCGAAGCTCACTCACTTGCAGTCTCGCACGCACGCACACGCAAACACGCACAGGCGAATTTGGATATATATTGCGTGGACATCGATAATGACAAGCACGCACGCAAAATCCAGCCACAAGCACGAGAGTATGAGTATATTCTCTTTCTCTCTCTCTCTCTCTCTCTCTCTCTCTCTCTGTATCTGTTCATATATTTATAGATCGATAGAAATACATCCATAGATAGATGGATTGATGGACATACATACATATATACATACATTTATACAAACATACATACATGTCTTGTGCAATATCCAATCCTTTATTTGAGAAGTCATTTAAGCATCACCTATTTCTCTATTATTATTATCTCTAGTGTTGTGCGTAGGTCCGATGTAGCTTTAGTAATTTTCAAGACTACCCAGGTTTCGTACTAAATTTTACCCTTTTCGGCTTTTTTTTCGGCAATATGTTGGAGGATTATGAGACAAGTCAGTTATATAACGCTCGTACATTTCCATAAGCTCTTCTGGATCTGTTTTCTGCTGTCTGTATTTCCTACTGCCTCTGATCTCCCGTCTTTCAAACGCAGTGTGTCCAGGCATCTGTAAATCAATAGGTCTCTTTGGCTGTTATTTATTTATTTATTTTTTTTTTGAGGAATAGTCGTACGGGCTGCTGGCCTTTGGTTCCTTCTTCCTTGCATAAGAAAAAATCCTCTGTAGCTTTAGCAATTTGTCAATTAACGCAGTATGGTTGGTGTGTTCTACTACTAAACTGCTTGTAATAGTGTCGTCTTGTTCCTTTCACTCCCTGGACCAGTAAGGTAAAGTAAGGGAAGAGGGTAGTTTGGTCTCGGAACAGGGGATCACCTTGGACCATTTGCCAGACCAATGCCAGGGCGTTCTCCAGTTTGTATTGGTTTCCCAGGTTCACTAAATATTTCTGTGGCCAGGGAGAGGACATCGCAAACTCATTCAGAACAATTAACCTGAGATCTAAAAAAGCCAGATACACGGACTGGGTGACAGCGTTTTGGCGTATCGAGGGCTGGCTCTGTCTCCCTAGAGATGGTCTAGATTGGTCGGCGTAGTTATGGTTCCCTGGATTAGAGCTTTATGGCTGTCATCGGGGTGTAAATTAAGAACACCTGCATCCCATTGCCTCACTGTGGCTATAGTTAAGGTTGGAAGATGGCGAGGGCACTTCCAGGATGGTGGTGGTGGTGGGGAAGGGGGGGATGCAACGAGTGGGAGCGGCAAGCGCGATCATCACGATAACAAACGGTGATGGTTTTGTGTGTGTGTGTGTGTGTGTGTGTGTGTGTGTGTGTGTGTGTGTGTGTGTGTGTAATAATAATAAATAATGGTTCTACCCATCCATTAGGGATTATGTTCGCAGCATTAAAGCTCTTGTACTTGAGGCAACAGGTTTGGTCATTATGCGATGGACCGTGAAAGTTTTGTTTTGCCACATTATAGCCACGATGAGAGTGAAATCTGTCTGCCTGTTTAGCATTCCATCTAGTGGTCTATCTTTTTGCATACGTAGTTACACCCCCCCAGTAACTTATGTAAATACAAGCACACACACACACACACACACACACACACACACACACACACACACACACACACACACACACACACTCACATTCTTTCCTATCATTCCAACCTAGCCTTCTCATTTATATAGATAATTCATCTCTCCCTCGGTTTCCTCTTCTTCTGCTGCTCTTATACGATCATATGCATTTGTCACAGTAATCCAGGTCAAATTAGAGGAGCACTCAGTGGAGTGCATCTCTCCGACAAGGGCAACGTAATTTCCAAACCACTTTTTATAATGGGTTAGGTTTTCTCGTCTTTGATCAAGGTTTCACAAAAAGTGTTTTCGTGATCCAGAATCTGTAATACGATGCGGTTCGGTGCCAACAGTTAATCGATTGTTCCCTGGGACATGGGCTATCTACCCACCAAATTCGGTCCAAATCTCTCTTAGGTTTTGAGTGGTCCTGCTGACAGACAAACAAACTAACAAACGAACAAACAAACAGGGATGAAAACATACTATTCCTGTCGGGGAGAATGAGGCTATGCATAATGGAACATCACGTAAGATTTTGCCTACTGGGAGTCTTAGCCTCAGGAGAAACACTTAAAATTGAGAATTAGTGAAGGGGAAGCTGATATTTTTAATGTCACAATTTCCATCCGCTGTTTCTTCGCTTACCCAGTTTTCCTGACACTGTAATTGGTAAATGGCACGTCGGGTAGGATGACCGGTGATATATGGCTTTATGGAAGGACTAATGGAGATTAATTATGGCAGTGAGGCGGCGGTAGGGTCATTAGTTACGGTAATTACCCCATGCCCCGTAGCACACAGCGGCTCATCTACTTACCCAAGGGTAATAAAGGGCATGGTTATTAAGACTGAAGGTGGAGTTAGGGTGAAGGTGAGGTTAATAGGGGGAAGGAGAAGGTGCTAAGAGGTGAGAGGAAAGGTAAGAGTGAGGAGTAGGTGGCTTATACAGGACTATATTCTTTTCATTTTACCTTGGCCTAAAAGTGCCAACCCTTCATCTTGAATGCTGAGTTATAGCAATCGATTAGCACTAGAATATGATGTAAGTCACGAAGGAGAGCTACAGGAGGGATGTAGAGTCATAGTATTGTCTTTTTCTGCCACTGAACTACTTGAAATAAGATGCAAAGGGATAAATGTCTGGGCCAGGTGAAGGTGAAAGGAGTATAGTTGACATTGCTTACCCAGCTTGACATGATTTCAAACTGCCTTTCTCAGTCTGTTTTCCCACTGCCTGTAGCTTCCTGTCCTTTCAATAAAATGTCTAAATTAAATGGATCTTGATTTTAGCATTCATTTGTTTCACTGTCATTAGGGAAACAACATTAGAGCCTTTGACTCATTCTATTTTGCTTTGAAAATTACATGGCGTTTTGAGGGTATGAAAAACAAGAACTGACGTCGATCAGTCAGGCTGGAGGAAGAAATCACACGCTGCTCCTCTTAGTTGTCTATATGGATGCGTGTACAAACCTGACTGCAAGAAGTGGACAGAGGATGGGCCACATAATTGTAATCTTTCCCTTTACTATGGTACACTTGCATACTGTACCGTGCTGCCTAATGACACATGACTAGTAGAAGAGTGCCTGATGTGCGACAAGAACCAACGCCAATCACTGGCCACTCATTACTAATTGGCAAGACCATAATCAGGACTCTCTCTTATCACGCCTTGTATATTGGTAACACAGAGAAGAGCCGTGTACAGAAAAGTAGGGTGTTTATGGTACAGAGATTTACTACGTAATGATAGCACTGTGAAGAGTGATGAAGGGAAGCGTGGTGTGTGTATGGTGCAGTGATTTATATATATTGTTAGCGTAGAGAAGAGCGATGTAGAGGAGCGTGGAGGCTGTGGGTGATTATTAATGAATATATTGATGGCCTGGACTGGTCAAGGAAATAGGTGACAAGGCCAGTCAACCCCAATGAGTCTAGTGCCACTACATTTTCCACTAAACCCAGCTGGAGCCGACACACCTGTTTTTTCGTGGGCTTTTACAGGGCGATACACAGCACCGTTCTGTCCCGTTACACCTAAAGTGAGGGTGTGGCAAGCTGAAACACAGGGATTTATTAAACCGGGCAGTGTCTGGTGTGCATCAGCTCGACACTCCTTTTGGCCGCAGAAGCACACATTTCCAGTGGTGGGTGAAAGGAGTCAGGGCGCCATATTAGACACTGTGATCTACTGAGGCGGGTAGTGTCAAATTACGTCAATCGTAGACCGTATCTGGCCACGGTATCAAGCATCTCCAGTGTCATCCTAGTCAAGACTTCCTTTGTGATTCTCCTAAAAGAGGTTATAAATATGTTTTCTCCTCGCTGTTAGTGGCAGATCTTTGTGTATAGCAGGCCCAAGCCAAGAATAGGGCAGATCTAGATTGTGGAAAAATAATAATTCAGGTTTATTATGAAAGGATTTTAATAATCACTCAAATTTAGCTTGACAGGTCAAGATATGTGGAGATTTGAATGTATCTCAATTGGAGACTAATTCTTTTACTAGCTAGAACTTATTGTCTTGTTTTATTGATAGAACGAGCAAAAAAAAAAGTAAGAAGTGTTTAACTAGTCACGTTTCACCCATACCATACGCAGCACCAAAATCATGAATCTATTGCGGATCTACCCACGTAGTAAGAAAGCTTATTGAAGGGGTAAAAATGTGCAGAAAGCAGCACCAGAACTGTTTAACTTTGGAGAATAACAGAAGTACATCCACAATTCCACATATCGCTGGAAAAATTATGAAATTGTAATAGCTGGTTGAAGGAGTAGAGAGGCTCCACCAACAGCTGAGACGAAATATACTCATGTGCCGTAATATCGTACCGTAAACCACCTTCATCTGTGTGGAACTCGAAACCACCTCACCGTTGCAGCTCTATTTTGTTACTGTTTATACAACTTGTCAACCATCGTGACCACAAGAGCCTAAATTCACTACGGCCCCCATTGCAATAGGTCGGGATGGGTGGATCAGATAGGAAAAGGTCATAACTACACGATGGCCACACATGTGTTAGACCTGCAGTGGCGAGGTGGATTCGAGCCCCACACACATGAAGGTGCTATACGGTATATTACAACCTGTCGTTAATATACTGTATATACAAGCTCATGTGCGTTTCGGGTGAGTTTGGATACCCATAAATCTGGATTAATGAAGAAGGTGTGATAATCAATGCATGCCATGTCGAATCACCCAAACAATTATGGGTACATGTACAGTTAGACCAGCTCTAGCTTCTGGGTATAATTATTCTTCTCAGGTGGTATGATTGTGGGTAAATGACAGTAAGTATATCTCAAGTATACCAGAGTAGGGTGTTTACGGTATATGCTTAACTCACAAATTCTGCCACACATTACACCCGGGCGAGCTGATGGATGTCAGCGCTGGCCTTCTGGTGTATGTTGGATGTAACCGAGTGTATTGGTGTGTTGATGTAAAGATGTGTCATTGACCTAGTCATTATGTGGAGTTCTTATATGCTTAGTAGTTTATATGTATACTTGTCTACACTCACATTTATTGCCTACACCTTCCTTTTCCATCACACACACACGCACACTTGTCAGTCTCTCTGTCTGTCTGTCTGTCTGTCTGTCTCTCTGTCTCTCTCTGTCTCTGTCTCTGTCTCTGTCTCTGTCTCTCTCTCTCTCTCTCTCACACACACACACACACACACACACACACACACACACACACACAAGACACCATGCACTCGAGGGGGAAAAAATAATCTTTGTGACTCGGAGCAGCCCTTTTGTTGATATTGTGACGTCATTGTTGACACTGTGACGTCACTGAACCAACTCTGGATCGTGACCAGCCCCCTTGCTAAGTCGAGGAAGAGGTGGAGGAAAGAAGAGGGACGTGGAGGCAAAGAGGAGGGAAGGGAGAGGGAAGGGAGAGGGATATGGAGGTAGGGAGGAGGAATTTTTGTCGCGATGGGGTGTGCAGAGGAAGGAAGGTCATTTTCTGTTGTTTGGGTTTGGTTGGTTGCAGATGATAGTTTCCGTTTTTTTAGTTCGGTGTGTGTGTGTGTGTGTGTGTGTGTGTGTGTGTGTGTGTGTGTGTACTGTACCTGGCGTTGGGGTAGGGCAGGAGATTGAGTGCTGCGTTCCCCCTTGTCTCCCATTCCCGTCTCTTGCGTATACACCCCAATACACAATTACCTGGTTTACCTGCTGAATAATGACCCGGTTGTCTGATACGATGACCCACGGCGCCTCCAGGATCCCGCCTTCTCAATACCTCTATTATCTGGGTCCAGTATAGCCATTATCCGGTACTTACACCCCCGCTACACCCCACCACACCCGACAGACACCCCGAAAGAGCAGTTAGCAAAGATGAGGTATACATTATTTGGCGTGCTGGTGATATTATTAAGCCGCATTAGTCTGTATGTAAAACCAGGGTAAAAAAATCAGTATTGTGTCCTGCCTTTCTTGTGTCTCATTCTTCTCCAGACGATTGAGAGCATCCTACCTTCTTAACCTCTTTTACTGTGTGCTTCATATTGCTGTCACAATAGCGCACACACACACACACACACACACACACACACACACACACACACACACACACACACACACACACACACGAACCACTAATGCACAAACACCCCCTTATTACTCCCAATGCCGCACAAGCACCGCAAATACACGTCCACTCACCATGCGCCTGTGTGTGTGTGTGTGTGTGTGTGTGTGTGTGTTATGGCAGCAAACAGGGTGAAGGAAGAGGGTATTGTTTTCCACGATCAGGCCATCATCACCTCCCTCCAAGTTCAGTGGAACTCTCAACACAGAAAGGGGGACAGGTTGCGTTTCCCACCGCAGGATTTTTCATATTCAAGGTTAATTGATATCGTGTCCTTTTAAAGAAATCATTTAACACAGAGGGAAGGATAAATGCATTAATTCTGACTGGAAAATTTGTAGAAGATTCAGAGCATATCCCTAAATGAATATTGATTCCCTCCATCGACATTGTAAGTCCATTTTCCTGACCAAGTACATGATCGAACACCGACGGGCAATCTACCTAATCTGACAGACTTTTCATCTAACTGTAATACGTCCCTGGTTGTCTAGCAGTGAATGTCATTTGCTTAAGTGTTTATCTAGATCATCATTGCCCTGTATCCACAAGAAGGCCACATACCCACACCATTAAATCTCACGTGTAGCAACCTGGCCTGTGGAGGGTGAAACACAACTGGATACAGCTGCTACTGGGGGTGGGCAGTCCTTACTACTCCATGAGGCAGGCAAGCCTCACCACCATCACCACCACCACCACCACCATACTACTGCCACCATCACCACCAACTCCGTCTCCGCCATGCGTCGTTAACAAATAAGCAGCCTTAAACTGGTAATGACACGCGCATTATCTCACACTTCCTCATGCAAGATCGCCAGTTGAACGGGCACCCTGCTGATGCCCTCTCGTGTGCTCAGATTAGGAAGCTGACACACCACACCACATCGCACTATCTTTCCACACCACACCATACCACACTCTCCTGCCATACCACACCATACCACACTGTCCTGCCATACCACACCATACCACACTGTCCTGCTATACCACACCATACCACACTGTCCTGCCATACCACACCACACCACACCACACCACACCACACCACACCACACCACACCACACTATCCTTCCACACCGCACCACGCTATCCTTCCACACCACACAACACCAACTCCCCTTCCACACCACACCACACCACACCACAGTATCCTTCCACACTGCACCACCATTCCACACGATGCCACACCATCCTTCCACACGACAACTGCTGTCGTCTCTGGAATCTTCAGCCCTCATCGTCTCCGGTATCTTTCAGTCTCTCTTGCTGTACGCATAGCCTCAGAATTTAATGGGGTTACGTCCTCAAAATTCCAATAATTCACTCCCTGACCGTACATAAACTCTATCACACTAAGCGTCCCACCCTCCTTCGTGTATACTGTAAGCCTCTTTCTCCCCACCACTCTCTCTCCTACCATCCTAAGCCTCCTTCCATTATGGATTCATGCACTTCGCCTCACCATATCGTTGAGGATCTGATAATATTTGCCGCCAAAGATCTTAATCGCCCCAGATCCTTATCGTAATCAAATTTCAATCCTGCCTTGATTACTCAGCCCGTAAATCCTCATTACGCCCTCACGCCCGCCGTCCAGCCCGACCCTCCTTCAATTTAAGGCTTTTTCACTAACATAAGACCCGCTGACCTGAGTAATAAGACGGTATTCAGGCCAAGCTTCCTGGATCGTTGTTCGTGACGTATTGCGTAGGAGAGGTAGTGGGTGGCTGGGACCTCATTTAATTAATATCGTCTGCCTTTTCTTGACATGACCCAGCCTCCCTTCTTCTCTCAGCTCCTCTCAGCCCCTGTCTGTCATGTAGACTTCCCTTCTTTCCTCCATTTTTCACCTCCACTCTTCTCCCAAACTTCTCTCAGTGCCTCCTGCCTTCATTATCTTCTTTCTCTCCTATACCTGGTGGGTCTTTTCTCTCTCTGCTAGGCGATTTCTCGTGTGTTGCGGGACGGCTCAGGCTGTGTTATCAATGTCTACCCAGTGTCATTTTTCATTTCCTAATCGCACTGCCATACCCACGCCCACACCAGCATACTGAGCCGTATTTACTAACCATTTTGTATTTTTCATTCCTTTCCTACATATTGTACCTCCCCTCTTTTTTCCATTCTCTTACCTCCACATACCTCCCTTCCTCCTTCCCTTCTCTACATACCTCCCTCTCTCCTTCCTTTCTCTACATAACTACCTTCCTCCTTCCCTTCTCTACATTCCTTTCTTCCTCCTTCCCTTCTCCACATACCTCTCTTCCTCCTTCCCTTTCTCTACATACCTCCCTTCCTCCTTCCCTGCTCCACAAACCTCTTCCATCTTCCCTTCTCTACATGCCTCCCTTCCTCCTTCCCTTCTCTACATACCTCCCTTCATCTTTCCCTTCTCTACATACTCCTTTCCTCCTTCCCTTCTCTACATACTTCCCTTCCTCCCTCCCTTCTCTACATACCCCTCTTCCTCCCTCCCTTCTCTACATACCTATCTTCCTCCTTCCCTTCTCTACATACCTATCTTCCTCCTTCCCTCCCTCCCTCCTCTCCTCCCAATCCACCGTTTCAGGCGGTAAAGCATAATGAACTATTATATATGTGGGGGAAGAACATGCTTATCAGGTGGTTGTAACAAGGTAAGTGTCGGTGTGAATATGGAAGCAATTATTTTACCATTAGTATCATGCTATCTCGCTGTCTGTGTTAGGTCAGTGTGAGTGTGTGTGGGGGAGGGGTGACTGGGGGAGTGTGGGTGTGGGGGAGTGGATGGGTGGGTAGGTGAGGATGTTGATGTACAGTGTGCTGGAGTGAACGTGTGGGTGCTGGTGTGGGTGGGTGGGTAAGAGTAAGGATGTACAGTGTGCGGGCGTGGGTGGGTGGGTAAGAGTAAGGATGTACAGTGTGCGGGCGTGAGTGGGTGGTTGGGTGGGTGAGTGTGTGAGGATTTCGATGTACAGTGTGTGGGTGTGGGTACATGTGAGATGAGAGTAGAGGGTGTGTGCGTTGGTGTGATTGTGTGGGAGGGGGTCTGGGGGTGGGGGGTGAGGATACAGGCATGCTTGTATGCTTGTGTGTGTGTGTGTGTGTGTGTGTGTGTGTGTGTGTGTGTGTGTGTGTGTGTGGGTGGGTGGTGTGTGGGTGTGGCAATAGGCGCAAGGGTGTGGGTGTCTGTTTCTATCTCCGTCTGTCAGTGTTACCATATCACAAGAACGAAATTATGCTAAGCTAGCGAAAATGTGCTAATTTAGCCCAAAATATGCCAAAGGAAAGATTATATTGCGGTAATTATATGCTAACTTGCCCATTGCTTTGGTAAACATTTAATACATGAAATAAATACAATGATACAGAATACTTGTTGGAAGATATACAATAAAAACTAGGCAGAAAGGAACTGTTTATATGAAGAGGAATAAAAGAAAATAGCAAAGGTGATACTTGCATTTCATGTCTGTTCGTCTGACACAACCGCGAGAAATATACCTTGTCCACTAGTAAATCATTAAGTTCCCATAATATCCACACAGCTTTACGTCCAGCAGTATTCAGATTTGTTTCCCCAAAGATGAAATAATTTCTTATGAATTCTGATGCCATTTAGGGTGCTAGTCTTTGTTATTTTTATCATGGCCTCTTTTGGATCAACACTTGCCCTACACTCGTCAGTCTTATGTCTCATTTCCTAATACTGTTTTTGGGTCTGCTCCGTCTCTCTTTCGAGTTAACCAGAGAAAACCTCCTCTCAATCTTCATTACAAATTGTAACGATAAGCAGTGCTTCAGGAAGTTTGAAACAGATTGGCTATTGTTCACTTCGACCACAGTTCACCGCACTGAGCCCTATAATATGGAGTGGTTTTCTCATGGGTACCTCCGCATAGTTTGTGTGCCCGCCGCCAGGGCCCCAGGGCGGCGCTGATGTAGTGGCAGCCATGTTTATGCACCACGGCCTGACGCCCACGCCTTTAGCAATCAGCCGATGAATCTGCGCAGCTAACGGATGCAACAGCAAAACAGAAACAGCAAGCTAAGAACAGTGTTCCAGTTGCATTACCATGGTGGAGGCGACGAGTGCGGGTGTTTCAGTCACACACTTGCTGCGGAGGTAGCCCCTCCATACTATATAGCTCTGTGGTTCCCCGTCAGTGTTAGTGCGCTGTGAGAGATTATTTGTTTCTTCATCGCTAATTACCATCAGATCACTGTCCAGGTCTTGCCCCTCTTTAGCAGTCCCCCCAGACGTCTTAGCAGGTATATCTTTGAAAATTAGGCATGACGCTCTATCAAATAATTGTCACAAGGTAAAAGTGAAAATATCTAGATGTAATTCCATCCGCTCATTTGGTAACCCAGTGACCTGCAGATAAGAGATATTTTAAACTTTAAACGCTGCAGGATGATGCCAGAATAGTGATAATGACCCACTATGCCAGAATTTATGCCAACACTAAATCTTAAAGTACATTATGCTAAAAGGATAATTTCTCTATCAATTGCCAAACCCCTAAATCCCGTAAGGGGTGGCCACAAACAAATCGCCTTCATGTCGCCCTGTCCCCCATCATTTCACTGTCCTGCTCCCAGCTCACACCTCCCTCTCTCATATACCTCTCAACTCCATCCCTCCATCTCATCCTTGGCCTCCTCCTTCCTCTCCCCCCTTCTTCTCACTCACATACACCCTCCTCGTCAGTCTCTCACTCTACATTCTGCTAAATATGCTAACGCTGCCGTCCGTCCTTCTCCACGGTGTTAAAGACTTTTCGTCAAACATATCTGTGCAACAAGCTGTGTGTCCAGGCGGGATACCTATTTACCTTCCTGCATCTGTGTGTACCTTAAGTGATCCTTCATTTACATAATAGAATACATTTTCACTGATAGTTTTATTTGCAGACTCACGGCCATTATTTTAGTTGATGTTTTTTGAAGGTGGGTGCTGACTAATGTTCACTTTGCTATTTATTTTGCCATCACTCCCTCCTGTGGCAATGCTGATTTTTTTTTTTAAATGCATGGAAGAAGGAACCAAGGGCCAGGAGCCCGCAAATTGTTCCACCCATGAGAATAACGAAAACGAGATAACAGAGAGCCAAATTCAAGATCCGCTCATTTCGAGATGCCTGGACACACTGCGTTTGAAAGACTGGAGAACATAGGCAGCAGGAAATACAGACAGAGGGAGACAGTTCCAGAGATGGCCTGTTTATAGACCAGGGTTAATCTCACATTAAGAAAATTATCATGTTAATCCGCATGCAATACGTATGTAAGGCAATTATTCTAGTGTAGGATTATGACGAAGAAATATGCTTTCAAAAGATTTATTTCTTGAACACTCGTATCAGTGTTATCAAAATACTCTCAAACAGTGTATTTTTTCCTCTCAGTGGATGGCGAAAATAGGTGTGGGTAACGAGAAGCAGGCGACACTGATAACTTTTGTGGCCACAGATCATTGTCTTCAGCGTCGTTTGCAAGGGAATCACAAGACTGATTTTCGAAGTTCATGGAGAAGAAAGCGGGACAGGGGACAGGACTTCTGATGCCGACTGTACATGTTAGCGTTTGATTTTCCGGATTAAATCGATGTCAAAGTAAGCTTGATCACTCAGTATGGCGGCGTGTTTACTGTGCACTGTTTATTGCTGTGGCAGTCAGAGAATAGGGAATATCCATCTTTATAAGGAGTGCCGTGAGGTGGAAGGCTTTGATTGGTGAGAGTTCTTGTCGTGGTCATCTTGTTTGAGCCAAATTTGTGTGTGTAACAGCAGATGGAGATATTAAGCGACTGATAAGTGATATGTGAGAGGGAGGGGGAGGCTAAGGATGAGATGGAGGGATGGAGTAGAGAGGTATATGAGAGAGGAGTGTGTGAGCTGGGAGGAGGGCAGTGAAATGGCGGGGGACAGGGCGACATGAAAGCGATGTGTTTGTGGTCACCCCTAATGGGATTAAGGCGTCAGGCAATAGATAGATAAACAGTCTCCTCTGAAACTAGACCTCCCAGCCTGATGCAAGATGGGACACAGGCACCCTCTCCTACATCCATAAAGTGTCATAATTTACTACACCTTTATCACCTTTACACCCGTAAAGTGTTGTCATACACCCATATAGTGCCATAATACGCTACATCATTTTCACCTTAACACCGACAAACCCCTGCCGTACACCTATAAAGTGTCATAACTAACTACACCTTCATCACCTTTACACCTATGAATTATCATATCATCATCTTAGCACTTATAAACTGCCATCAAACATCCATAATGTGCCATAATATACCGAACCAATATCACCTTAACACCAATAACTGCTCTCGTGTAGTGAGAAAGTGGTATCTGATTTCAATCCAGCCCTGGTCGTAAAATAAGGAAGCGTGACAGATGAATTCCACCAGAGAAACTTGATTGGAACGACCATTGTGAGTGATTCTGTTTTAGATTCTTTCACTGCGATGGACTCTTGTTTTAACAGTCTTTTTCAATAGATTTTTGCATTCCAGACTACTTCATGCAGCTTATATGTGAGACCTGGCTGGGTGAAGGGCTAGACACAGTATCCGGTACACCTCTTAGTAAAGAGACATTTCCTTCATTATTAATATCCTTTATCATATGTCTCTTTTATTGTTAGTAGTAGTAGTAGTAGTAGTAGTAGTAGTAGTAGTAGTAGTAGTTGAAGTAGTAGTAGTAGTAGTCAATCAATCAGTCATCTTTATTTCGTATTTAACATACATATGACCAGTAAGAGGGAAAACAGCCTAGCATTCTTACCTGTAAAAAACATATCCACTAATGTATAATTTAAAAAAAAAAAGTAAGATTCTCTTATGTAGCTAAATTATGTTATTTTACCATACACACAAATATCTTCATAGATACAAGTATACTGCTTTATACAAGTGTACATATACTATAATACATAATTACATACTGCAGCAACATCGCAGCCCATTATCACCCAAGTAATTCAAACCCACACCTCTTTTTATCTGCTCACACAGTAACTTGCAATCCTCTTGTTTCTTCATGATGTTGAATCCAAGCAGTAATAGTAGTAGTATAGTAGTAGTAGTAGTAGTAGTTGTTGTTGTTGTTGTTGTTGTTGTTGTAGTGTCAGTAGTAGTAGTAATAGTAGTAGTAGTAGTAGTAGTAGTAGTAGTAGTAGTAGTAGTAGTAGTAGTAGTAGTAGTAGCAGCAGCAGCAGCAGCAGCAGCAGCAGCAGCAGCACTCCTATGCCTCAGGGGCACAAGATCATCAGCCCTCAGGCCTGTCTCGCTGGCGGGTATGGATTACGAAGCTAGTGTGGCCGAGAGTCCCATAGACCAGCGACTCCAATAGTTTAATGTCTTTATTAACACTGTAATGTTAATGAATAAAAATAAAGTAATAAAAGTAGTAGTAGATGGTTAGTAAGCACAGCCGTTGGCGTGCTTGGGGTCAAAGGATTGTAATATGAGGGTTAGTGTTAACCTTCACATTACAACTCCAAATGGTGAACTGTATTAGCAAGGTTGGTTTTGATCTTCTCAACATAATTCCCAAATGGATGGAGGTGATTTGGTAGTGGTAGTAGTAGTAGTAGTAGGAGACAGTAATTCAACTCAGAGGAGACCTACTGTACTGAAGCATTTAAATCGACGTAGTGTGTCTCATGCAAGAACAGACGAGGCAGCAAAAGATAAATATGCACTGGTGTCATGGAGGAGGGACAGGGCTGGGGAGATGATGGCCTAAGATGTACCGTTGTGTGTGGGATCATGAGAGAGGTGGAGGGGGAAGGGATGTTGTGTGGGGAAGGGAAACTGATGAGGGGATGGGTGATGGGGAAGGTGATGTGGAAGCGAGAGAGGATATAGAGAAGCTTTGGTTGCTTAGAAAATGTGTGTGTGTGTGTGTGTGTGTGTGTGTGTGTGTGTGTGTGTGTGTGTTGTGACAGAAAGAGAGTGAAAAAATATCATGATTTAAGACTTACCTTCCAGCGCAATTCCATCCTTTTGCTGTACGTGAAAATTTCCATTGATGTGTTGTCTGATATGCGTGGTGATTATTGCAATGCCGACCAATTTAAAGCAATTAGGATTTTGAGAGCGTGGTGGAAGGGTAGAGTAGAGGAATACATGAGGGAGGGCGAAGGATAGGCCGACCGAGAAGGAGGTGGAAGAATAATAGAGATAGGTTGGCAGGTTGGAGGGAAGTAGTGGGGGTGAGCTGGGACAGGGAAGCTTAGAGGAGTAACTGTTTGGCCACTGTGCATGAACTCAGGAAGTAAGTGTCTAGAAGCAAATAATAGCATGTAAAATAACTCCAGTAAACCATATTCCATTGCACCTTCCTTTTTCTTACCATTTCTTTCCGCCACAGTCTTTCGCTACCCTCCCTCTCTTCCACTTAACAGATTTCTCTCATATCTCTCTTCCTCTCACTTCATAACCCTCACCTAACTTTATCCCTCCTCCAACTTTCTTCAATACAAAGAAGAAGGAACCGAAGGACGGAAACCCTCAAGTTTGTCCCGCCCTACAAAAAAAAAAGAAGAAAAAAAAAAAGGGCCCAAAACAGACAAGAGTCAAAATCAAGATCCGTTCATTTCCAGATGCCTGGACACATTGAGTATAAAAGACTAGACACCATAGGCGCGTGCGCTCACACACACACACACACACACACACACACACACACACACACACACACACACACACTTCCTTTCATTAGGGAGACCTGACACCGTCTTTCTCTTGACTCCAACCTTACCCTTTCACTACATCACTACCCCACATCAGTTTCTTGCATACTTGTCACCTCTTTCTCTTTTATGTTTCCATTTTTCACACACCCCTCCCTTCACCACAAATCCTTCCACCATCCCTCTCCCTCCCTGACCACTTTCCAAAATATTCGTTATCAGGAATGGTGAGAGACTGTGGTGATGGTGACTGTGATAAGGTACGGGGTCCATGCATAGGTGTGTGTGTTTTTTTTTGTGGCGGTGGGTTGTGAGATTGCGTTTGAGCTTGTAGAATGTGATGCATGTGGCTGGGTATTATGAATCTATGGTAAAAATAGTGTGTGTGTGTGTGTGTGTGTGTGTGTGTGTGTGTGTGTGAGAGAGAGAGAGAGAGAGAGAGAGAGAGAGAGAGAGAGAGAGAGAGAGAGAGAGAGAGTTTTCATGTGAAGAAATACCACACAATCTTGGCAGCCAGAGCAGGTAAAATTAATGGGAAAAGTGTCAAAAATATCAGCATCATCCAAACCATTTTCAGTGTTTACAGGAATTGATAAAAACATTAACCCTTTGACACAGCGATTTTTTTTCCTAGGTGAATTAAAGTATTTAGAGTCAACCAGAATAACGTAGGACATTGGAACATACCTACCATCTAATTCCCGTTGTAAGCAATGTGTTTTCCAGTAAGGACGAGGAAAAAAAGGTGTCTAGTTATTTGAGAGGAGCATGTGGATTTACGTGGAGACAGACTGACAAATGAGGAAGTGAAGGAGCGTTGTGGTGTGGATGTGGATGTGATGGGATGAGTTAGGAGAAATACTTTGAGGTGGTGTGGCCATGTGGGGAGGATGGAGAGTGAGAGACTGACGAGGAGAGTCTATGTGAGTGAGGTGGAGAGGGTGGGATGGAGTGGAGAGGTATATGGGAGAAGGGGGTGTGAGCTGGGAGTAAGGCAGCGAAATGGCGGGGGACAGGGCGACCTGGAGGCAATTTGTTTGTGGCCACCCCATACGGGATTAAAGCGTCTGGCGGTAATCCCTTGTCTCTTATCCATCTTCCACAAACAGATCTTGGTTACGAGAGGAAAATTATTGTTTTTTTTTTTTCATGAAAGACAAGGAAAGAGGGTATATAGCCTTCCCTGCCCCTAGTTTTTCCTGGATCTGTATTCTCGTCTGATATGGAAGCTCCCTAGCACCTCTTCCCGAGTGATTTATTATTGGATACGGCTGGGTAACATCAATTCGTATGTTATTCATGCTGAGTATTGTGGTATTTGAGTGATTTAAATAACTGAGAAGAGGATAATAAGGGTAATAAGCAAAATAAATCGCTTAGGAAGATGTGTTAGGGAGCGTCCTTAGCCGAGAATACTGGCCCTGGAGGAAGAAATTAAAGTTACGACAGGAAATTGGTGGCTAATATTTTCGAGTACTACGCTCCAGCCTCCGATCAGTTAGGCTGTGTTGTATTAGACCTTATTTCCTCTAAGGCTTTGTCGGCCAGGGTAGTATCATCGCTGGATAATTTAACTCAAAAATAATAAAGAAAAATAAGGTCTTTGTTGCAGAGAAAGGTTTAAGCGATTTTATCTTGGAAGACATTATAGGAGAAAGGAAATTGCAGCACAGGTGTTGGGCAGGGCTGAGAGGCAGCAGCATTTGCAACCCTCCATCTCTCCCAATTTTGCAGAGGCATTTGCAACGCAGGGATTACATTGGGGTGCATTTGCAACATAGGGAATTCACTGAGGTGCATTTGCAACACAGGGAATACACTGAGGGGCATTTGCAACACAGGAGAATTTTCATCCCTCCATCTCTCCCCAGTTTTGCAACACAGGGAATACACTGAAAAGTATTTGCAACCCTACACCTTTCCCTAATTTGCAACACAGGGAATACACTGAGGCAAATTTGCAACCCTCCAACTCTCCCCTATTTCGCAACACGTAGGGAATTGAGAAGGATTTCCAACCCTCCACCTCTCCCTATTTTTGCAACACAGGAAATACACTGAGAAGCATTTGCAACCCTTCACCTCTTCCAATTTTTGCAACGTAGGAAATACACTGAGAGTATTTGCAACGCTTCACCTCTTCCTATTTTTACAACACGGGGAGTACACTGAGGAGCATTTGCAACCCTCTCCCCCTATTGTTGCAACACGTGAGGTACACACTGGTAGTATACCCTATTCTTTTAACCCTAAGTATACCGGGTACGTAATGCAGTAATTGTCCCCTCTCTGCAGGTATACTGTATAGTGAAGATATGACGAATTTTGGCGGACCTAGCAACAGGTGAACTCTGGAACTATCTCCCTCTTTCTGTATTTCCTACTTCCTATGATCTCCAGTCTTTCAAACGCAGTGTGTCCAGGCATCTCGAAATGAATGGATCTTGATTTTGGCTCTCTTTTGTATTGTTTTTTTGTTTTTGTTTCTTGGAAGGAACGGTTTGCGGCCTCCTGGCCTTTGGTTCCTTCTTCCTTGCATAAAAAGTATATATATATATATATATATATATATATATATATATATATATATACATATACAGAGAGAGAGAGAGAGAGAGAGAGAGAGAGAGAGACTCAGAATTTCACACAAGCATATCAGAGGCTCGTGGATCGACAGGCAACTCAGTAAAATGATTAAAGAAGAGTCTTTTGGCAGTGGGGTGTCTTGTATGGATAAAAATACACCTTATCTCCCCACCAGGTATTTAAGTCCACGTGAACTTGAAGGTAAGGGATGTTTATTTGGCGCCAATTAGTACCTATCATCACCACCATCACGAGAGAGAGAGAGAGAGAGAGAGAGAGAGAGAGAGAGAGAGAGAGAGACACACACACACACACACACACACACAAAGTAAAGAAAGACTTAGAAACAAGGGTGGAGGAAAAAAAGCATTAAACAGGAAGTGAAAAGAATAATCCAAAACAATCCAAAGTTAGTCAGAGATTCAGTAGATATAAACAAATCTATAGTAATCACTGGTATAGAAGAGGAAGAAGTAAAAAACAAGATCACAAGAGACAAAAAGGAGATGGCAAATGTAATGACCTTACTGAAAGAAGTATCAGAGGAAATCTGTAGTAAAGACATAGAGGAACACAAAAGGTTAGGGAAATATGAGAAAAACAAGACAAGACCTCTAAAGGTGACTTTCCAGAGTGTAAACACTGTGGAAGAGATACTAAAAAATGCAAAGAATCTTATGCAAAAAGAGGAGTTCAAAAATGTATGGATAAAAAGATGCCTAACACAAGAGGAACTGGAATTACTGAAAGAGAAAAGGGAGGAAGCAAAAACAAAAAATGGGGGAAGATCAGAAGAGGAGAAGAAGAATTTTTTTTTACAAAGTAGTAGGATTGCAGGTACGAAAGTGGTACACAAACAGGATGGAATAAAAAGGAGGAAGGTAGTAGAACCATGTCATGACAAGTATACAAACAAGATGATAAAGTTGATGTACTCAAATGTGGATGGAATGGTATCTAAATTACTAGAGATGAATGATTACGTCAGAGAAAATGAACCACAAATAATATGCCTAACTGAAACAAAATTAACACCAAGGATATCCAATGACATACTAAACTTAGAGAAATACAATATATGGAGAAGAGACAGAAATTTAAAAAAAGGAGGAGGAATTATAATATTAACTAAGAAAAATCTAAAAGTTAATGAAATAAAACTAGATATACCATCACAAGTAGAACTGATTGCAGTAGAGATCAACACATCTGAAGGTAAAGTAATTGTAGCCAATTTGTACATGCCACCCAGCTCAAACACATGGGAAAGAGATGAATATGAGGACCTGGCAGAGAGTACAATTCAGAGTTTAAGATCATTACTACATAAAATGGAAGAGAAATCGGAAAGAATTATACTAATTGGGGATTTTAATACAAATATAAATTGGAATACTCTAGATATAATTAGCCAAGAAAGCTGTTGGGACCAAAAGCTCCTGGATCTCGTGCAAGAGTTTTTCCTAACGCAACGTGTGAGGGAAACCACCAGAAAAAGAGGACTTGATGTACCTTCAGTGCTAGATCTAATATTTACTAGGCAAGAAAATGATATTGACAGTTTAATATATCACCCTCCACTCGGCAAAAGCGATCATGCAGTACTAAATTATAACTTCAGGATAGCATATGACATAGTAAACAGCAATGACAGTTACAAAAAGAGCCTAAATTATAAAAAGGGAAATTATCAAGACCTAAAGAAGTATTTCTTAGAAGTTGATTGGGAAAATGAGCTTAGAGGACAAGATTTAAATGCTGTATATAAAAAATTCTGTGAATTTTATGAAATAGGATTCCAGAAATACATCCCACAGCACAAAGAAGCAGATAAGAAAATACAGAAATGGTTCAATACAGAATGTAAAAAATCAAAAGAAAGAAGAGATTTGTTGTGGAATAGATACAGAAGACACAATAGTGAAAGGGCGTATAATAATTACAAACAGTCAAGAAACGATTATACAAGAATAAGGAGGGAAGCCCAAAAACAGTTTGAGGAGGATTTAATAAATAAAAGTAGTGATCAACCAAAGCTGTTTTACAGCTATATCAGAAGCAAAACCAAAGTAAAAGATATAATACAATCAATTACGGACGAGGGAATCACTTACACACAAGAGAAAGATATTTGTGAAGCACTAAATAAGAATTTCCAATTAGTTTTTACAGAAGAAAAAAATTTTGAGAGGGACTATGTGGAACATGCATGTCCACACATACTACCAGATATACAAATTGCAGAAAAAGTAATACAGGAGGAGTTAAGTAGATTAGACAGAGGAAAAGCAAGTGGTCCTGATGAAATTTCATGTTGGGTACTACGAGAATGTGCAAAGGAGTTAAGTAAACCATTATTTTTAATTTTCGAGAAATCCTTGAGTCAAGGTAAACTACCTGATATTTGGAAAAAAGCAAATATTGTCCCCATATTCATGAAAGGAAATAGACAAAATCCACTCAGCTACCGACCAGTATCACTGACCAGTGTTGTAAGCAAGGTATTAGAAAAGCTTATAAGAAAAGCTTGGGTAAATCATCTAGAAGAACACAGTATGATGACAGAAAGACAGTTTGGTTTCAGAAAAGGAAAATCATGTGTTACTAATCTGTTGAGCTGCTATGACAGAGTAACAAACACAATACAGGAAAGGGAAGGATGGGTGGACAGTATCTATTTAGATTTCAAGAAAGCTTTTGACACAGTACCACACCAAAGACTTTTATGGAAACTGTACCATCAAGGAGGAATTCGAGGCAAACTGTTTTGTTGGATGCAAGACTTTCTCATAAAAAGAGAAATGAGAACAGTACTAAGAGGAAACTACTCATCATGGAAAGAAGTGACTAGTGGAGTATCACAGGGTTCAGTGCTGGCACCAATCATGTTTTTAGTGTATATAAATGATATAAACAGTAACACTGGAAATGAGAGCTATCTGAATATGTTTGCAGATGATGCAAAAATACAAAGGAGAATTACTAACACAGACTCTTGTAAAGAGCTACAGAAAGAATTAAATAAACTTCATGAATGGAGTAGTACATGGCAAATGGAATTCAATGTGGACAAGTGTCATGTAATCAAGTTTGGTAAAAGTGGAAAAAGACCTGATTGGGATTATAAGTTAGGAAATAAAACCCTATACACATCAGAAAGAGAGAAAGACCTAGGTGTGATTATCAATAACAGACTATCTCCGGCTGACCACATCAGCGAGAAGGTACGGAACATGTATACACTGCTTGCAAATATGAGAATAGCATTCACATACATAAAAGAAGACATGCTAAGAAGGATAATAACATCATTCATTAGACCAACCCTGGAATATGCATCAGTAGTCTGGAGTCCTCATCCCAAAAAGCACATAGACAAGATTGAAAAAGTTCAAAGGGCCGCTACAAGATGGATACCAAGCTTAAGGGACCTAAGCTACGAAGAAAGACTAAATAAACTGAATCTACCAACACTACAGGAGAGAAGGAAAAGAGGTGACATGATAATGCTATATAAGTGCATATCAGGGAAGGAGAAAATAGACATAAATGATTACTTAACATATGGAGAAGCATCAGCAAGAGGACACTGCAAAAAACTGCATAAGAAGAGAGGTGATAAAGACGTAAGGAAATTCAGTTTCCCAAACAGAGCAATTGATCAATGGAATGCACTACCGAATGAAATAGTGTGTGTCAAAACAATTCACAAATTCAAGGATATGTACGATAAATATGGTTTAAGACACGGGACAGTACGAGCTTGACTCATTCCTGTAAAGATACAATTAGGTAAGAGCAATTAGGTAGGTAGGTAAGAACACACACACACACACACACACACACACAACCTTGACATTGCTCGTATTTTCGTCGTTTGTTATCATTTTACCTCTCTCTCTCTCTCTCTCTCTTTAAAACTGTGCTGTCATATCTCCTCGGCAATTACTCCCAACGCCCGTGAAATTAGTGTCAGCCCTCACTATCACCCGCAGAGAGAGAGAGAGAGAGAGAGAGAGAGAGGTGGAGGGGGGTTTCTTTGTGTGTGTGTGTGTGTGTGTGTGTGTGTGTGTGTGTGTGTGTGTGTGTGTGTGTGTGTGTGTGTGTGTGTGTGTGTGTCTGTGTGAGTGTGTGTGTGTGTGTGTGTGTGTGTGTGTGTGTGTGTGTGTGTGTGTGTGTGTGTGTGTGTGTGTGTGTGTGTGTGACCAACGTCCAGCTATAAGTACCATGCATGATTCGCATATCACAAATACTAACAAATTCCACTGCTTTTCATAAATGCCTTAGTCTTGGAGTTAGTAATATTGTTAGGTGGAAAGTGTGGAATTCATAAGCATATAATATATGTAAATTAATGGGCATACATACAGTAAATTCATGTATACCTTATTATATATCTTATATTCTGTATTACTTATATTAAAAAATACTGGTATACTATATATATATATATATATATATATATATATATATATATATATATATATATATATATATATATATTAGCTTATTATCAGTCATTTACAAACTCTTCACTAAAGTACTTACTGTACGAACAGAATAACAACAATTTTGGAGGAGAACCAACCTCGTGAACAGGCAGGATTCCGAAGCGGGTATTCAACCACCGATCATCTACATACAAAGAATCGGCTAATTGAGAAAACTACAGAATATAATAAACCACTGTGCTGAGGTTTTGTTGATTACGAAAAGGCTTTTGATTCAGTGGAGCAAATAGCGATTATAAATTCACTGCGAGAACAAGGAGTGTATGAGAACATTGTAAAACTGCTCGAAAACATATATAAAGAGGGAACTGCAACAGTTAAATTACATAAGGACTGGGAAAAAATTAAGATTGAGAAGGGCTTGCGCCAGGGAGATACAATTTCACCAAAGTTATTTACAGCATGCCTAGAAAGTATTTTCAGAAAGCTAGACTGGGAAAACAAAGGAGTAAACATAGATGGAGAAAAGCTAAACCATTTAAGATTTGCAGATGACATTGTCCTAATCTCAGAGACAGCGGAGGTATTGTAAGAAATGTTAAATGACCTGAACAGGGAAAGTCTGAAAGTAGGACTGAAGATGAACCGGAGTAAAACTAAAGTAATGTTTAATCCACAAACACCAAAGAGCGTCATCAGAATAAGCGATGAAATTCTTGAGGAAGTTGAGGAGGACAACTACTTGGGACAAATACTAAAATTAACAAAAGATCATTATAGCGAAATAAAAAGACGCATTACAATTGGATGGAAAGCTTTCGGTAAACATAGAGACATTATGAAAAATAGCTTGCCAGTTTGCATGAAACGAAAAGTATATAACGAATGTATAATTCCAGCTATGACGTATGATCGTGAGACCTGGAAACTGACAAAATCGATGGAAAATAAATTAATCCGTTCTCAGAGAGCAGTGGAAAGGTCAATGTTGGGAATATCTTTAAGAGACAGGAAAAGATCGACTTGGGTGAGAGAGAAGACTAAAGTCAAAAATATTATAGAAGTTATAAAAGAACAGAAATGGAGGTGGGCAGGCCATATAGCAAGAATAAGGGATAACCGATGGAGCAAGAGGCTGACAGACTGGACATCAAGAGATTGTAAGCGTAGCAGAAAAAGGCCAGACAGGAGATGGAGAAATGAGATAGAGAAATTTGCAGGGATAACGTTGGAAAGATTGGCTCAGTCAAGGAATTCGTGGAAAAGGTTGGGGGAGGCTTTTATTCAGCAGTGGACTTGTTATTGCTGCTGCTGCTGATGATGATACATACATACATACATACATATATATATATATATATATATATATATATATATATATATATATATATATATATATATATATATATATATATATATATATGAACGTGCGTGTGAGAGTATGCTTATGTGCAAAGACAGATAGGAACATAATTTTTTTTTTTTTCGTTGAAAACGATTATTTTCCGTCTTCTTTGGCTGTACACGGAGCCCTCTCCTCATTCCTTCGTCACATCATCATCATCATCATCATCATTATCATCATCTATATGTTCTTTTAGGGAAATTCACTTATTTTCCTCTGCAGTACTAGTCACTACACAGAAGCATCCAAGAAATGCACTTACCACTTACTTCCTGATGAAACCATAATGAAAAGGTTGGCAATTTTCCATTGATACACTTGGCGCCTAGACAGTTCTTCCTCCCTCCCCCTCCCCCTGCCTGGCTCCTTGTTAGTTCAGGCGCCGTGACTGATGCGCAAATGCCAGCCTGTCCTTGACGTCCTGGACTGGTGCAATGATCAGATCCATGAGTTTATGTCCTTGGCTGCGGCACTCACACCAGGGCCCTCTCAGCACCACCAGGCACGACCCCTTCATACCTTTGAGACTGCCCAGGTGTGTCACTGCCCCGCCATGATGTGTAGGGCTGGCACCTTCCTCCCATATCTCCCGAATCCCTTCCGTGTCACCTGTCCAGTCCGCTTCCTCCTTCCCTCACCTCCACGGCCACTCACTGTCATGTTAAATCTGTTGTTGATCCGCTTCAGTGACCTGCCTTATTTAACTCCTTCCATATGCGGAGGTGATGCGGACGTGGTTAGAGATGATAATGTTGCTCGAAAGGACCTTGCCACAGTCTTTATAATTCCTTTACATGACGCATCTGTCATAAAAAATACCCACGCTAAAACCATCATGACCTGAGATAGCCCTAATATGTACTCAGTATAGACGGTGGGTATTAGCACTGAAGGAGAGACATGTGAAGGTGTGTGGCGAGTAGGAGGACTGCCAGGCCTTAGGGAACGGGCTGCCAAAGTCTGTGCCAAGAATCGGACGTATAAGTAAACAAATATTCTCGTCGGATAAGAAAGCTCCCTAACACCTATTCCTTAGTGATTTATTTTTGGATATGGCAGGTCAATAGCTCTTTGTCCGTTACTTATACAGAGTATGGCGATGTTGGAAGGATTTGTGTAACACAGAGGAGGATGGTAAGGGATAATGCGCAAAATAAATTGCTTAAGAAAAGGTGTTAGGGAGCTTCCTTAACAGATGATATTACGGGCCTAAATAGCGAGGTGGAATGCAAACCCTACTTTTTACAACTATTTTTGAAGCGCGGGGCAGGATGGAAGAAATTTAGCCTTTCTGTATCACTGCTGACAGCACTCAGTAATGTGGGATGCAGGCTAACCCTACCTAATTACCCTAGGAGCTGCCAAATTTACAATATACTATTATGGGTTTGTATTCTATCTATCTATCTGTCTGTCTATGTATAGCCAGATGCCTTAATCCCAAATAGGGTGGCCACAAATAAATCGCCTCCATGTCGCCCTGTCCCCTGCCACATCGCTGCCTTCCCAGCTTACACCTCCCTTTCTCATATATCTCGCTACTTCACCTTTCCATCTTATTCTCGGTCTCCCCCTCCCTCTCCCCTCTCCACCTCACTCATACACTCCGCGTTAGTCCCTCACTCCGTCTCTCCATCTCATCCTCGGTCTTTCTCTCCCCCCTCCATCTCACCCACATATACTCCTCGTTTGTCTCTCACTCTCCATTCCTCCACCTCATCCTGGGTCTCCCCCTCCCTCTCCCCCCTCCGCCTCACACACACTCTCCTCGTTAGTCTCTCACTCTTCAGCCTCTCCACTTTGCTATTTAAGGGTTTCATACAAATAAAAATATCGAAAGCAATGGTGCTGGAGAGGGGTATAGTGGTATAATGCCCTCATCCGTCCACATAATCATATTCATCGTAGTTCGAATTGTCTATTTATCTATCTACCTATAGCCAGAAGCCTCAATCTCGTAAGGGGTGCCCACAAGCAAATCGTCTTCATGTCGCCCTGTCCCCTGCCATTACGCTGCCTTTCCCCCAGCTCACACCCCTTTCTCTCAAGTGTCTGGAAATTTTGAAAGAATATTCCACGTATCCTAAAAGACGACTGAAAGGGCATTGTGTGGGATAGCAGACGCCTCCATTTTTGTGTTGGTGTAAGGCTATGGCGACCCCACCACCCAGCACGTGTGTTGCAAGCAGCCTCGTACCTCGTCCGACATAAAGGAGTTGTTATATAGGACTTCCTCATGTTATCTATGTCCTCCTTAGGTCAGAGACTTTTATGCTGACTAAAACTGACTTTCTTTTTTAGATTTATTGGGAAATGGGTTTTCCAGGATCTAAGTCTTGGATTCTTTCTTTTCTGCATAAAAAGCCTCACCATTTCCATTCCTCCTCATGTCTACCATTGTCTCCTCTCCCGCAGCCATCTACACCACCGTCACTCACCCCACACCTTCTTAATTACCTCCTGTGAACGTATAACACGGCTTTGTTCTCTGCATCTTTGTACCTGACTGGCCGATCTTCGTCGTGACTATCAGCAGTGCTTCGAACAGTTAAAAAGCAGAAAATTTTAGTATAGAGGGGTTGTAGATTGGAAATTAGTGATGAGAAATATAATATACCTAAATGTCTTGAATTACAGATGTTTGCTCCATTTTAAATGTGGTGGGTATAAAATTTCCGTCTCACTTTTTATTAAATGTGAACTGCTGCTGGGGATCCTGGCCGATATTTTTCCCAGATTTAATAATTTGAGTAATTTATCGGCACTAGTAAGATCCATAGCCAATAATCCGAGAAATGTAGATAATTATGATCACGGGATAAA
>NC_136969.1:4350611-4435611 GCF_032717465.1 Coenobita brevimanus
TTTTAAGTGGTGCTGTGTTTTTTAAGGGTGCTGTGTTTGTAAGGAGCTTTTTTTTAGGGGTGCTGTGCTTGTAAGGGTGCTATTTTTAAAGGGTGCTGTGTTTTTTTCGGGTGCTGTGTTTTTTCGGGTGCTGTGTTTTTAGGGGTGCTGTGTTTTTTAAAGGTGTTTTTGAGGGTGCTGTGTTTGTAAGGTGCTGTTTTATAGGGGAACTGTGTTTTTAAGTGTGCTGTGTTTTTAAGTGTGCTGTGTTTTTAAGTGTGCTGTGTTTTTAAGTGTGCTGTGTTTTTAAGGGTGCTGTGTTTGTAAGGGTGCTGTGTTTTTAGAGTGCTGTGTTTTTAGTGGTGCTGTGTTTTTAGGGGTGCTGTGTTTTTAAGGGTGTTGTGTTTTTAAGGGTGTTGTGTTTTTAAGGGTGTTGTGTTTTTAAGGGTGGTGTTTTTAAGGGTGGTGTGTTTTTTAAGGATGCTATGTTTTTTTTGGGTGCTGCGTTTTTTAGGAGTGCTGTGTTATTTAAGAGTGCTGTGTTTTTTAGGGATGGTGTGTTTTTAAGGGTGGTGTGTTTTTAAAAGGTGCTGTGTTTTTTAAGGGTGCTGTTTTTTAAAGATATTGATTTTTTAGGATGCTGTTTTTTTAGGGGTGCTGTGTTTTAAGGGTGTTTTGTTTTTTAAGGATGCTGTTATTTTAAGGGTGTTTTGTGTTTAAAGGTTGCTGTTTTTTAAGGGTTTGGTGTTTTCTAAAGGTGCTGTTTTTTAAGGGTACTGTGTTTTTTAAGGTGTTTTTAAGGGTGCTGTGTTTTTAAAGGGTGCTGGTTTTAAAGGGTGCTTTTTTTTTTAAGGGTGCTGTGTTTTTAAGGGTGCGGTGTTTCTTAAGGCTGGTGTGTTTTTAGGGGTGCTGTGTTTTTTTAAGGGTGGTATTTTTTTACGGCAGGATGTTGTATTAAAGATGCTGTGTTTTTTTAAAGATCCTATGCTTTTTAGAGGTGCTGTTTTTAAGGGTACTGTGTTTTTTAGGGGTGCTGTGATTTAAGGGTGTTTTTTTTTACCTTTTTTAAGGGTGCTTTGTGTTTTAAGCGTGCTTTGTTTTTTAAGCGTGCTGTGTTTTTAAGCGTCCTGTGTTTTTAAGCGTGCTGTTCATTTAAGGGTGCTGTGTTTTTAAGGGTGCTGTTTTTCAAGGGTGCTGCTTTTTAAGGGTGCTGTGTTTTTTAAGGCACCAGGTTAACATAGTCATGTGTGTCCCACAAAACTCGCCCATTTTCACATCCATCGTACCCCAGGTGTGCCATTTTTTTTTTTTTTTTTTAATTGTCTGTGCATGTTTACAAGTCTAGATCCAGCCGGGCGTTGTCTCTGTAGCCAGGTGGACCCAACCCTGCCCCACCCCGCCCTGGACTGGTGCTTGAGGGTCACTTCTTTACCTTATACACAACGAGCACAACCCCGCCCCACCCCACCTTGCCTCGCTCCGCCCCGTCCCGCCCCGCCCCGCCCCGCCTTACTCCGCTCCTTTCCGCCTTTCCCCGCCCCGCTCGGGACTTGTGCTGGGGTCATTTCCACTCTTTATATAGGGGGTTTGTAAGTGGTCATTGCCAGTTTAATCCTTTATTTTGCAAGGCACGTAAAAATACAGTAACTTAAAACAAACTCCGAAAAACGATGTCTGGATGTTTAAATTTACCATATGAAGTTAATTAATTGCAAAACGTGAGCCGCCATTGACTCAGAAAACAAGGTACGCTGTTGTTGTTGTGGTGGTGGTGGTGGTCTCATGTGGACGAGATCCCGGTGGAACGTAGGCCTATGTTTCCCATCTACAGTCCACACTATTGGGGTTGAGGGAGGGGCAGCAGCCAGAGCTGGTCACATTTCGCTTAGCTTGCAAATACTCTGATCTGCCCACGAGAGAATTCCTAACAGCTACACTACGCATTTCAACATTTTCACGTCATACAATTAGCTATACATTAAGGCCTATACATTACATTATCCCCGTCTCTGGATAGGAGGATGGATAGAGAGAGAGCTGAGGGACATTTGTATTGTCTATTGTCCACTCTGATCGGTGCCACCACGTGAAGGCGACCCTCTCCACCACCACAGGGTACGTGGATGTAGGAGAATGGTGTGGTACCACTGAACTGCATAGGCTACGTCCATCTCTCTCTCTCTCTCTCTCTCTCTCCCGCTTTGTCTGATTTTGTCTTATGAGGTACGATCCTCAACACGTGTCATTCAAGAACCACAAAATTGATTCTTGAACTACTTACCTGTTGGTTAAGGGGAATCACGTTTTCCATATACTGTACGTACAGAGAGAGAGAGAGAGAGAGAGAGAGAGAGAGAGAGAGAGAGAGAGAGAATTTATATTCACAAACTGCAGAAAACTATGTGAGTTTCCCCTTTTATACTGACAAGCAGGATATTCAACTCAATTGTCACGAATCATTTCGCGACATTTCCCTTTTGTGAGAAGCCACGAACTGTTAGTGGAAAACTCACTGTGTATCGCTCAGTTAACCGTTTCTCTCTCCATTTCGGAGTATACTTTTCAAAACATTCGTCACTTTCAAAAGTGACCGATTTAATGCACGTCACTAAGTGCTCTACTGAGCGATACAATTGTTTCTTTATTGTTCGCCCCTGCTTGCCTCAACCGTTAGCCACGCCTTCTTCCAGTGGCTTGTGCGTCCTGCCTATACATCATTTGAATTCAGTCTAGTTGTGGCTTTGACGGAGAGAGGTCCTGTGCTCCAGAAGTGCGAGAGAAGAGGTCGCTAGCACCCAGACTCCACTGAGTGCAGTTATCCAGTACTCCCATCCTTAGTTCAGCTTCGGGTGATACAAAGCATTCATCGACCATAGTATTTCCTTTTTTGTATTTTGTAGTCTTAAGAGTTTAGTTAAGGTGTTTTTTTTCCTAGGCGTAAGTACTTAGCTTTTGTGTGAGTGAGTGAGTGTGGTCTCATTGATTTGATTTGAAATGTAACGTTAAATTTATTCTTGTATTCAATAAATTTAACAGTTCTTTTTCTTGAGCTTAATGTAAAGTAAAATCTTGTTTCATTTCTCCAAATTAAGCTTATTTTCCATATAGCTCCTAGCTTGCATAAACGTTTGCCTTCATAACTGGTGTATTCAGTCCTGTTGTATTAACTTAAAATCCGTTGTGCCAGATAGGAGTTAATGCATCAGCAAGGACCTGATATTATTATTAGTATTAGTTATTTATTGTCAGGGGTGAAGTAACTTTCTCCAGAGGCTAACAGTACTAATTCAGCATTTGTGAGTAATTAGTCTCTGCTGTGTACTGTTGAGAAAGTTTATAAATTCTCGTTCTTAGAGAATCGTTGCTTGATTTAGCAAGACAATCATTGTCTCTGCTCTTCAATATTGTTGAACATTATTATCAATTAAATAATATTTAAGCATTTTTATTTTAAAAACACCATGATATTATAAAAACCCCGTGACAATTGGCGACCTCATTCCAGGATATTAACTCCTAGCTCTAAAACTATTCACGAGATAGTGCTCACTCGTTCATATTTAGGTATTTATAATTAAAGTTTATAGACACAAGTTTACTGGTGTTTACTGTTAATTTAGCAAGTGAATTTTGCTTTATTAATCAATAGAGTACTGAACTCTAGTTTATTCTTGGTAACGCCAGACGATTTTATTCGCTTCTGGGAAGTCAGCGTACCCATTGTGTTTATTATTGAGTCTTCCCAGTCATTTGCATTTTTGCTTTAATTTTTGCCAGTTAACTAGATAAGACTGGTCACCACTAGCTTGTGTCTGTATTCTTTACTTGTGTTTATTAGTATTCGTTGCGAAGCAGTCAGTGCTCAGTTTCGGGTTGCTTAGTAAATTAGCGCCATGGCTACCACCATATTTTTACAGGAAGCCAAAGATATGGGTCTTACAGACCCAACCGAAATTAAAGAGTATATACTCTCACAGCATAATCAGGAGCAGCAGCGCGAGAATGATGCCCGTGAAGAGCGTAAGATTCAGCGCGAATACGAGCGAGAACAGCGTGAGGAACGTGAAAGAGAGCGTGCATATGAACAAGAGCAGCGTGAGAAGGAGCGCGAACACGAGCAGAAACAACGCGAGCTCGAGTTAGAAAAAGAGCGACAACAGCGCGAATACGAGCGTGAACGACATGAACGCGAGCGAGAACAACGCGAATACGAGCGTGCCGAACGTGAGGCACGAGAAAAACATGAACTTGAAGTGCTGAAGCTCCAGCGAGATTCCTTGGCTTCAGACACGTCTGGTGCAGTTGGTCCAAGCTCCACGAGCGTTCTCCCTGCACATGTCCTGGCGACCCCACGCATCAAGCTTCCTTCATACAAGGAAAGTGAGCGAATCGAGCCGTACATAGCTCGTTTTGAGGACATGGCAGACATGTATCAACTGGATGAGGCAGCTAAGCGGCTTCAGTTTCTTAGCCTATTTGAGGGCCCTGCCCTCGATATTCTCCACAGAATTCGTGGAGACAATCTCACATATGGGATGATGAAAGCTGCGCTCATTAAGGCGTATGGTCTCAAAGTAGACGACGCCAAAGTTCAGTTCATGCGAGCTCGTCTCCAAGACAAGGAGACAGCTGTTCAGTTCCTTGATCGTCTCACAGCTTACTTAAATGAGTGGATGGAGAAAGATGAAACTCCTTCCACGCGTGAGGGGATAATTGACCTTATGCTGCGTACACAGCTAGAGAGGTCGTGGCCTGCTGAGCTCATAGCACAGCTTAAGATCTGCCAGGTGAAAGATGCCAGCCAAATGGCAGAAAAGGCTGACGCATTCTTTACTGCATACGGGTATCAAACTTGTAAGCAAAACACCTGGAGCAGAAAAGATACAGCCAAGTCTGGGAAGCCGTCTCAGACTGAATCCCAGCACCAAGGCCGTTCTCAGAGTAATGGCCAAGGTCCAAAACCGCAGTGGAAGGACCAGGGGCAAAACACTCAGAAACCTGAGTGGAAGAGGTACAACAAGTACCCTAACCAGCAGCAGTATCGGCCACGCAACCGACAGTCGGGACAAACTTTTTCACCACCAGCTCAAAAGAGGCAGGAAGTGAATGCAGCCTTCATTCCTCAGCAGCAGCACGGTGGTCACGTCCCTACCAGTGTGGGTACTTCCCCACAGTTCACTAGTCCCACAGTGACAGTGAACCCCCCTCCACAGATGGCCAATGTTCCATCTTCCCAATATAAGTCGCAAGGCACAATGTTTGCCGCATCAATTCAGCAGCCTCATGAGTGGCTAGCTGCTTCCTCCACAGGCCCTCCCACAGGAGACAGTACCTTCCTTGTTCAGTCAGGGTTTGTGGGAGGCATTCCTGTGAAGGTCCTGAGAGATAATGGTTCCTCAGGTTGCTCTGTCAAGCAGAGTCTAGTTCGGCCTGAGCAGTATACAGGTCGACAGATGCATGCAAACCTTATTGATGGATCAGTGAGATTGTTCCCTGAGGCATGTATCCAGGTGGCATCTCCATTTTATACTGGTACGACACTTGCAGTTGTCATGCCAGAACCTTTATTTGAACTCATCATCGGCAATATTTCCGGTGTCAAGGATAGTTGCTCCGATGATGACGCTACTCAGACTTCGGCTGCTGCGGTAACACGAGCCATGGCTGAGGCTCCAGACTGTGTCACCCCAGTGATCATTGAATCGCCGCAAGATCTGATGTGTAGCCAACTTGCTGTGCAAGAACAACATTCTGACCCGACACTTGCTGCCGTGCGGAACAAACAAAAGGGTCGAGTGATTAAGTATTCACGGGGAGGTCGAGCCAAGTTCCTTCGCAAACAAGGACGGCTCTACCGTGAGTCACGAACACCCGAGGGCGAGGTTCGACTGCAGTTTGTCGTTCCCGCCAAGTACCGCCTAGCAGTGTTACAATGGGGTCATTGTTCAGCCTCAGGAGGTCACATGGGCAAAAGGAAGACCCAGGGCCATATCCGAGCTGACTTTTTCTGGCCAGGGATGGGACGAGACATAGATAGTTTTGTCCGTTCCTGCAGTGTGTGTCAAAGTAACACCACTAATCAGGGATATGTCCTTCCTGTGCCGTTCATAACCACACCTGTAATCTCAGAGTCAGTTGAGAGACAGGGTAGTGGTGAAGTGGGTGCAGACCTGACGTCTTGCCCATTGGCCCCACAGGACACATTATGTCCAGGGCCTGTACATACATATTATGTACCGTAAGTTACGGGGGAAGTTCGAGAGAGAAATCCGCAGAGGCGACTTGAGGCTATGGAAGACCCAAGTTTGCACAAGGATTCTCAGCTCTCCGATACTAATATAAGTACTGTAGGTTAAGGGGGAAGTCGAGAGAGAACTCCGCAGAGACGACTTGAGGCTATGGAAGACCCGAGTTTGCACAAGGATTCTCAGCTCCCTGATAGTAATATATGTACTGTAGGTTAAGGGGGAAGTCGAGAGAGAACTCCGCAGAGGCGACTTGAGGCTATGGAAGACCCGAGTTTGCACAAGGATTCTCAGCTCCCTGATAGTAATATATGTACTGTAGGTTAAGGGGGAAGTTAGAGAGAGAACTCCGCAGAGGCGACTCGAGGCTATGGCAGACCCGAGTTTGCACAAGGATTCTCAGCTCCCCGATATTAATATAAGTACTGTAGGTTAAGGCACAGGTTGAGGACCCGTGTGCAGTTCGAGGCTATGGAAGACCCGAGTTTGCACAGGGATTCTCAACTTGCTGACATAATCGTGTGCTATAATTAATGGCGACCTCGAATGTACGAAGCTTAGGCTGTCACTTGTATTTTTCAACTAGAGCGTACTTTTCGTAGCATGTACTGATTGCTAGGCAGAGAGAGTAATTGTAACGTAATAAGAATTTTGTCTCATTGACACTTTTGATGCTCCACCTTAATTGGTTTTGCAGGTACAGCAATGGGCGTAGCAGTTTTGCTGTGCAGGCCAGCTGATCGTCTGCCGCACGCTGCCGCCTCTTCTCCTCTGCCTTCGTCGTCGCCATGTTATTATTTACTATGTCATTTTACACATAGGTACAGTTACACTACAACTGTCACACCTACACCGTGTATTACATACATCACACTACACAACAATTAGTTGTCAGTGTAAATGTAGCGACTTTTCGCTCAGTTTGACCTGAGTACAGGATTTTCACCGTCGTCACGGAGTTTTTCCCTCAAGCTTGCTTCTATTAACGGAAATACGAGTTTTTTTCGCTCACTGGTGACTGCGACTTTCTTCTGTAGCAGGATAGCACACACACCACAGTGTGAATCTTGTGTGAATGACTTAGGATGTGTACATATATATATATATCCACAAATTTTTTCCCATAAGGAAAAAATTTAATTTTGTAGGGGCGTAATGTCACGAATCAATTCACGACATTTCCCTTTTGTGAGAAGCCACGAACTATTAGTGGAAAACTCACTGTGTATCGCTCAGTTAACCGTTTTTCTCTCCATTTCGGAGTATACTTTTCAAAACATTCGTCACTTTCAAAAGTGACCGATTTAATGCACGTCACTAAGTGCTCTACTGAGTGATACAATTGTTTCTTTATTGTTCGCCCCTGCTTGCCTCAACCGTTAGCCACACCTTCTTCTGGTGGCTTGTGCGTCCTGCCTATACATCATTTGAATTCAGTCTAGTTGTGGCTTTGACGGAGAGAGGTCCTGTGCTCCAGAAGTGCGAGAGAAGAGGTCGCTAGCACCCAGACTCCACTGAGTGCAGTTATCCAGTACTCCCATCCTTAGTTCAGCTTCGGGTGATACAAAGCATTTATCGACTATAGTATTTCCTTTTTTGTATTTTGTAGTCTTAAGAGTTTAGTTAAGGTGTTTTTTTTCCTAGGCGTAAGTACTTAGCTTTTGTGTGAGTGAGTGAGTGCGGTCTCATTGATTTGATTTGAAATGTAACGTTAAATTTATTCTTGTATTCAATAAATTTAACAGTTCTTTTTCTTGAGCTTAATATAAAGTAAAATCTTGTTTCATTTCTCCAAATTAAGCTTATTTTCCATATAGCTCCTAGCTTGCATAAACGTTTGCCTTCATAACTGGTACTTAGACCAGTCTTGTTGTATTAACTTAAAATCCGTTGTGCCAGATAGGAGTTAATGCATCAGCAAGGACCTGATATTATTATTAGTATTAGTTATTTATTGTCAGGGGTGAAGTAACTTTCTCCAGAGGCTAACAGTACTAATTCAGCATTTGTGAGTAATTAGTCTCTGCTGTGTACTGTTGAGAAACTTTATAAATTTTCGTTCTTAGAGAATCGTTGCTTGATTTAGCAAGACAGTCATTGTCTCTGCTCTTCAGTATTGTTGAACATTATTATCAATTAAATAATATTTAAGCATTTATATTTCAAATACACCGTGATATTTTAAAAACCCCGTGACATCAATCCAGGTCTTACCCTCACCCGCGTAAGCTCTTTATTTTGACATGAGCAGGATAAGACCCAAATGCAGACGGATTTCTCTGTGGGGAGGTGATTACAGATAAGCGCTATCAGTCGTGAGGGCGGTTTTAAGGGAAGAAAGAAAAGGGAGGAAAATGTTTTAGGTAGAGGAGGAGAAAATGGAAGAGGAGAGGCTTTGTTATTTTTTTTTCTTTCTCTCTTCTTTCCTTCCGTCCTTCCTTCCTTCCTTTTCTTTCTTCCTCCCATCCATCCTTCCTTCCTTCTTTTCATTCTTCCTTCCCACCTTTCTTTGTCTTCCTTCCTTCCATCTTTCCTTCCCTCTTTCCTTTCTTCTTTCCATTCTTCCTTTCTTTCTTTTTCATTCCTTTCTTCCCTCTTTCCTGCCTTCCTTCCTTTCTCTCTCTCTAGTCTTTCTTCCTTCCTTCCTTCCTTCCTTCCTTTCTCTCTTTCAGTTCTTTCTTTCTTCCTTCCTATCTTCCTTCCTTCCTTCCATCCTTCGTTTCTTCCTTCCTTCCTTCCTTCCTTCCATCTTTAGTTCCCTCTTCCCTTCCTTCTTTCTTCCCTCCATCCTCTCCCCCCCCCCTCTCTCTCTCTTCCAATTTTTCATTTTCTTTCCTTATGTTTTTTAGTTATCCTCCTTTATTTTCTTCCCCTGTGTTGTGTAGTGCTTCCCTGCCTTATAATCCTTTCTTTACCTGTGTTTATCAGTTCACTTTAAAATTTGCGTCTCCGACTGACCTCATCTCTGTCAGTTATTCCTTTCCCCGTGTCTTATACAGCTCCACTTTGTCAATAATTCCTTTCTCCGTTGCCTTTACAGCTCCACCTTTTGTGTATAATTCCTTTCTCCTTTGCACCTTCTGTCAATAATCCTTTTCCCCGTGCCCTATACAGCTGCACCTTCTGTCTATAATTCCTTTCTCCGTTGAACTGTACAGTTCCACCATCTGTCAATAATTCCTTTCTCCGTTGCCTTATACAGCTCCACCCTCTGCCAATAATTCCATTCTCAATTGCCTCATACAGCTCCACCTTCTGTCAATAATTCCATTTTCCATTGCCTCATACAGCTCCACATTCTGTCAATAGTTCCATTCTCCTTTGCCTTATACAGCTCCACCTTCTGTCAATAATTCCATTCTCCGTTGCCTTATACAGCCCCACCGTCTGTTAATAATTCCATTCTCCGTTGCCTTATACAGCTCCATCTTTTGTCAATAATTCCATTCTCCGTTGCCCTATACAACTCCACCTTCTGTCAGTAATTCCTTTCTCGGTTGCCTTAAACAGCCCCACCTTCTGTCAATAATTCCCTTCTCAGTTGCTTATTCTAGTTCCGCTTCTATATAGGCTTTTCCTCCGCCATGTCGCCTAGTTCTCTTTTCGTTTTGTCTTCTCCGGATCTGCAAATCTTTTTATTTCGACCATAAAAATGCGGCAGCACGAATCCGTAGGTTTTACCAACTTCTGCGAGATCTTTAAATGCTTGATTTCTGGTGGAGAATGTCATTGAGAGTCTTGGCAGCCTTCATCTCTCTCTCTCTCTCTCTCTCTCTCTCTCTCTCTCTCTCTCTCTCTCTCTCTCTCAGTTTAATGTTCGAAATATATAGATTCATAAGTACGGTATCTTTTATGTAAATTACTCAAGACATGCTTCATTCTTCGGGTATATATTTTGCACTGTGTTCCGTTACTATACCCATTTTACTCAGACTTGGCCTAAAAGTGCCATCTCTCCATTTAGAATGCTGAGTTGGCGCAAGAGATTAATGGTAATATATGAAGTCATGAAGAAAAGCTATGGAAAGGATACACAGACACAGTAAGGTCTAATTCTGCCAATGAGCTTCGTGAAATAGACTTTAAAGGGACAATATTCTGGGCCAAGCTAAGGTTAAATGACTATGGTTATGATGCATAAATATTTCACCAACAGACGCAGCTTAATGCGAAAATACAAATGCTGAAAGTTCAAAATTTATTGTTAAGGGATTCGTGATGACCAATGATTTCAGATGGTGCGGCCACGAATGTTGGAAACAACTTAGCCGCGCGCGTAGAGCCACCAAGTGTTCCACCAGGTAGTCGGACAGGCCTAACCCTTACTGGATACGGCGTCAGGCAGTAGGTATACATAGTGTGGGTAAAATGACTATATATCTGGCCAGGATACCTTCTCACCAAAGTCACGTTTTATTTATTTATTTATTTTTTTTTGCGAGAAAGAAAGAACCAAAGGCCACGAGCCGCAATAACTGTTTCTTCCAAGAGAAAAACAAAATTCAAGACAGAGCCAAATTCAAGATCCGATCATTTCGAGATGCCTGGACACACTGCGTTTGAAAGACTGGAAATCATAGGAAGCAGGAAATACAAACAGAGGGAGACAGTTCCAGAGTTGACCTGTTGCATAAATGAAGGACTGGGAGTAACGGTTAACTTTTGCATTAGAGAGTTGGATAGAAAAGGGATGAGAGTTTGCTGCTAGACGGGTGCTACGCACTCGTCGTAGAGGTGGAGGGATGCATGCAGACAGTTCAGAGGAGCAGTGACCATTGAAGTAGCGATAGAAAAGGGATAAAGATGTAACAGTGCGGCGAAGAGACAGAGGCTGATCGGAGTCAGTAAGGGGAGAAGAGTTAATGAGACGAAAAGCCTTTGACACCACCCTATTGAGAAGAGCTGTATGTGGGGAACCTCTCCACACATGAGAGTTGTACTCCACACAGGGGCGGATAAAACCCCTGTATAGAGTCAATAATTGTGCAGGTGGAAAGAAAGAACTGAGTCTGCTTAGCACACCTAATCTCTTGGAAGCAGATTTTACAAGCCATGTAATACGGTCTTTCCAAGATAAGTCTCGGGTAAATGAAACCCCAAGCATGTTCAAGGATGATGCAGGATTAAGTTGAATATTATTGAACATTAGTGGGTATACCTGTGGAAGGTTTTGTCGGGTTGTTAGGTGTAAGAACAGAGTCTTTGATGCATTAAAAACAACCAGATTATTTTTATTCCAGTCAGAGATACGAGCCAAGTCAGACATAAGGTGTGCCATAGCCTCATCCCGTGTTTGCTGAAGTAACTGCTGAGATGGGCGTTGGAGGAACCGAATGGAAAAGTGAAGGGTGGAGTCATCAGCATATGAGTGGATAGGGTTAGATGTACACCTTAGAAGGGCACTGATGAATAAAAGGCAGATATCTGGTGATAGGACAGAGCCCTGAGGAACGTCACTGTTGATAGATGTAGAAGAAGAGCGATGGCCGTCTACAACAGCGGCTATAGAACGACCAGAAAGGAACCTAGAGATGAAGGCACAGATATAAGGATAGAAACCGTAAGAGGGCAGTTTGGAAATTAAAGATTTATGCCAGACTCGATCGAAAGCCATTGAGATCTCAAGTACAATGGCAAAGCTTTCGCCAAAATCCCGAAAGGAGGTTGACCAGGAGTCTGAAAGGTAGGTGAGAAGATCGCCAGTGGAGCGTCCCTGACGGAACCCATATTGACGATCAGAAAGAAGGTTTTGATAGGAAAGATGCTTTAAAATTTATCTATTAAGAATTGGCTCGAAAACTTTTCAGATACAGGATGTTAAAGCAGTTGGACGATAGTTAGAGGGTTGGGAATGGTCACCCTTCTCTGGGACTGGCTGAATGGGAGCAAACTGCCAGCAAGAAGGAAAGGTACAAGTTGATAGACAAAGGCGAAAGAGTTTACCTAGGCAAGGTGTAAGCACAGAAGCACAGTTCTTGAGAACGACAGGAGGGACTCCATCAGGCCCATATGCCTTGTTAGTATTGAGGCCTGTGATGACAGAAAATACATCAGCTGAAGATATTTTAATGTCAGCCATGAGGAAGACAGAGGGGGGAAGTGATGGAGGAACAGCACAGGAATCGTCTAAGGTGGAATTGGAGGAGAAGGTCTAAGCAAAGATATCTGCATTATGAGTAGAAGTAATAGCTACAGAGCCATCAGAGTAGATAATAGGAGGGAAGGATGATGAGGCAAAGTTGTTAGGAAAATTTTTGGCAAGGTGCCAGAAGGAGCGGGAGGAATTCGAGTTGGAGAGTTGAGAGCATTTAGTACGGATGAAATTATTTTTAGCAGATCGAAGAACAGACTTAGCACGATGCCGGGCAGAAACGTATAAAAGATGTGATTCAGGGATGGGTTGGCTCCGGTACCTTTTATAGGCCCTCTCCTTGTTGCGGACAGCATTAGAACAAGAGTGATTAAACCAAGGCTTTTTTGCATTAGTAAAAGGATATGAGAAACGAATGTATGCTTCCATGCCCGAGAGAATAACCTCCGTAATGCACAAGGCACACTCAGATAGCTCCCGGCCATGGAAGGAATAATCATTCCAGGGAAAATCAAAGAAGTACTGCCCGAGGGCCTCCCAATCCACAGCTCCAAAATGCCACAGACGACGTTTCTTTGGAGGGTCCACAGGCCGTACCGGAGTGATAGGACAGGTTAAGGTGATAAGGTTGTGATCGAAGGAGCCCAACGGAGAGAAAAGATTAACAGTGTAAGCAGAAGGATTAGTTGTAAGGAAGAGGTCAAGTATGTTGGAGCTCTCCAAGGCGGTCAGGGATACGGGTAGGGTGCTGTACAAGCTGCTCTAGGTCATTAAGGATAGAAATGATGTAGGCTTGTTCACCAGGTGGATCAGTGAAAGGAGAGGAGAGCCAAAAGTGGTGGTGAACATTGAAATCTCCTACAATGGAGATTTCAGGGAAAGGAGAGATGGATAGACTGTGTTCCATCGTAGAAGTAAGATAGTCGAGGAATTTTTGATAGTCAGTAGAATTAGGAGATAAGTAAACAGCGCAGATATTTTTAGTCAGAGTATGACAGGAAAGCCGAAGCCAGAGTGTAGAGAATTCAGAAGAATCGAGTTCAGGAACACGAGAGCAAGATATCGTTGTGTATATATAAACAACAGCCACATTTGGCTTTGAAATGAGTAAAGAGAAAGTAGGAGGATACAGAAAAGGGTTCGCTGTCAGTTGCCTCAGACAGCTGAGTCTCAGTTAGGAAAAGAAGGTGAGGTTTAGAGGAGGATAGGTGATGCTCAACAGAGCGAAAGTTTGAGGAAAGGCCACGAATGTTGCAGAAATGACGAAGAGGTGAGTCAGACAGTGGTTCCAGACAGCTCGAGTCGTCACCGGGAGAGGGGCGAAAGGTGGGGGCATTTATGGTACCCCCCCCCCCCCGGGGACTCCGAGGCTATGTATTTCGCAGCCATGATTCCTTTTCTGAATTTTGGAAAAGGAAGTGTAGTGTGTACTGTGCATGTAGTTTGGTGTTCATAGTTAGAGAAACTTGTATCGGGGAGCATGCTGGCCTACTCTCTGTGTTACTGAGACACTGAAAAAGTGAGCCCTTTAGTAGCGAAAAGCCGTAACCTCTTGGCTAGGGGTAGTTTCTTTGTGTAGATTTAAATCGTCCAGAATGAGACAAAAATATATCAGACAACATAAAAAATAGCCATAGAAGTAAACCATTTATGCCTTACTCCTATTGTTGCGTTTGTTTCCAAATCTGAGCATATCGGCTGTGGATGATCAGTATAACATAAAAAGTTGGTTAGCCGATGTTCAGCCAAGGGATTAGCTTGGTGGAGGGTGGAACTAGACTGAGGGTGTAATGAGAATTTATGGGGTGGAGCAATCAAAGGAGCATCAGACCTAGATAAGATTAGGATCTCGTGCAGTTAACATCTTTAGTACCATAACTTAGTGAATGTCTTAGGAGCCGGTTGCTTTTTTATAGCCATGCGGGCAGTTAATATCAGGTGATAACTTTGATATGTGCCAGTGAAGATTACATTAGAGAGGGAGACTAGGGTGTGTGAGAGGGAGTACCTTGTAATGATGGGTGAATAATGACCATGAGTATCGTGGTGGTCACTAGGTAATTTAATGATGTGTGCTGTGCTGATGAGGTGGCCATACAGGGCTGCAACATCCCATCCTGTCACCGTCACACCACCTGCCATCCGGTATTATTTATTCAAAGTCAGGTACACAATTCCAGCTTCCTGGTAGCATCGTTGGTGAAAAGCTCTTGTTGTCAACGAGACGTGATGGATACAGCAGTTGTGTCCATATCAGCCATGTTGTAAGATTGGGAAATTGTCTTTGTGTGCCTTTGAATCAGCCACATCACCTGGCTTAAAGCCATATAATGATGGGGAGTGCAGTACGTATTTCGAGTATTTTTGTATCCATCTTGTTATTTCGAATATTTTTTTATCCACCTAGTTAGTATTGCGTGTTTTAATTTAGTGTACCCTATCAGTCGCAGATATGTGCGCCCATGATATCCTTCATGTCACTGATCTCTCCCTCTTGGGTGCAAGGGAAGGTGACATGGTAATCGAGGGTGGTACGTATCTTTTACGTTATTTAAGGAGATGGCTTTGAGTTTTGTTAGATTTTAACGAGTGGTCACAGGGAGAGTTGAAGATGTTTGTTATCGTGACCGCCCTAAGTGAATTCTGGCAATAGATATCTTGTCAAACAGATGGTTCGCTAAAACACAAGGGCTGGACAGTTAAAGGCCTTACAGTGAATGGTGAGATGTGGCATAATGATGTAATGTTCTGTGTGAGAGACTTGTGTTGCTTGGTGTGGCAGCTTCCTGAACGGAGCACCACAACACAGCATCAACGGAGGCACCTTTGGCGGTCACTTTTCTTTGCCCAGACTTCCCATAGGTAACGAGGAAGCTGGAGACATCGTGCATATCATTCCCAGTCTGGTGCTCCTTATGTGTTAACAAAACCGGGGATAACACAACGTTCGTTAGCTGTTTAAGGATGATTATTTGTTAACGAAGTCGGCATCACGAAAGAGGAGAGGCAAGTGTCCTGCTGGTTGGGGATTAGGCCTGACTGTGGAAGTGTGGTGGGTGCGGCAAGCGGCAAAGTGTGTCGGGGTGTGGTGGAAGTGGCTGGTGATAATCAGACTAACAAAACTAAGTTTATTACCTTCACCAGTGTTGTGAAGTATCCAATAATATAGTGGCTGTGTACCAAATCCCTTGTGGACAGGTTATCGTCTGTTTTGTGCGCCAAGATTTTAAAAGACAGAATGATGAGGAAATGATGTTTTGTCTCTTTTTCTGGCTTCTCTACTTGATATTTTTCCTACAGATTTTCCCTCCTGTACATTCGATTCATTCTCTAAATTGGTGAAAATTATGATGTTACTGTTGTCAATGATGGTGTTAGTAATGACTATTTCCTTCACCATTTCCTACCCATACTCTTTCTAAGTTCATTTCTTTCCTTTACTCTTTCTGTCTTCATTTCCTTCCCCTTATCATCACTGAGAGAGAATTGTGAGAGATGCATAAATGAATGAGATTACACACAACTGAATTTGCGATGGTGTAAAAAGCCACCAACACAAGTACACAGGCAGCACTTGATGGTGGTCAGTCCTCAGATCACATTCTCACCGATAACCCTTCACCCTTCTCACTCCTGCTCCATGATACCATCTCACCCAAATGCATTCGAGATTATCAACATTGGGGTGTGGGCTGAAGGTGTGCTGAACGAGGGAAGCTTTAGTGATTGTGGACTGATGCTGCGCCAGTAGATGGGAGACTGTATCATAAAATATCGTGGCCATCCTTCACCAAAACAAACAATTCGCCAATGTATAAACTGACCTGGTTAAGTTGCCATTGATGTTTGTGTTTACTGGGGAACACTAAAAGCACTAAGACTTCTAATTACTGTATAGGTTAACGCTGTATTCTCTGCAATCCTCTCAAAGCTTATTTATTTATTTATTACATTTTTATCAGGGAGCCTCTATACTCGACATACCCAAAAGCAGGTTGGCAATAGCGATGGCAGGGCTGGACAGAACAAGATGTGCTCAGGGGGACATTAGCACGATGTCTCTCACCAAACATTGGGGTTCAGAGGGGAGGGGGGGATGAAGGTGGGTCTGGAGCTGTATATTATGCCCTTGTTACAGTTCAGATAACCAGTAACACACACACACACACACACACACACACACACACACACACACACACACACACACACACACACACACACACACACTATTTACACGTCAGGAATACGTGGGTTGCATTCCTTAACACAAGGTGTATAAGAGAGATAAAGAGAACTTGACATGTATAAGAATGGTGTGATAGAGCCAGACATACCATGCATAGGCTCAAGACTGAACAGATGCCCCTCACAGACCTCCTGCACCAAACATTTACTCAGCCAAAGAAGCAAGAGATTTTTCCTACTGGTGGCAGGTTATAAAACAGACTTAACGACACCAACTCTGTTATCTCACCGACTCATTATAAAGCTCAGGGGAATTAGTGGGTGAAGAAGAGTTCCGCGGGTACGTATTTGGGCATAATTAACAACTATCACCACCAGTATCATGGCATTCTTCCCTCACTGGTGACTGGACACGTTGAGGGTTGGCTGAAGAGACGGTGATAAAATGAAAATAGAAGAGTGACTAGAACTGTGCAAGCAGAGAAAAGTGAATTAAGTAGGACTTGGCAGAATGAAAGACTGCCAACATCCGTCTTGGGTAAATTTTTGGAAGAATTAAATAATAATAATAATAATAATAATAATAACGAAAATAATAATAATAATAATAATAATAATAATAATAATAATATAATTTTTCATTCATTCATTCATTGCCAGACGCCATGTATCCCAAACGGGGTGGCCAAGGCTTAGAGTTAATTGTTTTACAGGGAGGGGCACTAATCCTCCACCAACCCCACTTGACACGTAGGGAGAACGTTATGCCAACAGCATCTGGTGTTCCCAGGCGGTCACCCAACCAAGTAATAATAATAATAATAATAATAATAATAATAATATTAAAATATCTACCACCCAAAAGGGTGATTGTGTCCACCCTTCCTCGCAAAAGTTAGTAAACACTATGGCTTCGTCATGCCACTTTTCCCAGAATAAATGTTTACATAGTTTGATCTTTGACATAAAACGCTTTAAAAGACCTTAACTTCAAATATGAGGAAGAATTCTTTGGGTATTTGCCCAAGGAATTATTATACCTTATTCGAAGTGAATTAATGAATATATTAAAGAATGGCAAACAAAACTGAAAGGCGTAAGAAAGAAAAAAAAAAAGGAAAAAGACTGAGAAAATACAGTATTCTCTTAACCACAGTGTGAAAACCAAAATAAGAGATGATGACTGATAAGGGAGATGATACAAGAATAATAGGCGGAAGGGAATGGGTAAAAAGTGTGGAGAGAGAGAGAGAGAGAGAGAGAGAGAGAGAGAGAGAGAGAGAGAGAGAGAGAGAGAGAGAGAGAGAGAGAGAAAGAGAGAGAGAGACAGACAGACAGACAGACAGACAGACAGAGGAGAACTTGTAAACAGGTTGATGCAGAAGATGGAATAATTAAGAAAGGGAGGTAGAGAGAATGAGAGAAGGAAGGGAGAGTGCTACAGAGACGATGAATGAAGTTGGCAAAGGCTGGACGAGGTTACGGGAATTGAGTATGTTGATGTATTGACGTCTGCAGTTAACTCTCCAAAGGTAAACGCTTTTTGACCTTTCTGGTCCTTAGAGAGAGAGAGAGAGAGAGAGAGAGAGAGAGAGAGAGAGAGAGAGAGAGAGAGAGAGGAGGGGGGATCCAAGGAACCTGCCACATTTACACCTACACATTCTTATCCCTCCCACTTCCCGCACTTCCATTCCTCTTTTTTTCTACTCTCTCTCTCTCTCTCTCTCTCTCTCTCTCTCTCTCTCTCTCTCTCTCTCTCTCTCTCTCTCATTTCCTTTCCTTTTCATCCGGTTCCTTCCCTTCTTCCACTTTGTCTTCCTTGTCTTTCCATTTTCACCAGCCCCACCTTTATTTCCTCCATTCATTTCATTGTATCTGCTGTCGTCACTTCCATTTGCCTCCTCATTCCCTCTCTTCCTCCTCCTCTTTCCGCCATTTCTTCTCTCCCTTCTGCTTTAACTTTCTTTCACCTCAATTTGTTCCCTCCCTCTTCCTCTCCTATTCTCTCTGTCTTTCTCCTCCCTCCTTTTTTGTCAGCCTTGTCTCTGGCTTTACTTACAACTCTCAACCTTTACCCTTTTTATTGGAGTGCCTTTTTATATTCTTCGTCTCTTCCTTCTTCCTTCCAAACTTTTTCAATTTGGCGCCATTTCTTTATTTCTTAACTAGTTCGCTTTATCTTTGGCAAATTTGTTCCTTGAGACAATAATCTTGGTGTTCTTTCTAACACCTCTTCCTAAGTGATTTATTTTGTTTGTTGCACCTTATTAGCCTCTTCTGTCTTACATAAATCCTTCCAGTATCGCCATACTCTGCATAAGTAAAACACAGGATATTAACCAGTCATATCCAGAAATAAATCGCTAAAGAAGAGGTGTTAGGGAGCTTCATTACCCAATCAGAATACGAGCCTCAGACAAATTTTTCATTATTTATTTATTTATATTTTCATTTTTGAGGCCAAACGTGAAACCATTTATGAGCGAAGAATTTTTAGACACCATGTTTTTGTATAACCCTTTGTCTTTCTATCTGTCTATCAGTCTATCTATCTGTCTATCTGTCTATCTATCTATCTGTTTATCTATTGCCAGACGCCTTAATCCCGTATGGGGTGGCCACAAACAAGTTGCCTCCATGTCGGCTTGTCCCCCGCTATTTCACTGCCCTCCCCCCAGCTCACACACCTCTCTCTCATTCATTATTCATCGTGGTAATTTGCACACAGGAATATCAGTGTACTATAGGTGTATGGAGACAATCTTGCATTCCCTTGCCGATCTTGACAGTCTTTAATTCTCTCTCTCTCTCTCTCTCTCCTTAAAACTGAACTATGTGTGTGTGTGTGTGTGTGTGTGTGTGTGTGTGTGTGTGTGTGTGTGTGTGTATGTGTGTGTGTGTGTGTGTGTGTGTGTGTGTGTGTGTGTGTGTGAGAGAGAGAGAGAGAGAGAGAGAGAGAGAGAGAGAGAGAGAGAGAGAGAGAGAGAGAGAGAGAGGTGATAAAGGAGCTGAAACAGGAGGGAGGGAGGAGGAAGAGGGAAGGTAGGAGGGAAAGAGGGGAAAGAGGGCAGGTAGGAGGGAAGAAGGGAGAGGACAGACAGAGTTCGATAAGGGAGATGTTGAAAACGGAGAGGAGGTGGACTAAGCAGGTCTCAGAGAGGGCAGGGAAACCGATTTATTGATGAGTGTATTGATGAGGGAGGTGTAGGAGGCGGGCTGGAGGTGAAGTAGGCCAGGTAGGGAGGGCAGGTCGAGGCAGGAGAGGAAGAATACAAAGGAGTACAAAGGAAAGCAAACAGCAACAGATCTTATGATCCTTTCGAGGCTGTTTGTAACAGAGTAGACTACGACTACGAGATCTATTTCTACGTGCTGAAGGATAAGGATAGTAAAGCAGGAAGGCTCCCCTCGCCTCCAAACCATCCAGCCAAAAATGGCAGGACAAAGTGAGAAGAATTATCATGCAGCATGGAGAAACTGACATGGAAATTACATGGGTAACACTGAAAAGGAAAAAAAAAATGCATTCTATAATACTTTATCTATAAGCTACCAGTTTGAATAACCTGAAAGAGAAAGTAGTAAAGTGGAATGAATAATTAAATAAATAAAGAACTAAGGCACGACATTATGTACATTTATGTTGAGTTAATGGGTCGTATGTAGACACAGTGTGGATGTTCGGGGGTGGTGTGGCAGCCTTGCCTGGCGCTTTTAAGTTAGGCAGCAGTCAGTCAGGCCCCAGCTCCGTTCTCTCCACTGAAACAAGGAAATTTCCCATGTGGAACAAGTACACAAGCTACCTCCTGAAACAATGACCTATGGTACATTTAAAAAATCCCTATGGTGGTCACTTAACTAACAGGGACCCTCAGTGATCTACAGCCCATCACAATTCGAAAGTAAGAGTAGTGACCGTTAACTGAGGGCAATCTGTGCTCATACTGTTCTATATTTGCATTTAATAAATTGATCAGGCTTCTGGAAAAAAAAAAGTTTAAATACACACAAGTGTTTTATTCAGGAGTAAACATATTAAGCTGGGGGTTAGATGACAGACACTTATCCAAGCAACCTTTAAAGGTTAGTATTGTATCACAGCTTACTGAGCTAGAGGGCAATTTGTTGCATATATTTACAACTCAAAGAAAAATGCTTAGCTTCATGTGACTGGAATCGTTTGCCAATTATTTTGTGCCCATTGCCTTTAGTATAGTTTGAGTGATCAACTGTGAAGTATTTATCGACAGCCATGTTATCGTGCCCTTTGAATATTTTACATATTTGAATTAAATCTCCACGTAATCTGCGTTTAGTTAGGGTTAAGAGATTCAGGGCTTCCAAACGCTCCTCGTATGGTTTGTTTCTCAAGCTATGTATAATTTTTGGTCATCCGTCATTGTACTCTTTCAAATTTCTCAATGTCTTTTTTGAAATAAGGTGACCAGAACTGAACACAATACTCTTAATGTGGGCGAACTAGAAAATTATATAAGGTGAGCATGATATTATTGGATTTATATTTGAATGCTCTACCAATGAATCTGATTAATTTGTTGGCTTTCCTTACAGCCTCTGTACACTGTTTGCTTGGTTTAAGATCACTTGTTATAATAATTCCTAGGTCTTTTTCGTGACTGACATTATCTAGTTGAATGTTATTCATGGTGAAACAGGCTTTTTCATGTCTATTTCCAATGTTTAGCACTTTGCATTTACTAATATTGAAGTCCACCTGCCAGGTTAGGGCCCAATTCAACAGTCGATCGATGTCACTCTGTATTGCCTGCCTCTGTGAAGATGTGTCTGCTCTATTACCAGTGTTAGTATCATCGGCAAATTTGATTAATTTACAAATTTAACCCTCATCTATATGATTTATGTATATTAAAAACAGAATAGGACTCAGTACTGAGCCCTGTGGCACACCAGTGCCGTCTTTCCAGTCCGATTCTTTACCGTGTTTACGTTCTGTAAGCCAATTATTGATCTACCCGAGCACATTCCCTCTGAATCCATGAGCATTCAATTTCTGATGTAATCTTTTCTGGAGAACTTTATCAAATGCTTTTTGAAAATCGAGATATACAATGTCAACAGATCTGAGCTCATCATATATATTGAATATATCATAGAAGAAATCCATGAGATTCATAAGGCAAGAACAATTATTTCGAAAATCATGTTGTGAACCTATGATTAGATTATTTATTTCTAAGTACTTAATAAACGTATCTCTGAGTTACATTTGCTAGTTTCCATTCACGAGGCATCTTACTTTTTCTTGGTGATTAATTGAACAGCTCAGCTAATGGCTTTGGTATTTCATCCGCTGCTTCTTTTAGAATGTGAGAAGATATTTTATCGGGACCTGGTGTTTTACTTATTTTAAGTTTACCGATGGCAAGGCATACATCATTCTCGCTAACAGCAATGTAGCTAATTATGTTGCCCTCTTCCAAGGTAACCAGAAAAGCTGTGGGACTGGAATCTGTATTTTCAATTGTAAATACGGATGCAAAGAAAGTGTTGAGAACTTTAACCATCTCTGTTTATTCTTCGGTATACTCTCCATTATCTTCGACTAGTGGGCCAATTGTTGGTGATATTACCTTGTTTCTGATATAGCTGAACTATTCTTTTGGGTTGGATTTACTGATACATGCAATGTGAGTGTCAAAGTTTTTCTTACTGTGCTTCATTATTATTATTATTATTATTATTTTTGCTTTTCAACGAAGAGCATCATATTTATTTGTATCACATCGATTCTTTGTTATAGTATAATTTTTGTATGCAAGTTTTTTAGCCGATAGACAATGCTTAATTTCCACAGGAAGAAGAGGAGGGAAGGTAGGATGGAAAGAGGAGGAAGACCGAAGGTAGGATGGAAAGAGGAGGAAGAGGACAGACAGACAGACAGGGAGGGCAGGTGGAGGTGGAGTCTGATCCTTGATAAGTGTGTGAGGAGGGAGGTGTGTGATGGCGGGGAGAAGGTGGACTAGGCCATGAACCGTATCAGGGAGCATCGGACGAGGGGAAACCAGTCACTTTATCTTGTATCTAATTTTATGCTTTTTCAAACCTTCCTTCGCTTTTGGTACAGTATAATCTCTTTTTTTTTTTTTTTAAGTTTATTTTTATTGTACCATTGTCTTCAATCAATTCTTTGTTGTTTGCTGATGTGGACCCTCTCGCTATCGTATACAATCTTTTGTTCAGGACCGAATTTAAGCTCTTCGTTTGTATTTTGCTTTTCTGTGCTAATTTTTCTATCTGTGCGTTGTGTGTGTGTGTGTGTGTGTGTGTGTGTGTGTTTCATTGTGCAGCTTAGTTTTTTTGTGTGTGCGTCTCTGCTTCTTTTTTATAGATATTGCCACTTTTGTGTTAATTATTTATCCTCATCCTTCTTTTTTTCCCTCCGACAAGGAGATTATGTTCTCATCCCAGTTCATTTGTTTGTTCGTTTGTTTGTCTGTTAGCAGGATTACTCAAAAACTAAAAGAGAGATTTGGACCAAATTTGGTGGGTAGATAGTCCACGTCCCAGGGAACAATCGATAACTTTTGGGACGGTGCCGGATCGTTTTACAGATACTGGATCAGGAAAGCACTTTTTGCAAAACCCTGATCACTGATGAGAAACTTTTAGCCATTATGAAGAATCGTTTGGAAATTACGTTGCCCTTGTCGGAGAGATGCGCTCCATTGAGTACCCCTCCAGTTTCTTCTTCTTCTTCTTTCGTGATTGCCCCTTTCCCACTCAGTGTTTCCCCTGTTCTTTTCCTTTACCTATGAGCCTTATTAAAGCTCATTTGATCCCTAATTTCGAAGACATTATTATAATTATTATTATTATTATTATTATTATTATTGTTGTTGTTTTTGTTGTTGTTTTAAGCTCTTTTCACATACAAACTTTAAAGACAGCCATGGGAGCGAGACATGTCTTGCAGCGTCCCTTTAAGAGTTCAAAATGTGTTCAAAGCAATATTTATGACAGTGTTCATGCTGATTTGTGTGGACTGTGTGTGTTGCATGAACATCTGAGAAGTGCCCTTTCTTTCAACTCAGTAGGAAGTGAGAGTGGGAGATTAACGAGGAGAGAGTATGTGGGTGAGGTAGAGGGGGGAATGGGAGGGGGGAAAAAGAGGATGAGATAGAGGGATGGAGTGGATAAGTATATGAGAAAGGGGGTTATAAGCTGGGAGAAGGGCAGTGAAATGGCTGGGGACAGGGTGACATGGAGGTGATTTGTTTGTGGCCACCCCTTACGGGATTAAGGCTAGGCTATACACAGATAGACAGAGTAACATTTACTAGCATGCGTTTACCTGACAAAGATCCCTACCTCCTTTCAGCTTGGTTGATGGTCAGGTGTAGTCAGATTGGAGGGTCGATTTGACTAGTGACCAAGGAGACTCTTTGCTTCCTCATAACTATGGCTCATCGATTTACCATAATCTTGACAGCATTATAGCTGTGGGATTGACACAGTTCCGTCACGTGAAAACAGACTGTAATAAAAAGATGACAGCTGTTTAATGTACTACAGGTATCTGTCTATCTATTACCAAACGCCATAATCCCGTAATGGGTGGCCGTTTGTCTTTTGAGTGAGTTGTTTTACGGGGAGGGGCACTAACCCTTAGCCAGCCCACTTGTTGACACGTAGGGAACACGTATGGGTAAGTTATTTGGTTACCACCCAGCGTTGTAAATGGTTTCCTGGCTTACAGGAAACCATTAGGCTTGTAACTCAGTGTAAAGTCACCTGAAAATGAAGGAAGAGTAATAAAAATGGAGAAGAAAGATGGGAGAAAGTGGAAGAGAGGAGGACAGACAGAAAAAGAATGATAAAGGTGAAGGAAGATGTAGGCAGTACTACATCAAGTTAATGGATGATGGTAATATTTGGCCCATATATTAATTACGCAAGTTATAACTTAAAAAAAAAAAAAAAAAGCTTCGAAAGGACCATACCCCTTTTACTCTAACCTCGCCTAAAATTTCCATCTCTCCCTCTTTATTACTGACTTGTGACTAAACTAACACTTATGATGCTTGTCACGACAAAGTGCTGTGGAAATATGCTGAACCACAGTATTATCTCATTCTGCCATTGACCCACACGAAACAAGCTGCAAAAGGAAATAAAATCGAGCCAAGTTAAGGTAAAAGGACTGAAATAGGTCTGTTGCTCTTTGCTTTCCTTTGTACTCCCTTGTAATATTTAAAAATCTCTTCTGATCATAATAGTGTTCAGTGTCCATGTTAAAATTGATGAGGTAATATTCATCCTAGTAAACTTTCTCCACCCCACGTATACCCCATTGAGTGACGACCGTACTGAAGAAAATTTACAACTGACGAAATGCAGTGAAACCCTTGCCTCTACCAGTGTGTTTTTAGATGGTTCGATTGTTCCGCTATGTATTCGTGTTACTTGTGTCTCACTCTTTCTATGGTCGCTCCTACGTCTTTTTTATTTATTGGATTTATTTATCTGTGGAGAGGGGAAATAGGTCTTTAAATCTACTACAGTGTACATATAGGAAAGTTCCGTCAAAGCCTCATATTCCATACAACCGTGACAGGGAAGCTATGGAACTGTTTACCAACCCCATTAACAGTCTGCCTAAACCGACGTCAATGATGTTAGGGCTGGGCTGCCAATGATTGTGATTCTGAGGATATGTTTCTCTTAATGGCATTCATTTCCCCTGCACCCGTGGCCTTCAGTAGCCCCTCTTCTCCTCTCCCCCTCCCCTGTATCTCACCACAGTTCCGGCGCGGCGCTGATGAATGATATTCAAATGAAGTATTGTGGTTGACACAGCGCGGCGCTCACAGATAAGCTTTGCGAGTTTATGTGAGTGGAGACGGGACTAACACCTCACCCAGGGGATCCTCTCACCACCGGCATGAAGGACCCCTAACACCTGAAGAAAAGAGCAAGTGTTTTACTGCCCCTCGCTGATCTGTTGGACCTTACTCTCCCAATTTACTGCCCTTCTCTAATCTGTCGGACCTGGCTCCCTCTGTTTACCGCGCGTCTCTAATCTGTCGGACCTCTCGCCCCTCATGGCCACTTTTAGGACTCCCTTTGACCTCTTGACCGCTTTCATTGCCAGTAACCTGCCTCACACGACTTCGCCCACTTGTTCTAAGTCTCACTGACCTGCATCATCTCTTTCCTGATTGTCCGTGTTACCACCATACTTATTTTGCTATCTCTGTAGTGGCTTCTCGAATTGGAGGGGAGTTATGTGTAGCGTTCATTAACCCCTTTTTATTTCTAGAGGTCTGTCCTAAGTAACATAGTCTATTTGTAGCAGGAATGAATCGTAAACAGTAGAGTAGCGGTAAAGCATTCTATAGAAATGTAATCGATCTATCTATCTATCTATCTATTGCCAGACACCTTAATCCCGTAAGGGTTGGCCACAAACAAATCGCCTCCATGTCGCCCTGTTCCCCGCCATTTCACTGCCCTGCTCTCAGCTCACCCCCCCCCTCTCATATACCTCTCCACTCCATCCCTCTATCTCATTTTCTTGGCCTCCCCCTCCCTCTCCCCCTCTCCACCTCACTCACATACACTCTCCTCGTCAGTCTCTCACTCTCCATCCTCTCCACTTGGCCAAACCACCTCAGTGTGTTTTTCCTAACTCTTCCTATCACATCCATATCCGCACCACAACGCTTCTTCACATCCTCATTTGTCAGTCTGTCTCTCCATGTGATTCCACAGGCTCCTCTCAAATAACTCATTTCCACTGCTCTCACTCTTGACTTCTGTCCCTCCAGCAAGGTCCAAGCTTCACTTCCATACGCTAGAGTTGGTATCACAATACTATCATGTAGTAACTTTTTCACTTCCATGCACAATCAGACTTTACAGATCTACCAGAAGGCCCAACGACATGTCGTAGAAATACCCCCGCAAATACCAATACACCATTCCTGTATGAGACAGCCCTGGCATGTATTCAATATGGACGGTAGGTGTCAGCGCCGAAGTGGTGACATATAAAGGTGTTTGGTATGTAGGAGGACTACTGGGCCTTGGTAGCAGGCTGTGAAGCCTATGCCCAGAGTCGGACACATAAAAAAAAAAAAATCCCTGTTTCTTATCACTGCTTCCAAGGAACTAGTAACCTTTCTTCTCTCCTTGTACCCTTTCAGCGCTTCTAAACTTCCATCCTTACTCGTCACATTACCCAAGTCCTTAAATGCACACACATTTTCCATTTCCTCCTCATCCAGCCTCACTGTTCATTCATTGACTTTGCTTCCCTTGAAGACCATAACTTTACTCTTCCCTACATTCACCTTTAGATTCCGTTTCTTACACACTCTCCTAAACTCATCCACCAAGTCTTGCAGCTCCCTTCGTCTTCACTTAAGAACACAGTATCATCTGCAAACGACAGTACAGGGAGTTTGCAAACACTGCCCTCTCTCATTTGGGCCGCTCCAACATCCACTGCCCTACCTTGTATCTATTTTATAACCCCATCCATATACAGATTGAACAACCGTGGAGACATGACAGATCCTTGTTTCAATCCAACGTTCAGATAGAAAAATTCACTCAGTTCACTATCCACACGCACTGCAGCCTTAGCACCTTCATACATACTCTTCACAGCATTCAGCAACTTCCAATCTACTCCATATATTCTTAATACTTTCCACAATCCTTGTCTATCCACCCTGTCATGTGCTTTCTCCAAATCCATGAAGTCTGCATACAACTTCTTTCCTTTCTCTAGAAACTTTTCCACTAAAGATCTAAGAATGAATATCTGATCTACACAACCTCTTCCCTTCCTAAAGCCTCCAATGTTCTTCTCCAACTAATTCCTCTATTATTTCCCTAACTTTGTCAATAAGTATCCTGCCATATATTTTTCTTATTAATCTAAGAAGACATCTGCCTCTGTGATTACTACACACTTCTTTTTCCCATTTTCCTTTGTACAGGGGAATAATTATACCTGACTTCCAATCCTCTGGGACTCTACCTTCCTCCCGGGCCAGTCTGCACATCTTCCACAACATTCTACTACTATCTCTCCCCCATGCTTCAGCATTTCGCCACACACTCCATCAATTCTCGGGCTTTCCCCATTTTAACTTTCTTCATTGCTTCCACAATTTCCATCCTGCTGATTTGTTCCTCTCTTATCACATCCCTCCTTCTCCCAGCCATTCCCCAGCCACATATACTCGCATTACTTTCATTGTCTTTGTTCAACAATGCCTTAAAGTGTTCTCTCCATCTGCTCACTTTTTCTCCCTTCTTCACTAGTAATCTACCATTTTTATCTTTCTCTCCCAGCTAACGTCTTTGCCACCATGTCTAACTCTACCTTTTTCCAGAACATTTTCTTATATTCCCTCCACTTTACACTCAAATTCCTTCCAAATTCCTCATCCACTCTCTTCTTACTCTCTCTTACTAATCTTTTCACCTCTCTCTTCCTCTCTACATATAACTCTCTGTTACGTCTCTCAACTTCTTCCACGCCCTTTTCTCATCCACTCACTATATGCTTTCTTCTTTTGTGCCACAGTCTGTCTCACCTCTTCATTCCACCATGCTGTTCCTTGCACCCCCCTTCGTCTTCTCTTCATCCCACACACCACCTCACTTACTGGACAAATTTCTTCAGTGAATATCTTGCACACACCTTCCACATTCCCCATCTGCTCCAGTCCATATTTACCCAATTGCTTCTCCACTTCTCTCATATATTTTGCCTTTTTGTGATCCTTTTGTAACCTTTCCACCTTCCTTCCATATATTACGTCCTCCTGTCCTTCCCATCTTCTATTTCTCCAGTTCACTTGGACCTTGATTCCCATCACCATAAAGTTGTGGTCAGAAAGTCCGCTCCCCCAACCTCTATATGCTCTTGCATCCATTACACATCTTCGCATCCTTTCATCCACACACACATAATCGATCATTGCCTTCCTTTCGTTCAGTTCATCATCCACCCCTCTCATCACTCACCATGTATACCAGTGGATCATTTTGTGCCTGAAGAGGGTATTGGCTATCACCAACCCCCTCCTGGCACAACATTCCACTAAAGCATTCCATTCACATCTATCTCTGCAGGCACACCCCACTCACCAACTACTCCATCCACCTTCATATTCCCTACTTCACCATTCATATCACCAATCAAAAACACTCTCTCATTCCTTTCAAACTTTCCATGCACACCACACTTGTCCAGAACTCTTCCATCACTCTGCATGCACGATCTTTCACTGGCGCATACACGCACACAATCACTCACATTTGTAGTCCATCTTTCAATCTTACCCACACAATCCTTGAACCAACTGATCCATACTCTTATATTCACCTTCCGTCTCTTGCACACAACAATACATACTCCTTCTTTTGCCCTCTCATTCTCACCTACTCCCGCGCATATACCCCATCCATACTTCTGTTCTCTCACACTCTCTCCGGACCATTTAGTTTCAGTTAATCCACATACATCCACTTTCGCACTCTCAAGCACCTGAACAATCTCAACCTTTCACCTCATCGTATGCACCCTTTACATTCCACGTCGCAATCCGTATCATGTCCTTTGTTCGGTCCTTAGTCGTCACCTTTTGGTCAGTCCTGGTCCATGGCTTCTTGTTCGTATTTTTAATTAGTTGTTTTCCGGGGAGGGTCACTAACCCTCCGCCAACCCACTTGTTGCCACGTAGGGAGCATTTGTTGGTTGGTTATTAGGTTACCACCCAGCGCTGTAAATGCTTACCCCACCTGCCACCTAGAAAAGTAATGAGACTATTAATTTTGTTCTATGTTTGAGGTTTGCCTTAGAAAATAAAGGAAAAATGTCATATTTTAATCTGGATGTTTCATATAGTTTCTGAGTATCAGATTATGAACACTGGCTGCGGTTAGATTAGTGTGGTCCCCTTTTGTGGATCCCAACTCATCTGACGTCCTCGCCGGCCAGACATTGTTAATTCAGGTTATGTTACGCTGTCTAGTTAGGTTTGTTGAAGCAGGATGAGTTACAGCAAAGGAATTTAGATTGTAAGTTACATTACCTGAAATTGGCTTCAGTTTAGTCAGGACCGGTCGTCTTTAATTAGAGTAGACAAGTTAGCCTAACATGAACGGATCTTGAATCTTGCTCTCTGTTATGTTTGAATTTTTTTCTTGAAATAATCTTGAGGGTTTCTGGTCTTTGGTTCCTTCTTCCTTGCTTTAAGAAAATATAGACAACATCAGCTTAACACGTATTTAACATTTTAGGAGGAACATAGCCCAGGGTAGACGGTTGTGGTAGGACAGACCATGAGGCAAATTAGCTAACCTTGCTGCGTTTATCAAATGATTAATACACGTATTTACAGAGAGATTATTTACAAGTTAAACTGTGGGGGGAAAGACGAGAGGGAATTGTAAACGGAGGTGAAAGGGCAAATAGAGGGAGTAAAGGAGGGAGGCCAGGTCGTAGTGGTGAGGATTGTTACACAGAGGGGCTTGAAGGTGTTTTGTCACGGGCAGGATCTGTGTATTGTATGGACTTTCCTGAGACCATAACAATGTCCCTGCACCTTGTGTATCTATTGATTGATATATAGGTAGATAGACAGAGGTATAAAGTTATGTCTACATTACACTGTTACATAGGTAGGCAGATATACGAGTAGTTTGATGATTATGTCTACGTTAAACAGATATATCGATAGATAGATAGATAGATAGATATAGATAGATATATCTACGATAACTTAATATATAGGTGGATAGATACAGGTAAATAGATAGTGGTCTGTGTTAAACTGATACACTGGTAGATAGGTAGAGATAAGTAGATAGTTCTGTACGTTAAGCTGATAAATAGGTAAGTAGATAGATAAATAGATAATTGTCTATGTTAAACTGATATATAGGTTAATAGAGACAGATAGCAATGTCTAGGTATCTATCTTTCTCATTTACACTACCCATTGGCTGATTACATCCTCTCCTAGTGTTTCAGGAGCAAGTGATGTGAATAAATATATGTATGAGGTAAATGTGAAAGAAGCAGGTTTGTGGCCCAATACATCTCTCCCAAAACAGAATCCATGAAGAAATGTAAAAAGAATCAGAGAGTTCATAACACGCTTGGTTCTTATCTTCACAAACTCTGCCCTCCTTCTCCCACTCATCCCCGCACGCCTCCCTTCATCCACAGCTCACCTGGTTAATATAATAATTCATTCCCATCCCTGTCACCCTGTCAACCATCCACTCGTAATATTAATCGTATACGCCGGACTCAAAGGCCGCTCTGTGACATAGGGCAGTCAGGAAGTTATTTTTTTAATGCAAAGAAGAAAGAACCAAAGGATAGAAGCCCGCAAATTATTCCCTCCAAGCAAAAAATAAAAAGATAACAGAGAGCCAAATTCAAGATCCGTTTATTTCGAAATGCCTGGACACACTGCTGACTAACACCTCTTCCTTACCGGTTTATTTCTGATTATAATCCGTTTCTAGATTCCTGTGTGTTAGTCAAGCGTCTGTGTCGACAATAAAAATATATAAGCAGCAAATATATATATACATATATATGTAGAGAGAGAGAGAGAGAGAGAGAGAGAGAGAGAGAGAGAGAGAGAGATGAATGGATGGATGGATGGATAGATAGATAGATAGATAGATAGATTAAATGGGTAGCTTGGAAAATAAATTGTCATGGAAAAGGTGCCAGGGAGCACGTTTGCAAGTAAGAGATGTCCAAATTATATAACAGCTACAGTGTACATTCACGTCCACGTCCCACATACTGGTGTGGAGATGAACAGCTGGATCTCCCAAGTGGGTTTCCTAAATAGGGGCGGAGTGTGATGCTAGAGTGAGAGAGTAGAACGTGGCAAGCTTGGAAACTGGACTACGCCCTTTTTACTCTAACTTGGCCTAAAATTACCATCTCTCCGTCTTGAATGCTGAGTTGTAACGGGAGATGATTACGAGAATATGGTGCCAGTCACGAAGAGGTGCTTTGTAACGGATGTAGAGCCGTACTGTTGCCTTTTTTTTTTTTCTTTTTAACCCCAAGATACATGAAAAAAGTTGCAGAAAGACGAAAATCTGGGCCAAGTTAGAGTGAAAAAGATATCGTGGACTCGGTCGAGACTATCCAGTAATCAGGATTCTTGTTGGTTAAGAAAGCTCCGTAACCCCTCTTCTTAAGCGAGTTATTTTACTTATCACTCCTTACTACCCTCGTTTGTGTCATTTAAATTATTGCAATACCACCATACTCAGCATAAATAACCTATTCACGTCAGTTAAGAAACTTCCTAACCCTTGTTTCTGAGCCATTTATTTTACTTATTAATCCTTGCCGTCCTCTTCTGTGTCACTTAAACCATTCTAATTTCACCATACTCTGCACAAGTAACGTACACATTTATATTAACCGGCGGTTTCGATAAATAAGTCTCTAAGGAGGAGGTGTTAGGAAGCTTACTTCACTGCCGGGAATACAAGCCCAAAAGATCAATGTGAGTTGTGTAAAATCGTCTGGCTTTATCTAAAACAGCGTTTATTTACCTGTGGTGCTGAAATCAATTTTAAGGGGAGCTGGGAAATGCTGCATGACTGTTTTCTTTTTTTTTTTTGGCTTTGCTTAGTACTGGCATCCTTGATGTTTGATTTTGGAGAATGTATAAAATAAACTGTCAGGCAGTACTTCACTTTTCGTTGCTTTGTCCCTGTAGTAGTGTATCAATTGTTGTAGTGTAACAACTGTAGTCCCAGTAACTAGATGTGAGGGGGTGCTGGACTGTGAGACCTTACTACGGGAGGTGCTGAAGTTGGAAAAAATTAAGGAACGTTGATCTAGAACATAATGCTTTAGTTTAAGATTAACGATGTCTTTCTATCCATGTGTATATTTGTTGCTAGACGCTTTAACTCAAGAACCTATCGTCCATACATCCTTTTCCTAATACAGACTGTGTGTTCTGTTCCTCTTTTACTCCTCTTCCACTATGATTCTCACAGATGCTGTCGTAGGTCATTGCAGATTAACCTATATCCCGCCATTTTCCGTCCCACATTCTCCATTTACCTCAACTGTGTTTTATCAATTGCTACTCTTTCTCTTTTCCTCTCCATTTACCTCTTTTCCATGTTATATGCAGTCACATCACCAATGTGTATTCCCAGTACACTTAACTTCATTGTGGTTTGCTAATATGAAAAGCAACGTAATGCTTCATCCTTAACGCTCTTGGTATATGGAACATCTTTTAATAGTATCATATCGAATCGTTTATGGAGGCTGCATCATGCCTGCATGCATTGGCCTTAGTCACGTAATGGCAGCTTTCCACGCTGCTCGATCTCTAGCAGCCTCCCTAGTCAGCCCTATAGCCCTGAAGTCACACTCCATGACACATCCCGGGTCTTTTTTTGGTGTCTCTTGCAGCCCTACCTCCGACATTCACACTTCTCACCTTCCGCATCCAATTGTCATCCTTCATCCTGTCAGCATGTCCCAGTGTGAGAAAACTTGGTGTTGTGAGAATATTCCCATTAACTTTCCTAATATGACTTGTTCCTCAGCCTAGTATCATTATTTTCCCTTTGCTATATGCTATCCAATTTCTCCATATCTTTTGGTATTATGGAAATCAGAACTAAACACAGTACTTTTATGTGTGCTTAGTAGGTATCTGCTTAATGCGAGGATGGTATTTTTTGATCTGCGTTTGTGTGTTTTATCGAATTATTGTAACTATCAGTGTGGTAATCCCAATATGTTTTTCACAAATCACCTTGGAGTAGTGGACCCCTGCTGTTCCTTTCGACATTTCTTTATGGCAGTCGTGGCTTCTATTAAAAAAAAATAATAATAAATCTTGATGTGAAGCGCTCCAAATATGTCCCATTCTGTCGACATTAACCAAGTCTTTTCCCGTAGGCCGTTACCATTGTCTCTGGCTGCTGCTGGGTTGGTGGTGTGAGATGTGTCCAAAAATCAGTGGGCCAGCATTGTTACTCTGGCCAAGGTGACACCAAGCACCCCGCCTGGCCATTGTTGTGTCATCTTGTGTATTTATTGGGTATGGCAGCCGAAGGGAAGAAAGTGTTTGGAGAGGGGGAGGAGTGATTGGTGTGGCGGGAGGGGGGAGAGGGGGCTGGGAGAGTGGGTGGGGGTGGTGGAGGGGAGCATTTTTGTCCGTATTCAGTAACGACACTTCTTTCCATAGTACTCAATAATCCCTTCTACGTTTCCCCCCTTCATCTCTCCACCTTGCTCTTAATCTCCCTCTCCTCCTTCCAACTACCTCACTCTCTACATCCTCCAGTCAGTCTCCCTCTCCTCCTTCCACTCACATTGCTCTCATACTTCTTCCAGTCAGTCTCCCTCTCCTCCTTCCAGTCACCTTGCTCTCATGCTTCTCCCAGTCAGTCTCCCTCTCCTTCTCTTTCCATTCATCTCACTCTCACACATCCTCTAGTCGCCTCCCTCTCTCTCCTTTCTCTCCACGTGGCACAAGACCCCAACATTTTTACAATTGTCAACTTGTACCCTTGGTAAACTCCATGATTTCCACCTTTCACAGCCAACTTTCATTTCAGAGTCAACTATTTTCTACCCACTTTCTAAATGGCTGTAGTTGACATCATAAGTCCATGTGCTTATACGGAGACGAAAAAATTGCTATACACTTTTTATTCTAACTTGGCCTAAAATTGCCATCTCTTCTTGAATCCTGAGTTGTAGCAATAGGTTAACACTAGAATATGATGTTAGTCAGCAAGAAGTGCTGTGGAAAGGATACTGAGCCTGTGCATTGCCTCTTTCTGCCTCTGAGCTACTAGAATTAAGCTGCAAAAGGACGAAATCTAGGCCAAGTTAATGTGAACAGAGCATAACCCGTTTCTGCATCACAGCTGAAGTTTCTTGTAAACAGAGAGGATTTACACAGCAGCCATATGGCACCCAACACCATTTCTCCCATCTCTCTTTTACTGCTTTCTTTCCCATCTCTTTTATTGCTCTTTTTCCCGTCTCTTTCATTGCTCTTTTTCCCATCTCTCCTTTATTGCTCTTTTTCCCATCTCTTTTATTGCCCTTTTTCCCGTCTCTTTCATTGCTCTTTCTCCCATCTCTCTTTTATTGCTCTTTTCCCATCTCTTTTACTGCTCTTTTTCCCATCTCTCTTTTATTGCCCTTTTTCCCACCTCTCATTTAGTACTCTCTTTTTCCCAACTCTCTTTTAGTACTCTTTTTTCTTTTTCCGTCTCTCATTTACTATTTTTCCATCTCTCTTTTAGTACTCTTTTTCCCATCCCTGTTCTAGTATATACTCTTTTTTCCATCCCCTTTTTAGTACTCTTTTTCCCATCCCTCTTTCAGTACCCTTTTTCCCATCTCTCTTCTAGTACTCTCTTTTTCCCATCTCTCTTTCAATACTCTCTTTTCCTATCTCTTTTTTAGTACTCTTTTGCGGTCATATTTTTTTTTTACCCTCATTAATTCCAGAGTTCTTTTCCTAATGTAAGGAATTAGTGTCTCGCGGTCATGATATAGGTGTAGGCGGAAATAAAATGCTTAAAATGTATGGAATAACTCATTTGTCTGCACTGAGAAGTCGAGTGAAGTTTGTGTGTGTGTGTGTGTGTTTGTGTGTGTGTGTGTGTGTGTGTGTGTGTGTGTGTGTGTGTGTGTGTGTGTGTGTGTGTGTGTGTGTGTGTGTGTGTGTGTGTGTGTGTGTTTCAGGATTTATAACACACACACACACACACACACACACACACACACACACACACACACACACACACACACACACACACACACTATGAAATTATGTAGCCTAGTCTCTGCTGTCAAGACACATAGGCATTTTACTTGGCAAAAACTGTGTGATGTTGTACAACCTGGGACGCTCTACTGACAGATGAAAATAACAAACCCCTAAAGATGCAGAAAAGAATAAGAACAGTACGATGGACAGTGAGTAATATTTCAACCCCCGACACCAGTACTCGTACCTTAAAAAAACAATAGTAATAGTCCCAAGTGATAGTCTCATAACATACCATTAGCCTTGGTGTAAGAGAATTTCATCCATTACACCTGTTTCTTCTTCACCTGACACGGATTATTGCCCTTTTGCAGCTTATTTCAAGAATCCGAATGGCAGAAAAAGGCCATTCTAAGCCTCTGCATCCCTACCGCAGCACGTGACCAGCATTGTGTTTTAGTGTTAATCTCCTGATATTACTTAGAATTCAAGATGGGGAGTTATAGTTTTTGGCCAAGTTCAAGTAAATAGAGGAAAATATGTAATGTTGTTGGTACGGTACCTTTGTGATCTGAAAACCCTCCCGACGTCCAGTTGCCATAAACAACTACTCTATCTATTGCCATCTATCCATCCAACTATAGCCAGGCGCCATAATCCGGTAAGGGGTGGCCGTTTGTCTTTGAGTTAGTAGTTTTCTAGGGAGAGGCACTGACCCTCCACCAACCCACTAGTTGACACGTAGGGTACTCATGTGGGTTGGTTATATGGTTACCACCCAACGTTGTAAATGGTTCCCTGACTTACAGAAACCCATTTGATTTGTCATTCAATGTAAAGTCAGCTGAAAAGGAAAGAAGACTTATAAAAAGTGAAGGAAAGATGAGACGAATAGGATGAGAGGATGGCAGACAAAGAATAACAGCGATAAATGTATAATTCGAGCTTAGTCACGATCGCTGTAAAAAAAAAAAAAAAAACGCACTAAGATCTTTCCGTCAGCGCTTATCCCATCCCTGCTGCCTTCAGACAATGCGAGCTGCTCTGTCCTTATGTATTTTCTTTTCATATTATTTTTTCTTCGCGCCATTCTCCGACAACTGGTCTCTCTCTCTCTCTCTCTCTCTCTCTCTCTCTCTCTCTCTCAATTCCGTCATTCTATCCCAACACACTTTCCCACAACACATAGTCCTCCTCATTGTCTCTTCCTCTCAGTCATAATCTACTTCTCCTCTCATTCATCTGCCCAGCCTTCGTCCATTTCCGTAACTGCAGTCCATCACACCATGACATCTCAGCGGAGTCCAAGGGAGGAGCACAAACCAGTAGCATGATTTATAGAGGTCGGGTCCACTTTTCCCGTCTGTCTGGTCCTCTGTCTTTCCTTTTGGTGGGGACTGTGGTACATCATCAGGTTAATCTGACCTAATGACAGGCCTGGAGGGATTAAAATCGCGAATAAAGAGTTCAGAGGAACGATGGAGCATGAATGGATGGATGGATTAGTGGTGTGACGAGAAGGCTTAGCTTAATGTGGTCTGAACATGTGGAGAGGATGGAGAATGACAGCTGGAAGCGGAGAGTGAGAGGTGTTACGCAGAGGTAGAGTTGCGAAGGGCAGACCGAAAAAGACGTGGAATGAGGTCTAATGTGACCTCAGGGATAAGGAACTGAACGGAAAAGGTGCTTGAGACCGAACATCGTTGAAACCCACCATTAGGTGTCCAGGGTCGACGCATGCATGTTGAACCCTTATAAATGAAACAAAACGAAGGATCTCTCGTCGAAGGTTGGGTTAGGTTAGGATGGAAATTGCCTGTTTTTTAGAACCAGTTAAGTTGGAAACTGTATGGGTGATTTAAGTGGCAAGGCAGTGGGTATGGAAGCAAGCCAGATTATCCTAAGCAACACTGACACCGAGAAACCATCTACTGAAATCCCACACGGAACCACTCCATCAGGGTATAGAGGAGTGAACTGCTGATTGTATTATCTATGACGTGGAGACGATTTGTTTGTGACCACCCCTTACAGTATGGGCTGAGAATATAAACTTTGGTAAAAGTTTCCAGTACGTATACATTAATCCCACGTATACGTCATATAACACCAAATACTAACACCTGCACATCAGTCTTGTAATTGGTGTCCATATCACATCTCAGTGTAGACGGTGGGTATTAGAGCTCAAGTGGTGACATGGTGGAGTGTAGGGTCCTCTGTTGGCGTGTCGAGGGACTAATGACTGAAATAACCTGCCTTGATCCTGTCCACGGTCGAATACTACGATATGGACATTAAAAAGCCACGGGCCCGGGGGAGATCCACGATAAAAGAAAAATAACAGTGATCTTTACCTGCCTGCTCCTAACCACTCCATTACGTAAAGCTAAACACACACACACACACACACACACACACACACACACACACACACACACACACACACACACACACACACACACTAATATCAAATCCATTTCACTAGATAGTCCAGCACATTTTTTCCTCTCGTCTTCTAATAATAAAGTTTGGTGAGCAGGCTAGACCAAGTGGGTGAGTAATTGTGGCAATACTATCATGATCAAGGTATAATGATTAGGTCCTGTTGTTTCTAATGTGTTAATTGCCTATGCTGCTACCTGGCCATTTCCTTCCACCTTCTTTGGCACATTGTTCCGTATCCCCCTAGTCCTCCTTCCTCCTTCTCCTCCTATATTCTCCATCTTTCTCTTTCGTCTTCCTCCTCTTGCCTCCTGTTTTCCCCATTCTTCTCACTCCTAATTTGTCCCATTATCCCACGCCTCTCTTTTCCTGCTTCCTTTATTTTGCTTCATCGTCCTATAGGTAATTCTTTTGTAGATTTATTTGAAGCTTTCCTCTCTTGTTATTCATATTCCTTTATTCTTCTCACGTCTTCCTCCTTCTCGTCTCATCCTTTTACTGTTTAATACGTCCCTCTCTGGGCATAGGATTAACAGCCCTTTCCCTGAGGCCTAGCAGTCCTCGTACGTTCCACACACCTCCTCATGTCACCAGTTCGGCACCAATACCCACCGCCCATATTGAAATCTCGCTAGAGCTGTCTCATTCAGGACTAGTGCATTAGCATCAGCAGGGATGGTTTTATGACATGTCGATGGGTCTTATGAAAAATCAGTGAACTCTGTTTTAATGAAATTCAAATAATCGTACTGTTCCCTCCTCCAGCGTAGGATCGAACTCGCTTCTCTTCAAACAACGAACGACCTCGATAGCCACTCGGGCAACTCTGTCTTTATAATCCCTTATTTTAATTTCACGATTTCCCCCCCCCCTTCTTTCTATCAGTTATCTTTGTTGTCTAGTTTTTGTTTGTTTCTTGGAGGGCCTTTGGTTCCTTCATTCTTGCGTAAAATTATATATATATATATATATATATATATATATATATATATATATATATATATATATATATATATATATATATATATCTTGTATATATATATTGTTACATAGACTATGATTTCATCATCCTTTGTGTAATTTTAACGCACAGTATGCTGCATGTTTGATCACGAGCGTGTTCTGCCTCAGTCCCCCCCTTCTACCGTTATAGTAGAGTAAGTCGTCCTTTCTGTTGTTCAGAGTAGGATTGTCAGCTCTTTGTCCCCTATGGCTCCATTTGCGCATCCTTCTTACAAGTTGTATCAAGCTCTGCCGGCCCCTATATAATGAGCTCAGTCTCTGCATTATTGCCACTTAGATCTGCTCCTCATTTTGTTCACATCTCTGTCCTCCCCTGTACAGTTATTATTGAGTGCTCAGGAGGTCTCCAACCATCTAGTAGCTGTGTAATTTGAGTTTGAGTGTTATTACATTTTGTTCTTCTACTGTATAACATAGGGTGTTGATTTGTAGGCCTAGTGAGGTTTTTGTGCTTAGTGTAGAGTTTTACTATCAGTCATTATTAATATTTTGTATCTGTAATGATCTATCTTGCATTCACTGAGTATTATCTGGTATTTTCATTTTATCAGGGCTGACTTAGATAAATTTACTCTTGCTAATTTCGTGTTAATAGAGGCTATTGCAGTTAACCATATATTTAACCTGTTTTTTTTGCCATTACATTATCCTTATGAGTCCTGAATGTTTTGTTGTTAGTTTGAGCATTAAACTTTAACTTGTAATTTTACCTAACTCTTTTGTTTTGAACCTGGAACTTTACGGGACAGTAGTGATTTTTAGTATTCTCACTTAAAGTGTACATTATCTTTCTCTGTTCCGTGACAATATATATATATATATATATATATATATATATATATATATATATATATATATATATATATATATATATATATATATATATATATATATATAATCGATACTCCTCCCTCTCTACTAGTACTCCTCCCTCTTTGCCGATACTCCTCCCTCTCTGCCGATACTCCTCCCTCTCTACTAGTACTCCTCCCTCTTTGCCGATACTCCTCCCTCTCTTCGATACTCCTCCCTCTCTAACAATTCTCCTCTTTCTCGATAAGATCTGTTGGGGGAAATCATATTATCTTGCCCTCTTGGTTAGTATTGCGATCGTGGGAGGCAAAATAGGGATAATGAGTGGTTGAGGGATGTAGCGTTAATGGTAGGGGACTGAGGTATTAAAAAAAAGAAAAGATAAGAAATATAGAGAAAAACAATAAGAACAGGGTTGGCAGGTGTATGGTGAGTGGGAAAAAAGAGTGAGGTCATGGTTGTGGTGAAAGGGGTTTTAAAGAGAGAGAGAGAGAGAGAGAGAGAGAGAGAGAGAGAGAGAGAGAGAGAGAGAGAGAGAGAGAGAGAGAGAGAGAGAGAGAGAGAGAGAGAGAGACAGACAGACAGACAGACAGACAGAAAGACAGACAAACAGTGTGTGTGTGTGTGTGTGTGTGTGTGTGTGTGTGTGTGTGTCAGAGAGAGAGAGAGAGGAGAGGAGGAGGGAACCCAAGAGGGAATGAGTGAGAACGTGATGAATGGTGCAGATGTACTGTGCAATAGTCAGTCAGATAAGCACAGTATCTCTTGCATCACACACACAAACCTTCTGTCTAGTCAGCTTGCGTTTAATTTCTGATTATAATTAAGCGATAAATTTCCAAAAAAAAGACTGTTCCTTGTCAGATTATAATACTAATAAGTTGTTTTAAGGCCAGTTGTTAATGGCTGTTCACGTACGCGGTAGTGAGATACGGTCCCTGTTGTTACTCCAATACTCCTCCAGTGATTCAGGAAGTAAATTGCAGCCACAGATACGATGTACCGGATAGAAGGAAAGCCAGTTCATACACTAGAAAATATAGACATAGGCACAATATGTTGCTTTGGCTTGGAGATGCACACCCCGGCAGAACACGACCATAAATAGGCTTAGAAACAATGGCATAGAGACGCACCAAAATATATATCGTAAAACATAGACACAGCTACAACTCAGCGGCATATTAGATGCCTCAATATGCCATAACACAGACACAATTGTAACTCTGTGGCATATTAGACGCACCTCAGTATGCCATAACACAGAGACACAACAACAAATTAACGGCATAGTAGACGCACCTCAATATAACACAAAGACACACCTATAACTGGCATGTTAGACTCACCTCAATATACCATAATACAGAGACACAGCTACAACTCAGCGGCATATTAGACTCATCTCATTATGCCATAACACGGAGACACAGCTTCAGGTTAACGGAGTATTAGATGCACTGTATAACATAATGCAGCCACACATACGACTCTGTTTGAATTTGTACTTTGATAAGAATAATGTTGATTGTGTGGGTAGCGTGCGTATCAGTGGATCCTGGTGTTATCAGGGACCAGCATGTTCCTTTTGCCTCTCCTCAAACTCTCCAACCGACTCTGTTCTATCCCCTCCCTTCCATCTCATTCCTTTTCCCTTTCCTCCATCTATCCCTGGCCCTCCCTTCCATTTGCTCCCCTCTCCCTCCCCTCCATATCTCCCACTCTCCCTCCACTCCATCTCCCCTCCCCACACACACACAAAGCCTGAGAAAAAAGTGTAAGGGAGTAAGATTGTGTTGATCTCTGCTTTAAACCTTCTTAAACAATTCGCTAGTGTTGCCAGTGGTCATAGTAACTTTGGGTAGTATTATGGAATCATCTGAGGCGCGAAAAAAGTGTCGATGTGGAGTGTGGATGTTGAGGCGATAATGTGTTATTAGACAGTCACTCTGGTCCAGTCCATACGCTTACCAAACTCACTGATTGTCATAGTAAACAAGTGTGTTGTTGTGGCTACACTCTCGCACTCACTCACCTTCCCTCCTGCGCTCCTTTTGACTGTTTTACATCACTTCAATACCCTATGTCTGCCTCTCTTTCCAGCCTTGTTATTGGGTGGACTGGGACTGGTATTTAAGCGTTCATCGAATGGCTAATACCACACATGGCACCCCTACACACCAGTCCCTCCAGCTGAAGCCAGTGGGGAAAACCGTAACATAGTAATATACATTAGAAAAAAAAAATACCATGGAATTTTATAGGAATGGATGAATGGATACAATCTGCAAGACACCCTAATTATAATCTGTAATTAAAGTGCTGTTTATTGCTTTGCGAGATTGGGCTGTGTTTACACCCTTCGTAATATACATAGGAAGAAACTATCAAAAGCTGTGTCTAATCTTTGCCTGAGTTAAAAGGTGCAAGGCTAACGAGATCAACGCAAGTATATCTTGTTCTTCGTGGAGAACACTTTCTTGTTCTTCGTGAAGAACAGTTTGACGCAGCCCTCAAACCATTAACCTTGCAGCACCCACAATCACAGGGTACACACTCACGACCCCTCCCCATCTCTCTTCGTAATTCCAGGGCATCCCGCCTGTTTCTTTGGCCTTTGTGCCCATTTCTCTACATCACCCCCCTCCCCCCCAAAAAAAAAAAAAACACTCACTCGGAAAATAATTCTAAATAAAATAATTCTAAACCCATTTCACAGGATTTTGTCTCCTGCCTTAGCGCCACCACCCACCAGCATTTCAGTTCATCCCACCCACTCTTCTGCTCACCAAGCCCATTTTTCTTTGAAACATCTCGGTCATGGTTTCAAGGCACGTTACGGATCACACGGTCAACGAAAGCGCTTCTTTTATTCAGCCTTCAATATGTCTTACTTGTGGTTTGAAGCTAGACTCTTGTCCAAGTGACATCTCGGGATATTATAATTATTATCGTGTTTGCCAACACAATAGCACAATTTCATGCATAAAATTACAACTCTTATGTAGAATTAATACTTCACATCGTTTCATAGCGTGTTGTCGCCTTTATCTGTAGTGTTTTTTAACTGGTCCAAATATTTACCTTACATAATGTTTAAATGCAAAAATTCGTATTTCTCAAACTTTCACACTATCCACTTCACTGGCATCTTCCTTTTTTTCAATTCTCCTCCTCCTCCTCCTCCACGTCCCTGTTACATTGGTGGGACTCTTTCTCCTTTTCAGGTATCCGAAGACAGACAAACAGACAGAATGTTGTTTCACTAAATACCTTCTGGTCCACTTGTACACACACACACACACACACACACACACACACACACCACCTATATATTCACACAACCAGTATAATTCTATTTATATCTTGTTACCTCTAAATGATCTTCTTCTGTAAAATGAAGGCTGTATCAGACCCCTCCAATCTAGCAGCCTCTTGTATGCTGAGTATTATAGCTTGTGTGAGTTTAAGTTTATTTTTCATAAATGCACATTTTTTTTTTTCATTTATCCATCGATCTATTTATCCATCTATCTGCCTGTCTGTTTATCTACCTGTGGACTCCGTGGCAATAATGGGTTCAGAAGTTTATGATTGTTGGTAAAAAGGCTGACTGGCCAGGCTTGCATTATCTGGTTTAGTCATCTATATCTATATCTATATATATATATATATATATATATATATATATATATATATATATATATATATTGTTAAGGAACAGAGAAAGATAATGTACACTTTAAGTGAGAATACTAAAAATCACTACTGTCCCGTAAAGTTCCAGGTTCAAAACAAAAGAGTTAGGTAAAATTACAAGTTAAAGTTTAATGCTCAAACTAACAACAAAACATTCAGGACTCATAAGGATAATGTAATGGCAAAAAACAGGTGAAGTATATGGTTAACTGCAATAGCCTCTATTAACACGATATTAGCAAGAGTAAATTTATCTAAGTCAGCCCTGATAAAATGAGAATACAGGATACTACTCAGTGAATGCAAGATATATTATTACAGATACAAAATATTATAAAAAATGATTGACCTATAAACACATGAATCACAAAAACCTCACTAGGCCTACAAATCAACACCTTATGCTATACAGTACAAGGAAAAAATGCAATAACACTTATACTCAAATTACACAGCTGCTAGATGGTTGGAGACTTCCTGAGCACTCACAATAATAACAACTGTACAGGGGAGGACAGAGATGTGAACAAAATGAGGAGTAGATCTAAGTGGCAATTAATACAGAGACTGAGCTCATTATATAGGGGCCAGCAGAGCTTGATACAACTTGTAAGAAGGACGCGCAAATGAAGCCATAGGGGACAAAGAGTTGACAATCCTGCTCTGAACAACAGAAAGAACGACTTACTCTACTATAAGGGTAGAAGGGGGGAGTGAGGTAGAACACGCTCGTGATCAAACATGCAGCATACTGTACGTTAGAATTACACAAAGGATGATGAAATCATAGGCTATGTAACACCTCCCCACAAAGAAAAAGAAATTTACGTAAGGAAATTTCTTATTACTCTAAAACAATCTGTCTAAAGTCTAGATAAGCAATCTGCAATAACATTTTCTTTCCCCTTGACATGTTGTATGTCTAATGAATACTCCTGAAGAAGTAGACTCCATCTTGTCAATCTCTGATTTTTATCTTTAAACTTACTAAGGAATTTCAGTGGGTTATGATCGATATATATGACTATGGGGTCAAAACCAGAACACAAATAAAATGAAAAATGCTGTAAACCCAAAATCAAGGCCAAAAGCTCTTTCTCAATAGTTGAGTAGTTCTTTTGAGGTGGAGTGAACTTCTTACTGTAATAAGATACAGGGTGTTCAATACCCTGTTCATCCTCTTGCAGCAAAACAGCCCCAGCTCCTGTATCACTTGCGTCAACAGCCATCTTAAAAGGCTTAGCAAAATTTGGAATAGCGAGCACTGGCTGACTTAATAGGATAGCTTTAAGTTTGCTGAAAGAGGATTCACAGTTATTGGTCCAGACAAATTTAACTCCCTTTTTCAGTAGGTGTGTAAGCGGTGATACAAGAATTGAAAAGTTAAGAACAAATCTCCTGTAATAACCTACCATTCCCAAAAATCTTTGTAGCTCTTTCCTACTTTTAGGTCTGGTAAGATCACTTATAAGCTGAACCTTAGCTGCTGGTGGTGCAACGTGTCCATCACCAATTACGTACCCAAGGTACTGAACTTTAGCTTGACCAAACTCACACTTTGATAAATTAGCTACAAGATTAGCCTGAACCAAACGCTCAAGAAATTTACTGACATGGCATAGGTGATCTTTCCAGTTGTCACTGAAGATTAATACATCATCAATATAAACAACACACCCTGCCAAACCCTCTGTTACAACATTCATGAGCTTCTGAAATGTGGCTGGTGCATTCTTCATACCATATGGCATTACAGAACATGCAAAAGTCTTTCCTAGTGTTACAAAACATGAGATCTCCCTAGCACGTTCAGTCATAGGTACTTGCCAGTATCCCTTTAACAAATCAAACTTACTTATGTACCTAGCCTTTCCGATCTTGTCTATGCAATCTTCCACACGAGGGAGAGGGTAAGTGTCTGTTTTGGTTATCTGATTAACACGTCTGTAGTCAATGCAAAGCCGCTGTGACCCACCTGGCTTAGGGACCAGAGTGACAGGAGAACACCACTCGCTCTGACAGGGCTCAATCATCTTGTGGTCCAACAGGTAGCCAAGCTCCTTCTGGATGAGAGGAACATTCACTGGGTTCACACGGTAAGGAGGCAGTTTAATTGGCTTTGCGTCTCCAACATCGACATCATGCATCAACACAGTGGTTCTTCCTGGAGTGGCACGGAACACTTGCGGGTACTCCTGCAGTAATGCCGAAAACTCCTGCCTTTCCTCAGAAGGTAGATGAGAAAACTTAGTCTGGAGATCATTCATGATATCAGGATTCTTCCCCAAACTATCAGGCTCATGCTGCATGGGAGAACTTCACTTGCAGACTCGGGTGGAACAGCTACAGTGCAGACTGGGTTATTTTCGTCCCGCCCGTGATATAACTTTAGCATGTTGATGTGACAAAGTTGCTTGTTCTTTCTACGATCTGGTGTGGCGATGACATAGTTGACATCACTGAGTTTCTTCTCCACGAAATAAGGACCACTAAACTTGGCTTGAAGAGGTTGCCCATGCACCGGTAGCAGAATCAAAACCTGATCTCCTGGCTGAAAGTGGCGTAACCTGGACTTCTTATCATACCAAGTCTTCATCTTCTCCTGAGCAGCTCCTAAATTCTCTCTCGCCAGCTGTAAAGCAGTGGACAGCCGTTCTTTGAACGTCTTCACATACTCCAGCAGGTTGACGTCATCTTCCTCCGACAGCCAGCATTCCTTGAGTAGCTTAAGGGGTCCTCTTACTTCATGGCCAAACAGTAGTTCAAAGGGTGAGAAGCCCAGTGATTCATTTGGAGATTCTCTTGCGGCAAATACAACAAATAGAAGACCTTTATCCCAGTCTTTCTGATGTTCCAAACAGTATTTCTTGAGCATCGATTTGAGTGTTTGATGATATCTCTCCAACGCTCCTTGGGTCTGGGGATGGTAAGCTGAAGACGTGATCTGGGTGATGCCCAACTCTTGCAGAGACTGCTTGAAAACATTTGACATGAAATTACTTCCCCGGTCGGACTGTACCTCCTTGGGCAGACCAAACTTTGTGAAGAACCCTAGCATTTCCTTAACCACGTTCTTTGCTGAGATATTTCTAAGTGGAATGGCTTCAGGATAACGAGTAGCCATATCAATCAGGGTCAACACATAAGAAAATCCTGAAGAAGTCTTAGGAAGAGGGCCCACAATATCCACCAACACACAGGTGAATGGCGCCTCAAAAGGAGGAATGGGAACTAGAGGTGCAACTTTTTCGGTCTGATTACACTTCCCCACAACTTGACATGTGTGACAGGACTTACAATACCAGGAAACATCCCTGAAGATACCTGGCCAGTAGAAGTGTTTCAAAATGCGTGCCACAGTCTTCCTCACTCCAAGGTGTCCTGCCAAACTGGAATCATGAGCCACTCTGATGATATCCTGCCTACAAACTCGAGGGATGACAACTTGATGTACGACCTCTCATTCACAGTCGGCTGATGCTGTTGGGGGTCTCCACCTCCTCATAAGTACTCCTGACTTTATATAATAACGAGTAGAAGCACCGGCTGACTCTTCCTCACTGCAAGCAGAGTTAGCTAGACCTTTCAACTCAGGGTCAGCAACCTGCAACTCAACCAACTCTTGACGAGACAAATTATCAACACTACGGGATACTGCCTCATCTGGTGAGTGGTCAAAATTAGCAAGAAAAGTGTCAGCTAGGATAACATCATCATCATCATTATCCTCTAAGTCACCAGTAACTTTAGACTTAGCCCTAGTGACAGCACATGCAGAGAACACATCAGGGACATCACAGTCCTGGGCCGCAGCCACTGGCTCACTAGACAAATGAGGAGCTGGACACACTTGACTTCGACCAATATCATTTCCAAGTAAGAAAGTTACACCTGACATTGGGAGTGTCTCAACCAACCCAACCATAACGGAACCATTAACAAAACCAGACTCTAAATTCACTCTGCACAGAGGGACAGAGAAGTAATTATTCCCTACACCTTGTAAGATTACAGTTTCATCAGAGGAATTAACATTAGAGCCTAGAACACTGGTCAGCATAAGGAATTGGCAAGCACCTGTATCACGATATATTTTAACTGATTTCCTGTTATTACTGTCCAGAGGACTGACAAAACCATCAGACAGGAAATTAGCACATGAACTATTGAGAGTGTCACCCACGTTACTGCTCAAAAGAGGAGCTCCATCATGAGAATTTAATTTACCCCTCAAAGCAGGTTCAGTTAAGGAATTCTGGGAACTCTCAAGAGTGGACACTAGACCAATTGACTGAATATTTAAAGACTCCTTTTTGTTCACATCACGCTGCCTCCTGAAACATTTCTCCGTAGTATGACCAAGCTTACTACAATAAGTACATTTACTTTTCTGAAATCTAGAGGTGAAGCTGGTATTTACTTCCTGAGAAACATCATCTTTATTCTCTTTCCTGTTACCTGTACTCTGAGTAGAGGCAACGTACTTACTCTCAGCTTTCCCTTTTTCTTTAGAATATTTCTTGTGAGTGAGAACATATTCATCAGCTAAAACTGCAGCATCAGACAAATTATCTATTCTTTTTTCATCAAGATACAGGCTTACATCTTTATTAATGCACCCTTTGAAGTCCTCCAGCAAAATCATCTGCTTAAATTTGTCAAAATCAGAACCCACATTCTTAGAATTTAACCACTGCTCTAACAGATCTTCTTTGATTTTTGCATACTCAACATGGGATTGCTTATCTTGCTTATAAGTTGTCCCAAATTTTACTCTATAGGCTTCAGGAACAAGCTCATAGGCCTTAAGAATCAAGCTCTTAACTACATCATAATTATCAGATTGATCCTGAGGCAAAGATGCATAAGTTACTTGAGCTTTACCGGTGAGAACAGTTTGAAGGAGTACTGGCCAATAATTTTTGGGGCAATTAAAACCTGTAGCTACCCTCTGAAACAACTGAAAATACTTTGTTAAATCAGATTCATTAAAAGGAGGGACATGTTTAACATTTTTAGCCACATCAAAATCATCAGAGCTAGATTATCCAGTTCCACATTGTTTCATGCGATACTCATGGTCTGCCTGAATCCTAGCAAGTTCAACTTGTGCCTCAGCCTCCTTAGCACGGGTCTCCTGCAGGGCTAGCTGTAACTTAACTATTTCAATCTGCGTTTGCTCATTTGGAGGAGTTACATTAAAGAAGCTTTCATTAATCATGTCAACAATCTGATCTTTAGAATGATGAGAGCGAACAACAATTCCCAATTGTTGAGCAACAAGCTTAAGTTCATTCTTTGTTCTGTTTTCTACATCACACACTGTTTGCACATTTGACAAAAAATCTTTGGCTTCCTCAAGCGTAGTAATAGTAGACATCATGAATAAATCACAGTCACAAAATATCAAGCAACATCCTTATGATAATATCCTGAATATCCTGATAAGAGGTCGCCAAATTTATGTTACGGAACAGAGAAAGATAATATACACTTTAAGTGAGAATACTAAAAATCTCTACTGTCCCGTAAAGTTCCAGGTTCAAAACAAAAGAGTTAGGTAAAATTACAAGTTAAAGTTTAATGCTCAAACTAACAACAAAACATTCAGGACTCATAAGGATAATGTAATGGCAAAAACAGGTTAAATATATGGTTAACTGCAATTGCCTCTATTAACACGAAATTAGCAAGAGTAAATTTATCTAAGTCAGCCCTGATAAAATGAGAATACAGGATACTGCTCAGTGAATGCAAGATATATTATTACAGATACAAAATATTATAAAAAATGACTGACCTAAAAACACATGAATCACAAAAACCTCACTAGGCCTACAAATCAACACCTTATGCTATACAGTACAAGGAAAAAAAGTAATAACACTTATACTCAAATTACACAGCTGCTAGATGGCTGGAGACTTCCTGAGCACTCACAATAATAACAACTGTACAGGGGAGGACAGAGATGTGAACAAAATGAGGAGTAGATCTAAGTGGCAATTAATACAGAGACTGAGCTCATTATATAGGGGCCAGCAGAGCTTGATACAACCTGTAAGAAGGACGCGCAAATGAAGCCATAGGGGACAAAGAGTTGACAATCCTGCTCTGAACAACAGAAAGAACGACTTACTCTACTATAAGGGTAGAAGGGGGGAGTGAGGTAGAACACGCTCGTGATCAAACATGCAGCATACTGTACGTTAGAATTACACAAAGGATGATGAAATCATAGGCTATTTAACAATATATATATATATATATATATATATATATATATATATATATATATATATATATATATATATATATATATATATATATATAATACTATACTGTTTTTACTCTAACTTGGTCTTGATTTCACATACGGTAACTCAGTGGGAGAAGAAGACAGTTCCATGGCTCTACATTCTTTCCATAGCACTCCATCGTGACTATACCACTCTTACTTGGCCTAAAATTCCCATCTCTCCATCATGAATTTTGAGTTGTAAGAATCGACTGACACTAGATAACGATGGTAGTCACAAAGAAGTATGAAGTGTGATAGCATTCTCTCCTTCCACCACACAGCCACCTGAAATAAGCTGCAAAAAGGACGAAAATCCGGGCCAAGTTAGAGTAAAAGTAGTGTAACATCATATTCCAGATTCAATGTTATAGCATTCAAGATGGAGAGATTGCAATTTTAGACCAGCTTAGTGTGGAAGGGGTGTAATAGTAGTATGTTCTGTCGTAATCTGTATCTTTCCATAAGTATACAGCATCATAAACACGTGTATACAATATGCTGTATTATTGTCACGATGAAACTATTAAAACAGTGATGAACTCAGCCCAGCCCTTCGCCTTGCAGTTTGTGATAGCTTTATGGAGTCACTGCTATTGACGAAGGAATTTTTCTTTCCTGTGTGTGTGTGTGTGTGTGTGTGTGTGTGTGAGAGAGAGAGAGAGAGAGAGAGAGAGAGAGAGAGAGAGAGAGAGAGAGAGAGATGCTGATCATGAATATCTTCCTAGTGCTTCAGTGACAAATAGTGTATGCCATGATCATTGGCTGTGGCACTTGCTTATAAACTGGGGGGAGTTCATAGCCAAACCTCACTACCAGCAGGCGACATTATATGGTCAGGTGTCAGTATTTTTTTTTTTTAATGAAAGAAGGAACCAATGGCCAGGAGCCCGCATTATTGTTCCTTCCAAGAGAATGAAAAACAAGACAGAGAGCCAATTTCAAGATCTGTTCATTTCGAGATGCCTGGACACACTGCTTTTGAAAGACTGGAAATCATAGGCAGCAGGAAATACAGACAGAGGAAGACAGTTCCAGAGTTGACCTGTTGCATACATGAAGGACTGGGAGTAAAGGTTAACTCTTGCATTAGTGAGTTGGACAGAAAATGGGTGAGAATTTGTTGCTAGACGGGTGCTACACGCCAGCCGTTGTGGTGAAGGGATGCAAGCAGACAGTTCCGAGGAGCAGTGACCATTGAAGTAGTGACAGAAAAGAGATAAAGATGCAACAGTGAGGCGAAGAGACACAGGTGGAAGGGAGCCAGAAAAAGGAAGAGAGTTAATGAGACGAAAAGCCAGTTCTTGCACGCGACTCCCTCACGATCCAACGCCAAAGAGAGTTTCACTAAAGACCTGTGTTTGCTTTTGGTTCATCATGGTATGTTCTCTCTTGGCGTTTTGCTTCCTCTCCGTCACGCACTTTCCTCCCTTCGTATGTTTGTTCTGGCGAGGCATTTTCTGTAGCGGCTAGATGTGTGAAGTGTGTGATATTGGTTTAGGAATGTGGTATGTGTTCCGTGATGTGAGTAGAAGGTGTCAGTTACTCGCTCACATTCTGTATTCCAATCATCATCATTAGGAAAGTGTAGGTGTTAGGTACTTGATGTTGCATGTATGGCAGCGATCGTGTGTGTGTGTGTGTGTGTGTGTGTGTGTGTGTGTGTGTGTGTGTGTGTGTGTGTGTGTGTGTGTGTGTGTGTGTGTGTGTGTGTTCTTAGTTCTCCTAATAAATATAATTACACTGTAGTCGTATTGTCAAGGATTAAATCAGGTACATCCAACCTGGTGAGAAAACTTATCAGATAATTACCAAATATAAATACATTGCCTCGCCTATGGGATGCCGTGCCCTGCTGGCTGGTAATGTAAATGTACAAGAGAGAGAGAGAGAGAGAGAGAGAGAGAGAGAGAGAGAGAGAGAGAGAGAGAGAGAGAGAGAGAGAGTGCATCTGTCGTGGCATATACATATTCTTTTAAATTTCATCAGCGAAGATTGAACTAGCAAGCTGTTTCAGGTACGGTACTTCTCACTGTCTTTAAAATAAACTTGTCAGGCCGCTCCCTCCGTTGTAACCCCCACACAAGCACAACACATAGCGATCTAGTGGTCGACATTGATTTCTTGATAACCTACCTGCTTCATTGCCCTCTGCTCCGGCACACCTTACAAAGCCAAGGTCCACCACCACCACCACCACACTCCTTGTCTGTATGTTAATATCTCAGTCACAGCTAAAAATACGTACACACACCCAGAAAAGTATCGCTACAAGTCTTGCTCGAAACGATGCCTTTCCGGGTGCTTGTACCTGATTAGCTGTCCGTGCTGGGTTAATGAGGTAGCAAGGGTGTGTGAGAGAGAGAGAGAGAGAGAGAGAGAGAGAGAGAGAGAGAGAGAGAGAGAGAGAGAGAGAGAGAGAGAGGGAGAGAGAGAGAGAGAGAGAGAGAGAGAGAGAGAGAGAGAGAGAGAGAGAGAGAGAGAGAGAGAGAGAGAGAGAGAGAGTATAAATGTAACATCGCTGCCATCACCACGGCCATTAATATTCCGCCACCAATACTGCCAGGGGGGGTGGACGGACATATAGGGCTGTTCTGTAACTATCACCACCATTAGCACCATTATCTCACATCTTCCACCATTATCATCACCTTAACCACCATCCCATTTATCACCAGCACTACTATCACCACCTTAATCACCACCAGCACCTCTATCACCACTTTAACCACCACCAGCACCACTATCACCACCTTTATCACCACCAACACCATTATCACCACCTTACTCACCACCAGCACCAGTTTCACCACCTTACTCACCACCAGCACCAGTGTCACCACCTTAATCACCACCAGCACCACTGTCACCACCTTAATCACCACCAGCACCACTGTCACCACCTTAATCACCACCAGCACCACTGTAACCACCTTAATCACCACCAGCATCACTGTCACCACCTTAATTACCACCAGCACCATTGTCACTATCTTAATCGCCACCAGCACCACTGTCACCACCTTAATCACCACCAGCACCACTATCACCACTTTAATCACCACCAGCACCACTGTCACCTTCCCCTCATACTACCACCACCACTTTCACCATCTTTGTCATCCAGTCACCACTATTACCATCATCACTACCAACACCTATCCTCCACCAGGTGACACTGGGTAGCCACAAGAGAGAGAGAGAGAGAGAGAGAGAGAGAGAGAGAGAGAGAGAGAGAGAGAGAATATGTTGTTACTCAAACTTAACATGGCCAAGTCTGATCTAACCCAGTCTAGCTTAACCCATCATAACCTTACTTTGCTTCATCTAACCTTGGCATACCTATCTATCTATCTATCTATTGCCAGACGCCATAATCCCATAAGGGGTGGCCACTTGACTTTGAGTTGCAGACCTATCACAGTAATTGAGGCATACTAGACTCCTGTGTGTGTGTGTGTGTGTGTGTGTGTGTGTGTGTGTGTGCTTATGGGCATAATAATAATGAAACTGCAGAAAAACAAACACATTGAAAACGGCCTTAGATATGTGAAGAAGACATCCGATGCATATTCCGATATCGAAAAAATTAAGAATACATATGGCAGCCCGCTAAAATTGTACCACACCTGTACTGAAGAACTAGTGACCTAAAATAATGTCAGATTGAAATGCACTTTGAAATTCTCGTTTTAAAAATTGTATATTGCTTAATGCATTGGAATGGTGATGCATGCTGACTCGATTATTTGTTGATGGATGGATGGGTGGATGGATGGATTGCTGAATGACATATGGATGGATGAACTGATATATTTTGAAGACTGAAGATACAATAACACATTCCAGAGTTTGTAAAAGAATAAAACTTAATTCAGTGTTTAAACAGTTTCTCAACATTTAAACATTTAGTGGACACACCTCACCCTCTCTTCTTAACTGAGACTCAGCTGTCTGATGCAATTGATAGCAAATCTTTCTCTATATCCTCTTACTTTTTCCATACTCATTTCATAGCCAGAGGTGGCTGTTGTGTATATGTATGCAACGACTTATCATGCTCTCATGTTCCTGAACTTGATTCATCTGAATTCTCCACTCTCTAGCTTCGGCTTTCCTGTCATCCTCTGACTAAATATATCTGTGCTCTTTACTTATCCCCTAATTCTACTGACTTTGAAAAATTCTTCGACTATCTAACTTGTTCGATGGAACACATCTCATCCGTCTCTCCTTTCTCTGAAATCTCCGTTCTAGGAGATTTCAATGTTCACCACCACCTTTGGCTCTCCTCTCCTTTCACTGATTCATCTGATGAACAAACCTACATCTTTTCTATCCTTAACGACCCAGTCCAGCTTATACAGCACCCTACCCGTATCTCTGACTGCCTTGGAGAGAGTTCCAACATACTTGACCTCTTCCTAACAACTAATCCTTCTTCTTACACTGTTAATCTTTCTTTTCCGTTGGGCTCCTCCGATCACAACCTTATTACCTTAACCTGTCCTATCGCTCCAGTACGGCCTGTGGACCCTCCAAAGAAACGTCAGTTGCGGCACTTTGGAGACACTGATTGGGAGGCCTTCATGCAGTACTTCTTTGATTTTCCCCTGGAATGATCATTGCTTCCATGGCCTGGAGCCATCTGAGTGTGTCATGCGCATTACGGAGGTTATTCTCTCGGGCATTGAAGCATGAATTCCATTCTCATATCCCTTGACTGATGAAAAAGTGTCTTGGTTTAATCACACTTGTTCTAATGCTGTCCACAACAAGGAGAGAGCCTATAAAAGGTACCAGAGCCAACCCATCCCTGAATCAAATCTTTTATACGTTTCTGCCCGGAATCGTGCTAAGTGTGTTCTTCGCCCTGCTAAAAATAATTTCATCCATACCAAATGCACTCAGCTCTCTAAGTCGAATTCTTCCCACACCTTCTGGCACCTTACCGAAACCTTTCTAACATCTTCACTTCATCATCCTTCCCTCCTCTTTTATACTCTGATGGCTCTGTAGCTATTTCTTCTACTGATAAAGAAGATCTCATCGATCAGACTATCTCCTCCAATTCCACCTTAGATGATTCCGGTGCTGTTCCTCCATCACTTCTTCCTTCTGACTTCCTCATGACTGACTTTAAAATTTCTTCAGTTGATGTATTTTCTGCCATCACTAGCCTCAAATACTAACAAGGCATATGGACCTGATGTGGTCTCTCCTGTTGTCCTCATGAACTGTGCTTCTCTGCTTACTCCCTGCCTTGGTAAACTCTATCGCCTTTATCTGTCAACTTGTACCTTTCCCTCTTGCTGGAAATTTGCTCTCAATTACCCTGTCCCAAAGAAGGATGACCATTCTCAACCCTCTGACTATCGCCCAGTTGCTTTAACATCCTGTGCCTCAAAAGTTTCCGAGTCTCTTCTTAACAAAACAAATTTAAAGCATCTTTCCTATCTCAACCTTCTTCATGATCGTCAGTATGGCTTCCATCAGGGACGCTCCACTGGTAATCTTCTCACCTACCTTTCAGACTCCTGGTCATCCTCCTTCCTGGACTTTGGCGAAAGCTTTGCCATTGCACTTGACACCCCAAAGGCTTTCTATCGAGTCTGGCATAAATCTTTACTTTCCAAACTGCCCTCTTACGGTTTCTATCCATCTGCCTGTGCCTTCATCTATAGCGTCCTTTCTGGTCGTTTTATAACTGCTGTTGTAGACGGCCATCGTTGTTCTCCTAGATCTATCAACAGTGGTGTTCCTCAGGGCTCTGCCCTGTCACCAACTCTCTTCTTTTCATTCATCTATGACCTTCTAAACTGTATATCTAATCCTATCCACTCATACACTAATGATTCCACCCTTCACCATTCCTTTTGGTTCTCACAATGTCCATCTAAGCCGTCACTTCAGCAAACAAGGAGTGAGGCCATGGAACACTTAATGTCTGACTTGGCTAGTATCTCTGACTGGGGTAAAAGTACATGTAATCTTGTTGCTTTTAATACATCAAAGACTCAGTTCTTACACCTAAAAATATTACACACAAGTACCCACTAATGTTTAATAATATCCAGCTCAAACCTGCATCATCTTGAAACATACTTGGGGTTTCATTCTCTCGGGACTTATCATGAATAGATCATATTACATCTGTAAAATCTGCTTTAGGAGATTAGGTGTGCTAAGCCGAGTCCGTACCTTCTTTACCACTGCACAGTTGTTGACTTTATACCCGGGTTTTATTCACCCCTGTGTGTTTTATTCGTCCCTGTGTAAAGTACAACTCCCATGTGTGGTGAGGCTGCTCACATACAACTCATCTCAGCAAGGTGGAGTCCAACGGTTTTCGCCTCATTAACTCGCCTCCTCTTACTGGCTCCCTTCAACCTCTGTCTCTTCACCGCACTGTTGCATCTTTGTCTCTTTTCTATTGCTTCTTCAATGGTCACTGCTCCTCTGAACTGTCTGCTTGCATCCGTCCACCTCTATGACGGGCGCATAGCACCCGTCTGGCAACAAACTCTCATCTCTTTTCTGTCCAACTCTCTAATGCAAGAGTTAACTGTTACTCCCAGTCCTTCAATAATGCAACAGGTCTACTCTGGAACTGTCTCCCTCTGTCTGTATTTCCTACTTCCTATGATCTCCAGTCTTTCAAACGCAGTGTGTCCAGGTATCTCGAAATGAACGGATCTTGAATTTGGCTCTTTGTTGTATTGTTTTTGCTTCTTTTTTCTTGGAAGGAACAACAATGTGTGCTCCTGGTCTTTGGTTCCTTCTTCCTTGCATTAAAATAAAAGTATGAGACCAGTGAAGGAAAACGAAAGCAAATTAAAGACAAGCATTCGGGAGCCTAATGCTAATCTCCTTCCAGAATGTGCTATTGGCCAAGTCTAAAATTTTGGCGATATCTTGATACCCTGAAGGTTTCATGTTGATAGCTCAAACCGTTCATGAGATATAACGGTGCTAAAGGCGGGCGATAAAAACTAGTTGACCTTTGGCAGCCATTTTGGTGACCTTGACGTTGACCTCGAGTGTCCATTTTCGAACGCGGCCAACTCTTTGGCCATATCTTGATAACCTGAAGGTTTCATGTTGATAGCTGAAGCCCTTCATGAGATATAATGGGAACACACACACACACACACACACACACACACACACACACAAATATGTAGCTAGATAAATAGATAGGGAGATGAATAGATAGTTATAGGCAGACATACACAGCGTCGTTGGTTTCTGTGTGTGTGTGTGTGTGTGTGTGTGTGTGTGTGTATGTGTGTGTGTGTGTGTGTGTGTGTGTGTGTGTGTGTGTGTGTGTGTGTGTGTGTGTGTGTTAGATAGATACATAGGGAGACATAGATAGATAAATAATTATAGGTAGACATACACAGCGTCCTTAGCCTGTGTGTGTGTGTGTGTGTGTGTGTGTGTGTGTGTGTTAGACAGAGAGAAAAATGGATAGATACTGTAGTTATAGGTAGACATGCACAGCGTGGTTAGCATGTTGTGTGTGTGTGTGTGTGTGTGTGTGTGTGTGTGCCAGACTACGTCATACATTTAGCAATCCATTAGCCTTTTTCTTGGCATCATTTTCAAGGTTAATTTTGTAGATCAGTTTTGGTCATCAAGGGAGGGGTCTCTAAAAATATAATCCTTGAATACTATAGATGTGGGAATTTCATGAGGACTCAGGGATAATGTGTGGAAAATATTGCAGGTAAAGAAGGATTATTTGCATATATATTTGCCGATGTCCAGTCCTGTGAGCGGTTGCCATTACATTGACTCACAGGCATGTGTGTTCCGTAGCATCTGTTGACTTATGTTAATGGCTGGAGAGAGAGAGAGAGAGAGAGAGAGAGAGGGGGGGTTTGTAATAAAACAGGTTCATTAGAAAGAGATTGCGTCATGGAGCATAACTTGCATTGAAGGTTGTAATCAGTTAAGAGTTATGCTCTCTCTCTCTCTCTCTCTCTCTCTCTTTCTGCATATATATATATATATATATATATATATATATATATATATATAGATATATACATGGTATAACGTGTTCTTCATTGTGCCTTGAGAATATAATTGTAACCGGAGTTATTAAACCCGTAGTTTTAATTGCATGTTATTCATTATTGGATCTATACTTGCTCCACTGATTAAGATAATTGAGACACACACACACACACACACACACACACACACACACACACACACACACACACACACACACACACACACACACACACACACACACACACACACACACACACACACACACACACACACACACACACACACACACACACACACACACACACACACACACACACACACACACACACACACACACACGGGCGTGTGTTTGGTAAGGGCAATGTTCAAAACGGAGTGCCCAGGTGAACGAAAGAGATCGTTGAAATGATATCATCTCTCTCCAGATTATTTACTGTGTGAAATATATCGATAGCACTGCAGTCCAGGGAATGACTCTTTGGATAACAAAGTGATTTATAGGAAAGGGGACAAAACACTAAAAAGGTCAAGAACAGCAGGAGTGCCAGTTGTTTGATGGTTGATTAGTACTACTTTCCCCTGATGGTAATGGTTGTGATGTGGCCTTAGTTTTTTTTTTTTTTTTTTTATGTGACCGACGCTGGGCATAGGCTTCACAGCCTGCTTTCAAGGCCCAGTAGTCCTCCTACGTACCGCACACCTCTACATGTCACTAGTTGAACCCCCTATCCTCATTTATGCACTTAAAAAAACTATATGTCTCATTATCACTGTTAAATGAATCACAAAGTCCTCCAGAAAGTATTAGGTTTCCGTCATGCTTCGTTCTCAGATGGACTGGAGACATTGGAGTGCATTAGGCCAGTCACTGTCCTCGCCTCACACCCCGTCACCCTACCCTTTGTTGGTCTTCATACGTACTCACTCTGATATCCTTGTCGTAAGAATGATACTCTTCCCTTGGTTCTGTAGGAAGTTGCTGTTTCGACTATCTCCCTTTAAACTTAGACCATTGATGACTGTGTCGAGCAGTGGTGGTGATATGAACCATTATAAATTTTTAGTAAATTATTTGACATGGTATGGTAGACTTATTGAGAGTTATTTTTGTGTTCCCTTGTAGAATTGTCAGTTTTTATGATGCCAGTGTATTGGCTTTAAACAGACCAAGGGAATGGGGTTGTTGATGTTGTGAGTCCAGGCTTATCATGTTTATAATGTTCAAATGTGATGTATGTTACTGAATTATCTGATGTATGTGGACTTTCTTGTGTAGTAAATGTTAATGTGGTATTTTCCCATTGCAGGTAAGGCAGTGTAGTGGTTGGGCGTGTGCTGGTGAGGCTGGGTGAGTAACTTCGATAGATTTTTTATCCTTCTTTTTTGTTTTTGGTTAAGGTGGGAGGAGCTGAGAGGGACGGGATTGTGGTGTGGCGTGGTGTGATGGTAGTGAGTGATGTCGTGTGGTGCAGAGTGATGAGATATGATATAATGTGGTGTAGTGTGGTGTGGTGAGGTATTATTTAGTTTTGTGTGTGATGTGGTGTGGTGTGGTGTGTGTGAGTTAGTGATACTGAGCCACGCCTGTCTTGTTTATGGTCAAGCTGGGGCAGCAGAGAGGGACGGCACAGTGGCTCTTGCTTTAATCTTCCCCAGGCCAAAATCTCCACGCTGGCTCTGACCTGGCAGGAAGTGTTACTCGTATAACCCCTCCTCTCTGTCAGGATCCACCCATTACCCTCCATCACGGTTATCTTTAAGTAGAACTATAACTTGGAGGATAATTTGCCGTTCCATGTCACAGTCCCAGGTTTTTGCACCCTAGCTTGGTAGTGACCCAACAGGGAGATGAGAGCCGGGGAGGGGTACTGAGTACATGAATGGAGAGAGGGAATGTTACGAGTAATGTCGGTGGGGTATACTGCTTTCTCTGATGGCTTGTGGCGGGCACCTCACCTAAATATATATTTGTTCAAGTAAATTTTTTTGAGATTCCGAAAATAAAAAATGGTGTGCCGTTAAAGGTAACAATTGTACTGTATTAGGATTTATGGATAGGTAAATGTCTGTTGGGAAAGATGTCGATCAGCATTTAAAAATTTTCCTGAAAGGTTTTGCTATACGCTATTTGGAAGTGTGTTTGTGTGTGTGTGTGTGTGTGTGTGCGTTTTCTAGTTAGCCGCTGTAAAGGTCAGGGCTAAGTCAGCACCTGTTGCCAGGTCATTAGGGCTTCTGTGACAGCAAGCATCCGGCGTTAAAATGTAAGTGTTAGTGAGAGATAATGAGGATTTTTGTGAAAGTGGATCGAAGAGTGACCAAGAGCAAAGTCCCACCTGTCTCTCCTCACTTATCCTGTCTGGTTAGCTTGCTGTCATCTCACTCTTCCTCACTCTGGTCATTTCAGTTTTACCTCCACCCACCCGGACCCAGCCCATCACCTCACTCTAGCTTTCATCGTTTGCTTTGTCTTCTTTTCCTTCCCGTTGTTCGTCTTCTTCCCTCTTTTTCTTCTCCTTCCTTCTTTTTCTTCTTCTTCCGTCTTTTTTTCTACTTCCTTCTTTTTCTTCTTCTTCCGTCTTTTTATTTTTTCTTCTTCTTCATATACTTCTTCTTTCTACTTTTTTATTTCAATGTGTGTGTCGTGTGTGTGTGTGGGGGGGGGGGATGGATGTGTACGAGTTAGCCTTTACAAAAGTAAGGCTTGTACATCCAGACTGTATTTGGTATCCTGCACTGGTTCGCCAATGTTTTTATATCGTCATTTTCTCCATCGTGGCAGTCCGCGTATAAGCATAAACCTGTCTTTGTCGTCGTAGCGTCTTCAAGTTTTGCCGGCCTAGAAACCACTTAGTCACTGAGTTACTGTGGGACTGAGTTAATGAGGAATTGTTTTGAAACTAACCTTCTGCAGCCTTCGTAAAACCTCCAGAATATTTACAAAGGCCTTTCTGGAATTCCTTAGATGATCCCGGTTTTTAGGATCGTGAGTCATAAAAATGTAAGATAATTCACTGATCCTACATGAACTAGCCTGGCATCCAGCAACAGTGCCAGCCAACCACAGGACTCATTTGCTCTTGTGGCTTTCTAGGTAAACTAAAATTATTTTCGTTAGACCCTCCAAGGTTCCTTTTGGGGCCCGTGCAGGCCCTTTTTTGGACCTTTTTTGGGGAAAATCGATCCTTTACTAATTAGATTTATTTACCGCATGTCATGTAGCCCAGCGCCTAGCAGTTCAAGCCAGCCCTTGATGTTGTACCACATGACTCGTTCTCTTGTAATTTTGTAGGTAAGCTGCATTAATTTTTGTCGGACTCTTATAGGATCCCTTTTAACGCCATTTTTTATTTTCTGTGAGGGGGGATGACAGGGGCTTTGAAGGTCTGAAAGCAAATAGTGTAGCTTTTGTAATTACATCCACACCTGCCGTCAGTTCTCCTCCGATATACCGAACTCTTCTGTTCCCTCGTTTCTTCGCCATGACGACGCCAGTGTTTTCTTACGTGCCTGCCGCCGTTATCTTGATAACTCCAGTGTTTACTTACACACATGCAATCTTCCCTGCCCTACACATTCTTCCCACGGACTATGTGAGTCCTCAGTACACATAAACCCTCCCTCCCCCAGCATACACACACACACACACACACACACACACATGCACACACACACACACACACACACACACACACAAAACACACACACACACACACACACACACACACACACACAAAACACACACACACACACACACACACACACACACACACACACACACACACACACACACACACGCATACACACACCGTCAAGGTGACATATGCTCGTCAGTAGCAGAGGCAACATTTTGTATAGATAATTGGCCTTACAGTGCACTACAAAAGCCTTGGGTTCTCTAGATTATGGCAGGAGGAAGGAGTCACCCAGCTTGACCTTCTGTTTTCAGTGTCAGTAAATTCAATCTCAAGAAAAACGGACTGTGAGTCTGTAAGCCGCCTAGCCAAAGAGATAAAAAAATTTGATAAAGAGGACTTGTACCAAAAGGGACTTCGTTCCATAATGGAGAGGGTTCTGTGGACAATATCCATCAGTTAAGATTGTCTATCTATAGCCAGACGCCATAATCCCGTAAGGGATAGCCGTTTGTCTTTGAGTTGGTTGTTTTATGGGGAGGGGAACTAACCTTCCTCCAACCCACTTGTTGACACGTAGGGACCACGTATAGGGTGGTTATATGGTTACCACCCAGCGTTGAAGATAGTTTCCTGGCTTACAGGAAACCATTAGGCTTGTCACTCAATGTAAAGCCACCTGAAAAGGAAAGAAGAGTAATAAAAAGTGACAGGAAAGATGAAAGAAATAGGAAGACAGGAAGGCAGACACAGAAATAGGATGATAAAAGCAAAGGAAGAAGTAGGCAGCACTACATCAAGTGAGTGGATGATGGTGGCCACCACCTACCACGAAGTTAAGATTGGCCTCAGTATAATACATGGCAGATTAATTCACAATTTTACTCTGTCAGTGTGAGGAAGAAACATAACCTAGTCCACGACGCCACAGAGAAAGGAAACATATCCTCAGTGGGAAGTGAGTGTTTCGTAGTTGGTGTCACTAGCAGGCGACCTAGGGCTGTATGCTCCTGTGGTTAGGAAGCTTACTAACACCTCTTCCTTGTCAGTTTATTTTCTATCCGCTCCTTTAATATATTCGTCTGTGTTGTTTATGCGGTCTATGTCGATATTAAAAAGATATCAGGGGAAAAAAAAAAGAATATTAATAGATAACCTGCAACTGTCTCCCTCTGTCTATATTTCCTATTGCCTATGATCTCTAGTCATTCAGTTCAGTATGTCCAGGCATCTTGAAATGAACGGATCTTGAATTGGCCTCTCTGTTATTTATTTATTTATTTTTTGGAGGAAACAGTTTGCGGGATCCTGGCCTTTGCTTCTGTCTTCCTTTCTTAAAAAAAAAAAAAAAAAAAAAGGAAAATCGATCGTTAAGGAAAAGGTGCTAGGGGGCTTCTTTGGCCAGCGAGAATACCGGCCCTAAGAGTTTTGTGAAAAGAGCTGGTCATTTTAGTTACATTCACACACAGCAGCCACTGGAATCAATTATGTTCTTTACCGCTCCTTACGGCGGGTGTCCCTGTCTCTCGATAAGGACATGAGGCATACACAATGCAAACCTTAAGAAAATACAGGAGGGTGCTGGAGTTTACGTACCGTACCCATATTTCCAAAGTCTGCTGCTATTTGGCATCCGACCCGGTTTAATTTAGTTTAGGTTAAGTTAGGTTAGGGTTGGGTAGGGTAAGGTAGGGTAGGGTTGGTTAGGGTAGGGTAGGGTAGGGTTAGTTAGGGTAGGGTAGAGTAGGGTAGGGTAGGGTAGGGTAGGTTAGCTTAAGTTAGGGTAGGGTAGGCTAGGTTAGGTTAGATTAGGTTAGGTTAGCGTAGGTTAGCGTAGGTTAGGGTAGGTTAGATTAGGTTAGGTTAGTTAGGGTAGGTCTCGCAAAAGTGCCAAATTGCAGCAGACAACAGGAATAGGCATCCCATACAGACAGCTCTTTGTTTATCACTGACCACACCAACGTAGAATATATACTGCTGTGAAACTTTGATTTGAAAACAGAATGAAGAATTGGTCGATGAAGAAATGCCTATTTATGGTACATTGGTGCTCTCTAGTGTAAGTGATATGGATAATTTCAGTTTCTTATATACCTACATGGTAAGTTTTAGACGTGTTCAAACTGTCATTTCCAGGCAGCTCGAAACTATAACATCTTATATTTGGGTCGCATATATCAAAATTTCATTGAGATACGCAGCTTGCTTGTTTTCAGCTTTTTAATTTCCCCCATATGTTCTAAAAATCATAAACTTTGGGGGAGCTGCATTCCTCTCGATTTGAGGTTTAAGCATATGACCGTTAGTGTGAGGGTAGTGTGAATATGAAGAAAGTATGCAGCTGCGAGGAAGGAAGTAAAAATGACACATGATCACAGGAGGAGAAGGTAGAGATGAGAGGAGGGGACGAGTAGGAATGAGGAAGGAGAATTGTATGAGAGATGGATAGGAGGAAGAGAAGTTAGAGATGAGAGGAGGGGATGAGTAGGTGTGAGGAAGGAGAGATGGATAAAAGAAGAAGGTAGAGATGAGAGGAGGGGATGAGCAGATGTGAGGAAGGAGAGATGGATGTGAGATGATAAAAGGAGAGGGATGAGAAGTGACAGATTGTGAGAAGTAATGAAGGGAGATGAGTGAACGAACAGACAATTTAAAATAATAAGAAAGAAATGAGATACAAGAATAAAAGTGAATTGTCGACGATGGAAGAATAGGTGACTTAGGACTGGGTGGAGTGGCGAGGGTGGAGGTGGAAGGATTAAGTTTAGTTTGCCAGGTGGTGGTGGGCGGAGGGGGGGCAAGGGTCATGAACCGCGTTAAGACAGAGAAAATGCAAATATACGCTGGGTGATGTTTGTTTACCTGTTTTAAAATCCTGCGAAAGTCTGAAGAAGGTTACTTTGATAGTTCGTAACATTCCATTTTAAGCGATTCGTATAGAAATGTATATATCTCTTCGTGTTAGGTAATTTGTCAGCTTCCTGTTCCACTGTCATCAGTTTGTGTACAGATTCAGTTGTTAGACTAGTAACTTGCTATAGATTCGAATGCCTTATATGAATTACGTGGGCAAAGGCTGATTACGTATTGTCATATCAACACTATTTTTGAGGAAAGATTTCACTAAGTCTCAGTGTAGGTTTGTCCTCCAAGAAATTTCAAGTGCACGTAGAGCATTGCAGAAAATAATGAATAATTAACAGCCACTGTTTGCCCTGAGGAAAATTATAGTTTGAACGTGTTATGTGCTGTAGAGGAGATGATGTTATACTGGCTGCCTGTAAGACCTGCATTGGAGTTTTGTGAGTGGTGAACGTGACAAGTGAGGATGGAAGGTGTAGGTGAAGAGGGAGGTGAATATGACAAAAGGAAATGATGGTTGAGGATGTGAGGATAAGAAGTGAGGATGATAGGTGTTAGTGAATCAGAGGTGAGTATGCAGTAGCTGGGGTATAAGGGATGTGAGGATGAGACTGTGAGTAAAAGTGAGGATGAGAATGAGAGGTGAAGAGGAGAGACGGGTACGACTTAATGAATGAAAGACGAGGATGGGAAGAGAGAATGAGAGTAAAGAGTAAGGGTGAGAGATAAATGAGATCTAAATGTGAGAGAAAAGTGTGAAAGTGAGGGTGTGTGATGATACCTAAGTTTAGTGTCAAGAATATGCACTGAAGAGTTTCTGAGGTAAAAGTTTTCAAGTCAGGGAAAAGCATACAGAGATTTTGTTCTAAAAAAATATAGAAACCAAGATTCATGAAGAACTTTTATAGATATCATGTGGACAAACAGACAGACAGACAGACAGACAGACAGACAAACTTAGGTGAATACATATCCTCCTGGTAGTGATGACATCCAGAGACTAATGAAGTGATTGCCTCTGCTGGCCGGCTTATAGGAACTTATTAACATCTTAATAGCCAGTCTTATTGTTTATTTATTTATTTATTATGTCCTCTTCATTATATCTCAGCCTTGAACTCCTTCGTTAGCGGAGGTAATTATGCACAGCACAATATGATTGTCACGAATCAATTCGCGACATTTCCCTTTTGTGAGAAGCCACGAACCATTAGTAGAAAACTCACTGTGTATCGCTCAGCTAACCGTTTCTCCCTCCATTTCGGAGTATACTTTTCAAAACATTCGTCACTTTCAAAAGTGACCGATTTAATGCACGTCACTAAGTGCGCTACTGAGCGATACAAATTGTTTCTTTATCGTTCGCCTCTGCTTGCCTAAACCGTTAGCCACGCCTTCCGGTGGCTTGTGCGTCTTGCCCATATAATGTATTTGAACTCAGTCCAGTGTTTGTTGTGACGGAGGAAGGTCCTGTGCTCCAAGAAGTGTGAGAGGTCGCTAGCACCCAAGCTCCACTGAGACAGTTAATCCAGTCCTCCCACCCCTCGGGTGATACATAGCATTCATCGACTGGTATTTCCTTTTTGTATAATCCTAGGTTTAAGAGTTTAGTTAAGGTGTTTTTTCCTAGGCGTAAGTATTTAGCTTTTGTGTGAGTGAGTGAGTGCGTCTCATTTAATTTGATTTGAATTGTAACGTTAAATTTATTTTTTGTAATTAATAAATTTAACAGTTCTCTTTTCTTGAGCTCAATGTAAAGTAAAATCTTGTTTCATTTCTCCATAATTAAGCTTATTTTCCATACAGCTCCTAGCTTGCATAGACATTTTACCATTCATAACTGGTACTTAGACCAGTCTTGTTGTAATAACTTAAAATCCGTTGTGCCATAGGAGTTAAGCATCAGCAAGGACCTGATTATTATTATTAGTATTAGTTATTTATTGTCAGGGGTGAAGTAACTTTCTCCAGAGGCTAACAGTACAGTAATTCAGCAATTGTGAGTAATTAGTCTCTGCTGTGTACTGTTGAGAAAGTTTATAAATTCTCGTTCTTAGAGAATCGTGCGAAGAAGCAGCGTAAAGTAATCATTGCTTGATGTAGCAAGACAATCATTGTCCCTGCTCTTCAGTATTATTGAATATTATTATCAATTTAAATAACATTTAACCATTTATATAAAAAAAAAACACTGATATTATAAAAACCCAGTGACAATTGGCGACCTCATTCCAGGATATTAACTCCTAGCTATAAAGCTATTCACAAGATAGTGCTCACTCATTCATATTTAGGTATTTATCATTAAAGTTTATAGGCACAAGTTTACTGGTGGTTACCGTTGATTTAGCAAGTGAAATTTTGCTTTATAAATCCATAGAGTACTTAACTCTAGTTTATTCTTGGTAACGCCAGACGATTTTATTCGCTCCTGGGAAGTCGCCGTACCCATTGTGTTTATTATTGAGTCTTCCCAGTCATTTACATTTTTGATTTATTCTTTGCCAGTTAACTGGATAAGACTGGTCACCACTAGCTTGTGTCTGTACTCTTTACTTGTGTCATTAGTATTCGTCGCTAAGCAGTCAGTACTCAGTTTCGGTTTACTTAATAAATTAGCGCCATGGCTACTACTGTATTTTTACAGGAAGCCAAAGATATGGGTCTTTCGGACCCAACTGAAATTAAAGAGTATATACTCTCACGGCATAATCAGGAGCAGCAGCGCGAGAATGATGCCCGTGAAGAGCGTAAGGTTCAACGCGAATATGAGCGAGAACAGCGTGCATATGAACAAGAGCAGCGTGAGAAAGAGCGCGAATACGAGCGGGAACAACGGGAATACGAGCGAGAACAGCGTGAGGAACGAGACAAAGAACGAGAACATGAACTTGAAGTGCTGAAGCTCAAGCGAGATTCCTTGGCTTCAGACACGTCTGGTGCAGTTGGTCCAAGCTCCACGAGCGTTCCCCCTGCACATGTCCTGGCAACCCCACGCATCAAGCTTCCTTCATACAAGGAAAGCGAGCGAATCGAGCCGTACATAGCTCGTTTTGAGGACATGGCAGACATATATCAACTGGATGAGGCAGCTAAGCGGCTTCAGTTTCTTAGCCTATTTGAGGGCCCTGCCCTCGATATTCTCCACAGAATTCGTGGAGACAATCTCACATATGAGATGATGAAAGCTGCGCTCATTAAGGCGTATGATCTCACAGTAGACGACGCCAAAGTTCATTTCATGCGAGCTCATCTCCAAGACAAGGAGACAGCTGTTCAGTTCCTTGATCGTCTCACAGCTTACTTAAATGAGTGGATGGAGAAAGATGAAACTCCTTCCACGCTTGAGGGGATAATTGACCTTATGCTGCGTACACAGCTAGAGAGGTCGTGGCCTGCTGAGCTCATAGCACAGCTTAAGATCTGCCAGGTGAAAGATGCCAGCCAAATGGCAGAGAAGGCTGACGCATTCTTTACTGCATACGGGTATCAAGCTCGTAAGCAAAACACCTGGAGCAGAAAAGATACTGCCAAGTCTGGGAAGCCGTCTCAGACTGAATCCCAGCAACAAGGTCATTCTCAGAATAATGGCCAAGGTCCAAAACCGCAGTGGAAGGACCAGGGGCAAAACACTCAGAAACCTGAGTGGAAGAGGTACAACAAGTACCCTAATCAGCAGCAGTATCAGGCACGCAACCGACATCGGGACAAACTTTTTCACCACCAGCTCAAAAGAGGCAGGAAGCGAATGCAGCCTTCATTCCTCAGCAGCAGCCTGGTGGTCACGTCCCTACCAGTGTGGGTACTTCCCCACAGTTCACTAGTCCCACAGTGACAGTGAACCCCCCTCCACAGATGGCCAATGTTCCATCTTCTCAAGTATATAACCCTCAAGGCACAATGTTTGCCACATCAATTCAGCAGCCTCATGAGTGGCTAGCTGCTTCCTCCACAGGCCCTCCCACAGGTGACAGTACCTTCCTTGTTCAGCCAGGGTTTGTGGGAGACATTCCTGTGAAGGTCCTGAGAGACAATGGTTCCTCAGGTTGCTCTGTTAAGCAGAGTTTAGTTCGGCCTGAGCAGTATACAGGTCGACAGATCCATGCAAAGCTTATTGATGGATCAGTGAGATTGTTCCCTGAGGCATGTATCCAGGTGGCATCTCCATTTTATACTGGTACGACACTTGCAGTTGTCATGCCAGAGCCTCTATTTGACTTTATAGTAGGCAATATTAATGGAGTCAAGGATAGTTGCTCCGATGACGCTACTCAGACTTCGGCTGCTGCGGTAACATGAGCCATGACTGAGGCTCCAGACTGTGTCACCCCAGTGATCATTGAATCGCCGCAAGATCTGATGTGCAGTCAACTTGTTGTACAAGAACAACATTCTGACCCGACACTTGCTGCCGTGCGGAATAAACAAAAGGGTCGAGTGATTAAGTATTCACGGGGAGGTCGAGCCAAGTTCCTTCGTAAACAAGGACGGCTCTACCGTGAGTCACGAACACCCGAGGGCGAGGTTCGACTGCAGTTTGTCGTTCCCGCCAAGTACCGCCAAGCAGTGTTACAATGGGGTCATTGTTCAGTCTCAGGGGGTCACATGGGCAAAAGGAAGACCCAGGGCCGTATCCGAGCTGACTTTTTCTGGCCAGGGATGGGACGGGACATAGATAGTTTTGTCCGTTCTTGCAGTGTGTGCCAAAGTATCAACACTAATCAGGGACATGCCCTTCCTGTGGCATTTGTAACTACACCTGTAATCTCTGAGTCAGTTGAGAGACAGGGTAGTGGTGAAGTGGGTGCAGACCTGACGTCTCGCCCATTGGCCCCACAGGACACATTATGTCCAGGGCCTGTACATACATATTATGTACCGTAAGTTAAAGGGGAAGTTGAGAGGCGACTTGAGGTTATGGAAGACCCAAGTTTGCATAAGGATTCTCAGCTTCCCGGTACTAATAGAAGTACTGTAGGTTAAGGGGGAAGTTGAGAGGCGACTTGAGGCTATGGAAGACCCAAGTTTGCATAAGGATTCTCAGCTTCCCGGTACTAATAGAAGTACTGTAGGTTAAGGGGGAAGTTCGAGAGAGAACTCTGCAGAGGCGACTTGAGGCTATGGAAGACCCAAGTTTGCACAAGGATTCTCAGCTCCCCGATACTAATATAAGTACTGTAGGTTAAGGGGGAAGTTCGAGAGAGAACTCCGCAGAGGCGACTTGAGGCTATGGAAGACCCAAGTTTGCACAAGGATTCTCAGCTTCCCAGTACTAATATATGTACCGTAGGTTAAGGGGGAAGTTCGAGAGAGAACTCCGTAGAGGCGACTTGAGGCTATGGAAGACCCAAGTTTGCACAAGGATTCTCAGCTCCCTGATATTAATATAAGTACTGTAGGTTAAGGGGGGGGGGTGAGAACTCCGCAGAGGCGACTTGAGGCTATGGAAGACCCGAGTTTGCACAAGGATTCTCAGCTCCCCGATATTAATATAAGTACTGTAGGTTAAGGCACAGGTTGAGGACCCGTGTGCAGTTCGAGGCTATGGAAGACCCGAGTTTGCACAGGGATTCTCAACTTGCCGACCATAATTGTGTGCTATAATTAATGGCGACCTCGAATGTACGTCGTAGCACTGACTGCTAGGCAGAGAGTAATTGTAACATAATAAAATTTTGTCTCATTGACACTTTTGATGCTCCACCTCAATTGGTTTTGCAGGTTCAGCAATGGGTGTAGCAGTTTTGCTGTGCGGACCAGCTGATCGTCTGCCGCACGCTGCCGCCTCTTCTCCTCTGCCTTCGTCGTCGCCATATTATTATTTGCTGTGTCATTTTACACGTAGGTACAGTTACACTACAACTGTCACACCTACACCGTGTATTACATACACCACGCTACACAACAATTAGTTGTCAGTGTAAATGTAGCGAATTTTCGCTCAGTTTGACCTGAGAACAGGATTTTCACCGTCGTCACGGAGTTTTTCCCTCAAGCTTGCTTCTATTAACGTAAATACGAGTTTTTTTTTCGCTCACTGGCGACTGCGACTTTCTCCTGTACCAGGATAGCACACACACTGCAGTGTGAATCTTGTGTGAATGACTTAGGATGTATACATATATATATATATCCACAAATTTTTTCCCATAAAGAAAAAATTAAACTTTGTAAGAACGTAATGTCACGAATCAATTCGCAACATTTCCCTTTTGTGAGAAGCCACGAACCATTAGTGGAAAACTCGCTGTGTATCGCTTAGCTAACCGTTTCTCCCTCCATTTCGGAGTATACTTTTCAAAACATTCGTCACTTTCGAAAGTGACCGATTTAATGCACGTCACTAAGTGCGCTACTGAGCGATACAAATTGTTTCTTTATCGTTCGCCTCTGCTTGCCTAAACCGTTAGCCACGCCTTCCGGTGGCTTGTGCGTCTTGCCCATATAATGTATTTGAACTCAGTCCAGTGTTTGTTGTGACGGAGGAAGGTCCTGTGCTCCAAGAAGTGTGAGAGGTCGCTAGCACCCAAGCTCCACTGAGACAGTTAATCCAGTCCTCCCACCCCTCGGGTGATACATAGCATTCATCAACTGGTATTTCCTTTTTGTATAATCCTAGGTTTAAGAGTTTAGTTAAGGTGTTTTTTCCTAGGCGTAAGTATTTAGCTTTTGTGTGAGTGAGTGAGTGCGTCACATTTAATTTGATTTGAATTGTAACGTTAAATTTATTTTTTGTAATTAATAAATTTAACAGTTCTCTTTTCTTGAGCTCAATGTAAAGTAAAATCTTGTTTCATTTCTCCATAATTAAGCTTATTTTCCATACAGCTCCTAGCTTGCATAGACGTTTTACCATTCATAACTGGTACTTAGACCAGTCTTGTTGTAATAACTTAAAATCCGTTGTGCCATAGGAGTTAAGCATCAGCAAGGACCTGATTATTATTATTAGTATTAGTTATTTATTGTCAGGGGTGAAGTAACTTTCTCCAGAGGCTAACAGTACAGTAATTCAGCAATTGTGAGTAATTAGTCTCTGCTGTGTACTGTTGAGAAAGTTTATAAATTCTCGTTCTTAGAGAATCGTGCGAAGAAGCAGCGTAAAGTAATCATTGCTTGATGTAGCAAGACAATCATTGTCCCTGCTCTTCAGTATTATTGAATATTATTATCAATTTAAATAACATTTAACCATTTATATATATATAAAAAAAAAAAAACCACAGTGATATTATAAAAACCCCGTGACAATGATACGTAACTACATTGACATAGAAACGTGCTTACAGCCTTCCACACAGAAGTATCACACACACACACACATACACACACACACACACACACACACACACCACAGGAAATATATGCAGACATCTAGTTATGTTATAAAAAAAAAGGCAGTGAAATAACATCTTACAAAAGCCACTGACACGCTGGTATGTTTTCTTTTCCTGACCAACCATAATATATATTTTCAGCCAAGCAGACGCGCCGCCAGAAACCAACATAAGCGATTGTCAAGTGTCGTCTGTCTAAAAGCAGTGAGAGAGAGAGAGAGAGAGAGAGAGAGAGAGGGAGAGAGAGAGAGAACATGTGTATGTGCGTGTGCAAGTGCGCACGTTTGTATTATTTACCTTACTGTAGTATACAGAATTTGAGCTAAGGCCTTGTCCTGTCTCTGTATCTGGATATATCCAGTGTGTGTGTGTGTGTGTGTGTGTGTGTGTGTGTGTGTGTCAGAGAGAGAGAGAGAGAGAGAGAGAGAGAGAGAGAGAGAGAGAGAGAGAGGGAAGGTGAAGGGAAAAGAGAATATAGATAATGAAAGTCATATTTAATCTTTTTTTTTAATGCACATAGACTCAGGAAAACAGAGTAGATTGAGGGATTAAGTGAAAAAGGAAAGGAGAAGAAGACACAGAAAACTGAATCTATTCGGAAGTATTTAGAGAAAATAGGTGTCGTGAGCTGGAAAACACACACACACACACACACACACACACACAGGGCAACATGACCTTAATTCAAGCTATCAAGTTATGTAAACTACAATTAAAATATAAGTAGGTAAGCTCTCTCCCTTTCTCTCTCTTTCTCTCTCTCTCCTTGTAATTACTCTTATTTTACCTAGTAGTGCCTTTCCTTCCCCCCTTTCTCCTCTTCGTCCTCTTAGTGAAATATTTACAACCGTCACTGCATGAGAGAGAGAGAGAGAGAGAGAGAGAGAGAGAGAGAGACTCACCTAATATTCCACATCTGAGGACTCTTCTGTGAGAATGCCATTTTGAAAGCCATGCACGTCTTTACTATCCTTGTCCTATTCTTGTAGCACAATCACACTGTTTAACCTTGTCTTGTTCTCTTAGTCTAGTAACACTCCCTTAAGATCTGCCTAGCATAGTTTAGCTGGCACGTTACAGATATTCTCTAGTCTTGTGTTCTCAGACTACCTTTATGTGTAAGTCAAATATAAAGACTTTCATATGTTTCTCAAGACAGCAAGCCACGCAGTCCGCTCTCCGAAACACAGTACTTCACTCCTATGTATGCTTAGTGCTTAGTACCGCAGAGCTGCCTAACCAGACTGACAGAGGAAACTGTACTTGCTGTCGAGAGGGTTTAGCAAGTCTTTTTGAAGCTGTCACTGGGGCTGCCTCATATAATATGTATAGGTCTTTCTCACTCTCGCTGTTGCTTGTCATCGGCTCCAGAATGTGTTTAATTTCTCTCATTCCCATTAGGTATACTTCAGTGTCTGCAAAATTCTTCTAGTTTTGTTAATCATATACATCATCACCAACTCCCTGTTCACACATTCCTGTCTCCACATCCCTTCTAGCACATCTTTATCAGTATTTTCATGCATTCTTTTCTCTGCAGTTTTATCAGTATGCTTATAGTTAAATATTCCTACTAATACAGTGTTTCCCATCCACCTTTGTTCATATCTATTGGGTAAGCGTTTTATTTACTGTACTGTTTCTTTATTTTCCTTTTATTTTTTTTCTGTGCCCTCTCATTTACCATCTCTTGGGCCATACATCCTGACTTTCCCACATCCATATTTACACAGCATTATCTGGATAGCCTTATATAATTCAGGTCACACCTTCCTCACACAACTCTTGCGCATGACCTTGCCCTACACGTCTCCACTTACACCATTCCCTTCTGCGTGACTGAGAGCTCTTTCCTTATCCACCAACACCCACACATCCTACCTGCACTTCCTTCCTTGTCTCACTAACTTCACCTTGCTAATTAAACATTCTTACCCAGATTTCCTCGGATATTCATCATTACCTACTCACAGTACCTCACACGTCGCTGGAGAGAGAGGCACCTTCACGCGGTGGCGCCGATATACCAGGACATTCTGCAAACATCCCTCATCTCCCTCCCTATCCCTCCAAAAGAGGATGGTGGTGGACAGCAGAAGGGCACTTTCAGTCTGCTGCCGACCAGTTTTACTCCCAGATAAGCTCAGGGCCTCAGCAACAGCAACAATACCTCACACACTTATTCCTTACATACACCACATCACCCTGCTCACGTTTCCTCACACTCATCCATCCACACACCTATTCTCACTCATCCCTGCACACACATACACATTCCTACTTACTTATTTCTCACTTACAGATCCAAGTCCACACAGCCTTGCCCAAAAATACTACCTTCACATTCCCACATACTTCGTTTAGCCCACATATTATACACCACACACCCATCACAACCCACACTTCCCCCCGCCTTGACAACTACTATATATATATTCGCCTTTACCATGTCCCATCCTCTCTCCGCATATCTGTGCCTTTCGCAGTATCCTCCATCATCACCACTACCACACCAAAACCTCCACACCCCCACACACCACCACCACCACCACCACCACCACCACACTCGACCCTCACTCACACCCCCCAACTCCCTCCACCACCACCACCACCACTCGACCCTCGCTCACAACCCCCAACTCCCTCCACCACCACCACCACCACTCGACCCTCACTCACACCCCCCAACTCCCTCCACCACCACCACACCACACACCACTCCCACACCATCTAAGGGCCGGCCTTCCCCGCCTCTATATGGTCACAGCTCTCACTCGTGATACCTGAGATAAGCCTGGTGGTGATGACATCCAGGGACTAATGAAGTGATTGCCTCTGCTGGCCGGCTTATAGGAACTCATTAACATCTTAGTAGCCAGTCTTATTATTTATTTATTTATTCATTATGTCCTGTTCATTATATCTCAGCCTTGAACTCCTGATTCGTGTGCTCCTTAGCGTACCTTAAGATTATAATTATATCTATCTATCTATTTATCTATCTGTCTATCTATTACCAGACGCCTTAATCCCGTAAGGAGTTGCCACAAACAAATCGCATCCATGTCGCCCTGTCCCTTGCCATTACGCTGCCCTCCCCCCAACTCACATTAGCCATTATCTTTCTGTTTTCAGTATAATTAGCTTCTGTGTCCCTTTCTTCCCATCAACCCCACTAATGACTTTTTTTCCATATAAATATCCTTCCATAATGTCACACCTCCTTTAAGTGATTTAGGGATGTTACAAACCCACCTCTCAACAGGTATTGCAGGCAGCCTCGTGACTCCTAAGGACAATGCCGAAGAAGTAAATATTGAAACTAGGCCTGTCTCCTCTGATTCACGTCCCCCCAAAAGACCAGAGCCTTCATGTAATTCTCCTCAGCTCATGTGTAATTGGAACACATGATGATGATGATGATGATGATGATGATGATGATGATGATGATGATGGCGATGATGATGATGATGATGATGATGATGGTGATGATGATGATAGTGATGATGATGTGGATGATGATGGTGGCGATGATGATGATGATGATGGAGCGGGTGGTTATGTGAAAGACCTTAGCATCATAACTGGAGAGAATAAGTCTGGAAGGGAAGAATGGGAGAAAGAGAAAGAGAGAAATATAAAGTGTGGTGTTACTGAACGCTGGGATGGAGGGAGAGGTAAGGGGTAGGAGGAGGGACTGTAAGAAAGAAGTGCAGGTGAAAGAGAAGGAAGGAGAGAGATGTGGAGTGGTGCTGGGTAGGAGAGAGAGAGAGAGAGAGAGAGAGAGAGAGAGACGAAAGTAAGGAAACTAGGTCTATGGCACACTTCACCGTATCATATCTGACATGAAGGGAACTGTAGTTGATTTTTATATCGCCTCGCTGCGGTCTTCCACACGACAGCCTCGCTGTGTGTAATTTACTACCAGCAAAACACAACCCAGTCCTATGTTATTCATGTGTGTCTGGGGGAGGGGCAGCAAAATGGAGGGGGACAGGGCAACATGGAGGCGATTTGTTTGTGGCCACCCCTTACGGGATTAAAGCGTTTGGCAATAGATAGATACCGGTAGACAGATAGTCTACATCTTCTTAAACTTTTTTTTTGGCTATTTTACTTCTATATCCCTCAATCCGCCAAGAGGTTGATTGTTGGTTTGACTCTCTCCTCTCTCTCTCTCTCTGTGGGGGGGGGGGTATGTGCGTGCGCGTGCTTGCCCACGTGCGTGTCCTCACTGGCCATAATGCTTTGTCATCATCCTATCTTCACACACACACACACACACACACACACACACACACACACACACACACACACACACACACACACACACACACACACACACACCTGTTACCCGTTAAGAGCGTCTGTGATGGTGGTGGACGGAGTAAAATGTTCCTGCAGGTGACGAAGATAATGCTGGGCAGAAACTGTATTAAAAGATAGTGGAAGTTAAATTAATAGGGCGGGATCTCTCTCTTTCTCCGTCAGGTGTCTGTGAGGGGGGAGGTGGTAGATAGGAATGTAGTCCAGGTGACAGAAATTAACTCAGCTCCAGTACCAAACAGACGTTCGACCAGTGAGAAGTATAACGAGTTAATAAATATAATATACGGAGGCCAAGATAGATATATTCCTTCAAAACCGTTTAGAACTAACAATTCAGAACCAAGATGGTTAAACAACAGATTAAAATCTCTCATAGGCCAAAGGAAAGGAATATATAGAAAAATAAAACGTGGAGAGGAACACTTACGTAACCGGTACACAATTTTAAATAGAGAAGTAAAGAGGGAGATAAGAAAAGCAAAGAGAAGTTATGAAATTAAGGTTGCAAGTGAATCAAAAGTAAACCCCAAGGGTTTTTATCAAATGTACCGAACGAAAAATAAAGATAGGATAGGACCACTCAGAACAGAATCAGGTGACATTACCAGTGAAGATAAAGAAATGTGCTCCATCCTAAATAATTATTTCATATCAGTATTCACCAAGGAAAATCTAAGCCTGGTCCCTCAAGCAGCAAATATTTACCATGAGAATACGGAAAATATTCTTAGTAAAATAACCATTAGTAAGGAGGACGAATTGAAAGAAATTAACAAGTTAAAACCTCAAAAATCGCCAGGTCCGGACGATATATATGCAAAAATTATAAAAGAAACCAAAGAAGAATTATGTCAGCCACTTTTAACGTTATTTAATGACTCTTTAAGTTCAGGAGAAGTTCCAGAGGCGTGGAAAACCGCAAACGTAGTGCCCATGTTTAAAAAGGGTGATAAATCAGCTGCGTCGAATTATCGTCCGATAAGTCTAACGTCTATAGTAGGAAAAATGTTAGAGTCAATTTTGGCAAATAGGATTAGAGAACACTTAGAAAGATTTAATCTTATAAACGAAAGTCAGCACGGATTCAGGCAAGGACGATCCTGCCTCACAAATTTGTTGTCATTCTACTCGGAGGTCTATGAGGCAGTAGATAGCGATAAAGCTTACGATGTTATTTATCTGGACTTTAGTAAAGCTTTTGATAGAGTCCCACACGAAAGGTTAGTTAGAAAGGTTCGAGCACACGGTATAGACGGCGATATCTTAAAATGGATAGAATCTTGGCTGAAAGGACGAAAGCAGAGAGTATTAATAAATGGAACTAAGTCGGACTGGGGATTAGTAACTAGCGGTGTACCACAGGGTTCAGTACTCGGTCCCTTATTATTTATCATATATATAAATGATCTAGACTTAGGAGTCAATAGCAGAATCAGCAAATTTGCCGACGATACAAAAATAGGGCGTATCATTAACTCGACTGACGATTGCCATAACTTACAAAAAGACCTCGATACATTGTCCAAATGGTCTAAAACTTGGCAAATGGAATTTAACGTTGAAAAATGTAAAGTACTTAACGTAGGCAAGACCATTGGAGATACTAAATACAGCTTAGATAACAAAGAAATTAGCAAATCTGAATGCGAGAGAGATCTAGGAGTTATGATTAGTAACGACCTTAAACCTAGGCAACAGTGCATTAATGCGAGAAATAAAGCAAATAGGGTCCTAGGATTTATTTCGAGAAGCGTGAGCAATAGATCATCTAAAGTAATACTGAAACTTTATCTAGCATTAGTAAGGCCACATTTAGACTACGCAGTACAATTTTGGTGTCCTTACTATAGAATGGATATTAATTCGTTAGAAAATGTACAGAGAAGAATGACTAAAATGATACATGACGTCCGGAACCTGTCATATGAAGACAGACTGAAAAGACTAAGTCTGCATTCGCTAGAGAGGCGTAGAGTAAGGGGAGACTTAATTGAGGTTTTTAAGTGGATGAATGGTATAAATAAGGGAGATATTAGCAAGGTACTTAAAGTGAGCATACAGGATAGAACTAGAAATAATGGTTTCAAACTAGAAAAATTCCGTTTCAGAAAGGAAATCGGTAGAAATTGGTTTGGTAATAGAGTAGTAGACGAATGGAATAAGCTACCTAGTAAAGTAGTTGCTGCCTCTTCCATTGAGAGTTTCAAGCATAGGCTAGATAAGCATATGACAAAAAAAGGGTGGATATAGAATAAAGAAAATATTATAACCAATACTAATTCAAAAATAAATTTTCAGGTTACACTATGATAGTCTCTATTCTCCTTTCACACTTTCCTGTAAAATGTCCACGCCAGTTTTTCTATACGGCGTGGTGTTCTTTCTGACTTTTTCCTGCCGGCTTCGGCTGGAGGGTTTGGAGGGCGGGGGAGAGCCTTCTTCTTTGCTGTCCTTATCTCATTCTAGTAGTTCAGTTACTCTTCTAGGAGCTGCCTAGCATGGGCCAACCGGCCTACTGCAGTTATCCTCTCTTCTTATGTTCTTATGTTCTTATGTTCTCTCTCTCTCTCTCTCTCTCTCTCTCTGCCGGGGGTCAACTTACAGCCAGTCAGGACAGCTTTATATCTCACACCAGGTGGGTATTGAGTGGGAGCCAGGGCGCTGACAGGACGCTTATTATTGAGAAATGTTCCTTGGTGGTCGCTAGGTAAGAGTTTAATGTATTTTCCTGTGTCTCTGTAGGTCTGAATAAAAAAAATGAAAGCACACCCCGTTTCAGCCGTATCTCATTGCCAGACATAAGGTACTTGACACAGAGATATTGAATCCCCAAAGAATGGACCAGTGAATCGGGGTGTTCTTTATACAGATTTTATTCCGGCGTACGCTATCAACCAACCTGCGTCAGAAGAAACACATTTCTGCCTCACTGTGAATGCAACGAGGGATTAGGTTGGGGGAGGAGGATTGCGTGCCGCCATCTTCATTGTCAGTCATTTTAATCAGGCGAGTGTGAACCGTAACCCACAATTATCTGATTTACCGGGTGAATGTCTCGGTTGTCTGATCCGATGGTGTACGGCGCCCCCCGGATCCGTCCTCCTTAACACCGTCATTATACGAACCTGATGGCGATGCGTCCATCAGTCCAAACGTTACGCCGCTCCGACACGCCACCGGACCCGACGGGCACTTGAGATGGGTATGTAGTTAACGGCAGACCGACTTACATTGTCTGGCACGTTGATTACACAGGTTATATCTGGAGAAACATCTGTGTTCATAGCAAATGCTTGGTAATATCTTCAATTTTTGTCCTCATCATTATCTTTATCTTCTTCTTCATACATGCAGTAGGAGGGATCAAAAACACGACCACGATAGCTCCTAAGTATAATTTTTAAATGTCTGGTGAAATTTTGTGCATAAAAAAAAATAATCATAAATCAGATTATTGTAGTCATGGTCAGCTTACGAAGTGGTGTAACCGGCAATTGGAAAACAAAAATGTGAAGGTCATTTTATGGTAAATAAACTATGGTACGTTTTTCTATCAAGGAAAATTTTATACGATAATGTCTGCCTTACGGGTCTGTCTAAATGTTTCTCAAGTCCACATTTTGCTGGGCGTTGTCGGTGTGGCCCACCTAAAGCAACCCTGCCCCTCCCAGCCCTGCTCTGCCCCACCCACGCCTCGTCCCGCCCAGCCCTGCTCTGCCCCACCCCGGACTGGTGTTGGGGGTCACTTCTGGGCCTAATACTCGCTTTGTTACAGACTCCCGCCAGTTTAATCCTCTATGATGCATTTCACGCTCAAAATACAATTTCAGATCATGAACTGTCAGAAATAGAAAGTCTGGAAGTTTATATTTATCATATGAAATGAAAATTGCAGTATGAGCCGCGAGTAACTCCAGGCACAAGGTGTACGTGGAACACAGGAGTCAGACGAGGTGCCAATGAACCACAGTATATAGCCATACACTATAATTCTGGGGTTTGTCCTGTTGCTCACTAGCCTTTGCAAGCGTCAGTTATGGGCTGGACAACAAAAACATATATTTTTTCTTTTAATGCAAGGAAGAAGGAACCAAAGACCAGAAGCTCGTAAGATCGTTCCCTCCAAAACAAAAAGGAAAACCAAGATAACAGAGAGCCAAATTCAAGATCCGTTCATTTCGAGATGCCTGGACACACTGCGTTTGAAAGGCTGGAGGTTATAGGCAGTAGAGAATACTGACAGAGGAAGACAGTTCCAGAGTTGACCTGTTGCATACATGAAGGACTGGGAGTTAAGGTTAACTCTTGCATAAAGAGATGAGAGTTTGTTGCTAGACGGGTGCTTGGAAGGATTAGTTACGAACGGCAAGGTAGCGAGATCTTTTGGCTTTCCCTCCCCCCCTCCTCCACACACACACACACACACACACACACACACACAGACACACACACACACACACACACACACACACACACCTGCATTATCCCGCTGCTCTTCAATCTCCCGCCACCTGGGGTAATGGGCCGGTATTCCAGTCGTTAGTAAATCTTCCTTCGTGTGTGTGTGTGTGTGTGTGTGTGTGTGTGTGTGTGTGTGTGTGTGTGTGTGTGTGTGTGTGTGTGTTTATTTTTTCCACATTGACCCTTTTTTTCAGTTTTCTTGCGTCGCTCATTTTTCTGTATGACTCCAACTCTTCTCTCTCTCTCTCTCTCTTTCTCTCTCTCTCTCTCTCTCTCTCTCTCTCTCTCTTTCTCTCTCTCTCTCTCTCTCTCTCTCTCGCGCGTTTTTTTTCCCCACTTCTTGCTGTGAGGTGGGGGCCACTAAAGGTGTAATATCTCAGTGTTACACAAGTTCCTCCTCTCGATCAAGGTAAAGTCGAGACAGATAAAGATTAACCTTAGTTGTGTAGCTTCATATTTATTACAAGATTGTTTTTTTATGTAAGAAAGAAGGAACCAAAGGTCAGGAACCCTCGAGATTGTTCCCTCCAAGAAAAGGGAAAAAAAGAAAAAAAAAAACGAAAGAGCCAGATTCAAAATCCTTGTTTGTGTGGTGTGATGGGTTTCATGAATCAAATTTATGTGGGAGAGACAGGACTGTACTCTGGTGTATGGATTTTTTTCCCCTTACTCTGTTCATCATTTGAAAAAACAAATGTAGACAAGAAAAAGTCATAAACGAAAATAAATCTCACTAAAAGAGGAAAGCATGAGAGAGAACCACAACACTCCGACAAAAATTTAATTCATCGTGATCATTACCATCATTCACATAAATATAGTTCATTCACCTTAACTTGGCCCACACTTTCATAATTTTTGCAGCTGGTTTCATTTAGCGCAGTGGCTGAAAAAGACAGTACTATGGCTCAACCTCATTTCCTCAGCACTTCTTCTTGACTAGCACCAAACTCTTCTGTTAATATCTTGTAATATCTCAGCATTCAGGAAGGAGAGATGACAATTTTAGGCAAAGTTAAGCACAGTAATATTTTGTTAGGTAAGGAAAGGTTCCACTTGTAATCAGTAAACTAAAAAGTGAGAAAAACACCGGAGACAGAGAAATACGGACCTGCTGATTAAAATAAATAAAAAGTGAAATAGCAAAGCCTTTAGCAGAACTTTTCAACCTACCATTAAAGTAGTAAAGTGCCAGATGATTTGAAACTAGCCCACGTAACTATCTATCTATCTATACATAGCCAGACGCCATCATCACTTAAGGGGTGGCCGTTTGACTTTGAGATAGTTGTTTTACGGGTAGGGGCACTAACCCTCCGCCAACCTACTTGTTGACACGTAGGGAACACGGAGGGATTGGTTATATGGTTACCATCCAGGGTTGTAAATGGATTCCTGGCTTACAGGAAACCATTAGGCTTGTCACTAATCGTAAAGCCGCCTCAAAAGGAAAGCAGAGCAATAATAAGTGAGAAAATTATGGGGGAAATAGGAAGAGACAAGGGTAGACACAGAAAAAGAATGATAAAAGACGAAGGAAGAAGTAGGCAGCACTACATCAAGTGAATGGATGATAGTCGCCAGTACTTACCACCATAATAATAATAAAAAAAAAAGCTTGAAACGTGAAATTTCCAAATTGCAGGATACTGTTACCAATCCCTGCCCTTTTGCTACACGCGGGGAATACGTACCGTAGTTAATATTGTTTATTCCATACTGCCAGGTAAGCCATATATGGAGTCGTTATACCTAATCTTTTTTTTTTTTTAAGCTAGGAAGAAGGAACCAAAGGCCACGAGCCCGCAATAATCGTTCCCTCCAAGATACAAGAGAGAGCCGAATTCAAGATCCCATCATCTCGAGATACCTGGACACACTGCGTTTGAAAGACTGGAGAACAAAGCTAGCAGGAAATACAGACAGAGGGAGACAGTTCCAGAGCTGACCTGTTGCATAAATGAAGGCCTGGGAGTAACGGTTAACTCTTGCATTAAAGAGTTGGACAGAAAAGGGATGAGAGTTTGCTGCCAGACGGGTGTACGCGCCTGTCGTAGAGATGGAGGAATGCATGCAGACAGTTCAGAAGAACAGTGACCATTGAAGTAGCGATAAAAAAGAGATAAAGAGGCAACAGTGCGGTGAAGAGACAGAGGTTGAAGGGAGGCGGTAAGAGGAAAAGAGTTAACGAGACGAAAAGCCTTTGACTCCACCCTATTGAGAAGAGCTGTATGTGAGGAGCCACCCCACACATGAGAGTTGTACTCCACACAGGGGTGGATATAACCCGCGTATAGAGTCAACAATTGTGAAGAGGTAAAGCAGGAACGGAGACGGCTTAGCACACCTAATCTCTTAGAAGCAGATTTTACAAGAGATGTAATATGATCTTTCCAAGATAAGTCCCGAGTGAATGAAACCCCAAGCATATTCAAGGATGATGCAGGATTAAGCTGAATATAACTAAACATTAGTGGGTACACCTGTGGAAGATTTTGTCGGGTTGATAGGTGTAAGAACTGAGTCTTTGATGCATTAAAAACAACAAGATTATTTTTACACTACTCGGAGATACGAGCCAAGTCAGACGTTAGGTGTGCCAAAGCCTCATCCCTTGTTTGTTGAAGTAACTGCTGAGATGGGCGTAGCGGGAACCGAATGGAAAGGTGAAGGGTGGAGTCATCAGTGTACGAGTGGATAGGGTTAGATGTACAGCTTAGAAGGTCATTGATGAATAAAAGGAAGAGAGTGGGTGATAGGACAGAGCCCTGATGAACACCACTGTTGATAGATCTAGGAGAAGAATGATGGTCGTCTACGACAGCAGCTATAGAACGACCAGAAAGGAAGCTATAGATAAAGGCACAGATAGAAGGATACAAATCGTAAGAGGGCAGTTTGGAAATTAAAGACTTATCTCAGACTTGATCGAAAGCTTTTGAGATGTCAAGTGCAATGGCAAAGCTTTCGACAAAGTCCCGAAAGAAGGATTGACTCGAAAACTTTTGAGATACAGAATGTTAAGGCAATTGGACGATATTTAGGGGGTTGGGAATGGTCACCTTTCTTTGGGACTGGCTGAATGAGAGCAAACTTCCAGCAAGAAGGAAAGGTACATGTTGACAGACAAAGGCAAAAGAGTTTACATAGGCAAGGTGTACCCACAGAAGCACAGTTCTTTAGGACAACAGGAGGGTCTCCATCAGGCCCATATGCCTTATTAGTACTGAGGCCTGTGATGGCAGAAAATACATCAGCTGAAGAAATTTTAATATCAGCCATGAGGAAGTCAGAGGGGGGAAGGGATGGAAAAGCACCGGAATCGTCTAAGGTGGAATTGGAGGAGAAAGTCTGAGCGAAAAGATCTGCTTTATCAATAGAAGAAAGAGCTACAGATCCATCAGAGCAGAAATGAGGAGGGAAGGATGATGAGGTAAAGTTGTTAGAAAGGTTTTTGGCAAGGTGCCAGAAGGAGCAGAAAGAATTCGAGTTGGAGAGTTGAGAGCACTTAGTACGGATGAAATTATTTTTAGCAGAGCGAAGAACAGACTTGGCACAATTCCGGGCAGAAATGTATAAAAGATGTGATTCAGGGATGGGTTGGCTCTGGTACCGTTTATAGGCCCTCTCCTTGTTGCGGACAGCATTAGAACACGCGTGATTAAACCAATGCTTTCTCGCATTAGTCAAAGGATATGAGATAGGAATGTATGCTTCCATGCCCGAGAGAATAACCTCTGTATTGCACAAGACACACCTGGATGGCTCCCGGCCGTGGAAGCAATAAGCATTCCAGGGAAAATCAAAGAAGTACTGCATGAGGGCCTTCTAATCTGCAGCTCAAAAGTGCCACAGACGATGTTTCTTTGGAGGGTCCACAGGCCTTACTGGAGCAATAGGACAGATTAAGGCATTAAGGTTGTGATTGGAGGAGCCCAACGGAGAGAAATGATTAACAGTGTAAGCAGAAGGATTAATTGTAAGGAAGAGGTTATGACTTGTATGTTGGAGCTCTCTCCATGGCCGTTTGGGATACGGGTAGGGTGTGTACAAGCTGCATTAGGTCATTAACGATAGAAAAGATGAGGTTTGTTCACCAGGTGGATCAGTGAAAGGAGAGGAGAGCCAAAGATGATGGTGAACATTAAAATTTCCTAGAATGGAGATTTCAGAGAAAGGAGAAATGGATAGAATGTGTTCCATCATAGAAGTAAGATTGTCAAAGAATTTTTCATACTCAGTAGAATTAGGGGATAAGTAAACAGCGCAGATATATTTAGTCAGAATGACAGGAAAGCCGAAGCCAGAGTATAGAGAATTCAGAAGAATCGGGTTCAGGAACACGAGATCAAGATAAGTCGTTGCGTATATATACACAACAGCCACCTGTGGCTTTGAAAAGAGTATAGAGAAAGTAGGAGGATACAGAAAAGGGTTTGCTGTCAGTTGCCTCAGACAGCTGAGTCTCAGTTAGGAAAAGATGAGGTTTGGAGAAGGAGAGGTGGTGCTCAACAGAGCGATAATTACAGGAAAGGCCGCGAATGTTGCAGATGTGAAGAAGTGAGTCAGACAGTGGCTCCAGGCAGCTCGGGTCGTTACCGGGAGAGGGGCGGAAGGTGGGGGCGTTTATGGTCCCCCCCCCCCCGGGGACTCCAAGGCTAGGTGTTTAGACGCCATAATTTATTTGTGAATTTTGGAAAAGGAAGTGTAGTGTGTACTGTGCATGTAGTTTGGTGTTGATAGAGGAGCTTGTATTGGAGAGCATGCTGGCCTACT